>NW_020897809.1:11380127-11548054 GCF_003984885.1 Neopelma chrysocephalum
TGCACCTGCAAAAAAGGCTGCAGCTGTCAAAAGCTAGTTTATGACTCAAGAAACTCCAATTCCAGGTGTCTAGTTAGTAATTTCCCCCCTTTAGTAAGCTGACATTCTTCAGAATTTTGGCAGTGAATATATACTCAACTGTTATTTTTTTCTAAGAGTTTATTAATAAGAACATAAAATCTTATTTTAGGCATTCATAACAAATTTAGGCTGTCATCATTCCAGAATACATGACTTCAAGTCTAATTTTAAGAGGAGAAAAATATTAATTCAAAAATTCAAAGATGCACTGGTATGTGTTGTAAAAAAACACACACAGAGTTCTTGGCACTAAGGAACAAAAGACAAAAGGACAAGACTGTGAATGGATTAATTGCCATCTATTTTGGAAGGAAACACAACAAAAACACTCTAGATTTTTTTCTGTCCAGAGGATTTTCCTCCCACCCTCAGCTGAGAACTGAACCTGTCCTGGTCTGAGACATCATCTCCATCACATAAACGCTGTGCTGGTATCTGTGATACCTTCTACCACTATCTGAATTTTGCAGGGGAAGTTATGCACAGAGCACCATTGTCTTGCCAACAGAAAGGAGAATTGGTGAAGCTCGTGTTTCTGTTGTGTGATAAAGTATGATTTTTATCCCTTGCACCTGGATAAAGACCTTTCACTTCCCCACAAGGAAAACGCCTGGCAATGAACTCTCTTCTCCACACACCATCATTCTCAGACAGCATGACAGAAAAGGCACAGCTTTAAGCCAAAGTGTCCTTTCTTAATACAAATACTTATTTTAAATTCCATCTAAACCTCTACCTGATTAGAAATTAGTTAACTAAGTTATTGTGGCTGCTGGGTAAGTAAGAGAGCTTTTCCACTCAATTACTTGACACAAGTCTAACAGCGCAGTTTCTTAGGGCAATGACTTGTCCTTGTGGACTCAATCTAAAGGTTGGATTCTATGATCTTGGAGGTCTTTTCCAACCTTCATGATTCTATTATTCCCCTCCCTATCAGCAGGGCATCTACACTGACTGCTCAGGGAGGCTACCAGGAGGGCAAGACTAGGGTCTGCACACCTCCACGTCTGGACACAGCACCATAACACCTCAAAATGCACATTGGAGCTGGGGAATAATTATTCCCCAGGCTATTCTCAGTATTTGGCTCTGGGAAATTCCTGTTCCATGAGCCAAAAACTCTGTGGGGTAACAGAGATCAGGCAAAGGAAGTCCAGACTGCAGTCTGCAATGAGGGTACACACTGTGTCCTTCATGTCTTAGTCAGCTCCCAGAGTATGAACCCTTATACTCATTTTCAATCAGTCTTCTGAAATAGGAGACATTTGTTTTAATTTGTCTGCAAAGTGCTGAAGATGCCACCTGGTACTTAGCTACCAGTGTTAACTGATAGCAGTAGAAATTGTATCCTTAGCTCCTAGAAAAGAATTAATTCCCCAGTATGGTAAGAATTTGAAACTAAATTAAATAAGCAAGCAAGTTAGCTTTTCACCAGTTCTGAGTTTGCAGCACAGGAATATGCACATCCAAGAGGTGTGGGAATGCTGGGACCAGGCAGACACTCACCCGGGAGGGAGCACAACAAAACACCCAGGCAACATTTCCATAAGGCCCTGCAGAAGTACTTCCCGATCAAATGAAAACTTGCATGAAAAAAACTCAAATGAAAATTTGATAAGTAAACAAAAATTTCACAACAAGTTAAAAGTGTTTCTGTGGAATGAAATTTTTGCTTACTCTAAACTTCAGAGCAGGCGTAGACTAAAGAGAGGTGCCAAAAGCGGTAACTGAAGAGCTGTCACTGTGCTGCAGCTAAGGACATACACCCACGAGTTCCCCTTAGCAACGTCTCCTTTTCTGCTGAAAACCACCGTGGTTCACAATTCCTCCATGCAAGCGTCAGCCTACCTGGAAATGGCAACTTAAATGTGCAGAGCAGACAAAAGGGATCAGTAAATACCTCAGTCCTGTATGTGGAAAGTTGCACTTTACATTCAAGACCAATTAAATACTTTAAAACCTCAGTGAGTACCTGCAAGAGTTGTGTCTGCTAAGCCCATCAAGTCTGCAGAACTTGCACAGGAGAACCATAGAGGAATTTTGCAAGGGGAGGCTCAAGACACACTGATGTAATTTTTAATGTTTTGGAAAACATAGGAAGTTCCAGCAATCACTGAATTAAGTCTGAATTTCTTTCTGAAAGATGTGCTTTAGGCAAATATAAACCATTCAGTAAATACATGGAAAAAGTGATGCCCTGGAAGAAATAAACAAATGATATGTAACATCAGACTAAACAAGGTAGTGCAAGGCCAAGAAATAACAGCTATCTTTGAAATCATTAGGAAGTAATAAAAAATAAATATTTGAAATATTAAATAAAATAGAAGAAATAATTCTTTTCCCCTATCACTCATGTCTAAAGCAGTGCAGACATGCAGCTCAAATGTCACTGAATATGGCGGGTTTCATCCCAGCCTGATCTGAATTTCAGGTTAGCTCTCCTGACAACAGCAGCTCATCAAGATGTCTGTGCTAGCCAGATACTTCACCTCCTGTGTGGGTAGGGAAAATAGAGTAAGTAAAACTAGCTGACATCAGGAAAATTGAGAAGCTGTAATTCATACAGAATTGGCCCAGAAATAATCAGATTCCTAACTCCTTTATTTGTTCCTGGACCAGATCCATTCTGACCAGATAAACTCCTCCTCAGTGCACTACACAGCTCTGGTGTAATGAAGTGATGGGTCATGCTGGTGCTATCGTATCCAGGATTTATGAGGAGACATTATCGCCTCAAATCGGGAATTGGAAGGGGCAGAGGTATTTTGGTTCAGCTCTGCAAACAAGTCTTTAAGGCATGTTTAAATGGGTGGGATGTAATCAATCAAATTAAGGTGCTGTGCATAGGTGTATCTCCCCTGACCTCAGAGGGAATTCCATCGTACATTGGTACAGGATCTGACTGGTTAGGAATTAATTAACCATGCACGTCTATTAGCAAAAGCATGCACACCTCCTACAGGTAATTCAGCATATTTCCTCTCCTTCCCTGAAAGGAAAATGCCTGGTGCAGATACCAAAGCTGCCTTCCCCGTTGATCCCCTCTTGTCTCTGTTTGGCATGTTACTTGCATTCTCCATTCAGCAGCAGCTGTGCATAGTTGGTCAAACATTCCAAGTTGTTTGTCAAAGTTTTGCTAAGGCTTTTCATCTCCCTGCTTTCCCGTGGGGCGCCCAAACATAAGTCATCTCTGTTGGCTTTTGGAGCAGATTAATTCAGAGCACAGCTTCAGAACTGGCAGGTAATCAGTTAGCTGGAGGTTAAAGAGGAGCATTTTTCCCTAACAAGTGCAACAAAAAAGGTGGGAAAGGTATTTCTGAATTAGCACATTTTAATTCAGGTAATATATTTCCTAGAGGCACACCTCCAATGCCAGCTCATGGGCAATTCTTTCACTAGATGTGATCTGAAGAACCACTGGAGGTGGAGGAAAGCTAATCAAAGCAGAAGGTCTGATTTATCACTTCTGAAATCCATGGTGGGGATAACAAACCGTAGCCTCGAGGTTTTGGGCCCTGAAGCACACTGCACCACCCTGGACCCATGATAACAACGAGAAAACCTCCTGCTAACATCACTCACGCTTATCCCCAGCCTGCTGGAGATGTTTTGGTAAGGGGTTGGCACAAGGAGGAACCAGGGTCCTCCAAAAGTGAGGGCAGGAGTGCAGGGGCTCTGCAGCACTGAGATAATTGGCAGTGTGACAGAGGAAAAAGGATTTTGGGGGTCTGACCACACGGGTTTTGTCGCACAGTGAAGAGGGAAATAGATCATATTTGCCACATCTTGGAGCCTTGATCCATAGCCAGGTAATTGGTAACAGGAGTTTTCTGTAAAGATGAACTCCGTGGAACTTTTTAACATGAATATCTCTCAAACAATTTATTTTGTTTTGAGCTATCTCCTAGAAAACAATTCATTCGTGTCAGCATTAAGGAGTAGGTTGCCATGCATAGTTAGGAATGCCTGTTAACTTCCACCCTCGAAATGCTCATCCCTACGAGACAGGAGGAGAGAGGATAGCATGGGACCTGATCTCAATGGACCCTCAGTGGGATCCTGGCTCCTGTTTGTGCTTCAAGAGTTCTCACTCCAAATTTATGCCCACGTTGTATCATGTGCTGTCAGTCCAAGTTGATGCACAGGTAGCTGAGTGAGGTCAGTAATTAATTTGACACATCATGGCTCCAAATCCCACAATGATTTATGGATGTGAAAAACTTTCTTACCTTAATCAACGGGAATATTCATGTGCATGAAATCAGATAGGTAAGATCAGGATCAGTCTCCAGAGAAACAAAACAATGTAAAGGCTGTTATTTAGCATGACTATGTTGTTTTTCTGAGAGGAAAAAAAAAAAGGAAAGATTTGAATTATAGCTATTTGATGGGTAACATTGCAGTAGACAGCTTAGTCCTTGTAATCTGCTGGCACCATCAGCAGAGGACTAAATCAAATGTGTTTTTATTCATCTTATGTATCTATTTATGCAATCCATTGCAATGGTTATTCAATATTTATGTTGTCTGCGTGAATTACTGCATTTTTCATTCTCTTTTGAAAACTAGGATAGTTGAAATAGTACAGCATTGCTTTTTATCTGACAGAGCTTTAATCTTTTGCTTATCGTGGTTTTACCTGAACTGTTGTTCAAAAAAACTAAATAAATGAGGTTTTGGCAAGATAAGGAGTTCCCATATTAGACCCTGACACCATTGGTCATGGTATCATGATACACCTGACATCCCTCATAAATAATAAGTGTGTGAAGATCTGTTTTTTCCCTGACTGTATTATTTTGAAGATACAGCACTCACCACACTGAATAACGTTCAAAACTGCTTATACTGTAGCCAAAGTAGTCAAATTCCATCCTTTAGGAAGTAAAGATAATCACTTGCAGAGGTCAGGAAAAACTTTCTGCTCTACATACAGGAATAAACATAGTCTGTGGCTCTTCTTAGCTAGTCATATCCACTCTCGGTTTGGTACAAAATATCCCAGAGAAAAATATATCAGATTTCTCTAAATCATTAGAATATGCCTGCTGCTGCACTCCAGCATGGAGATTGCAACTCAGCATCTTGTTCCACTTGGCAGTGAAAAACCAGCTGAAAGTTAGATTGGAGGAGAAAATCTGCAAACATAGACTTTGAGTGAAAGTCACCTACCACCCTTTAGGTGCCCACCATCTCCAGGGTGCAGGTGACAGAAGGTTTGCAACTTCTGTGACTAAAAAGCCTTGCTCCTTGACCTTGCTCCTGAAGAAACCTTGTCATATACTTTTTAAGACATGAAGAGGAATCAAGAAGACATCAGGAGGGTCCAGGAAGACATCAGTGTGGATCCACGATTCAGATTTCGGAATCAGTGGACATTTTTCATTGCTTATTCCACACAGAAGCATTGAAAGGAAGAGCTTAGAATGACCTTAAAAAACTGAAAACAGAAACAGGAGACAATTCTTGATGCTGCTGTGCCATAATCCATGTTACCCCAAACCATTCTCCAAGGAAAGAAACTGAAAAATCCCATCAAGGAAACAGTGCCATAAAACAGAAAAATAAAGTATAAACAGAAAAATAAAACCAGACGCCACTGTGGTACCCAAAGGAACTATTACAAGCAAAATGTTTGTCAGTATAGGACGCTCCACTGCACACATCTGGTGTTCCCAGCAATACAGAACATTTCTTTAATTGCTACACCTGAGACTGAGAGCAAGAAGTAAATCTAGGCACTGATCTCGATGTATTTTGAGGCAGGTGGAGATGAGTAGCAGCATGAGGATTTCACTGACAATAATCAAGCACATTACTGCGTGGAACAGACACGCTCACTATACAGCTATGCCTTTGTAATTTGATGTCTGTTTTTTAAATCCTTCTCGTGCCAGACATTGTAGAGATAACTATGATAAGCCTCCCATTTGGTATATATCATCCAATACTTTTTTGCACAATCCAAGATGTCAGTGCAGCAATATCCAGTGGAAAAGGCAATGGACTGGATGTCAGAGCAGCTGGACTGGTTCCAGTTTGTTGCTTCTTCTCATGGGTTGTTGCGTGTCACTGAACTTCTCTGTTGCTGTTTTATTTACTCAAACTGTAAGTCTTAGCTACATGTTTAGACACTACCCTGCATAATGGATCCTCATGCTCTCTCAGGCCCTTAAAAACGTGCAAGTTAGTATTATCCACTCAAATTATGACTTAGACTTTTTCATACAACAAACGCAGTGAAGCGGATGCAACTATGGAGAGAAAAGGATTTCAAGACAGGCACAATGCAAGAAAGGAAATAAATACCACTACTCTGAGAAGCTGTTTGGTATTTCTAAACTGGGAAATGAGCTACTGGTCCTCTTGCTCAGCATCTCTGTTGCCTTCACCTCTCAATAGGATGGTGGGAAGTTTCTCACTATATTTGTAAATGGTGTGAGTCCTTAAAAGAGTATGCTAAATACTGATGTTAAAATGTTCACAGAAGTAAATATGTTTTATTTGAACTCAACCTGAATATTCTAAAACTGATTTTAATACTTTCTTTCAGAGTAACACCAAGGATTGCCTTTTCTTGACTCAATTTGTTATAGCTTGTCCTTTGTGAACAATGGCACATCATTGCCAGCTGTTATTATTACCTATACATTTTTCAGCTGTATTTCATGTAGACCTGGTGACCTGATACTCCATTTACCCAAAATTTTCAGTTCTCAACCCTGTCATTTCCCAAATCAAGAATGACATCTCTTGAACTACGATAACTGCCTTAGAGCATTCTCATACTTCACAAAATGAAAATTTAGCCATTTATTGCCTTACAGCACATTTGAGGTCTGGAAAAAATATTAGGCTTCCAAGTCTCATTCTTTAGGTTGAAACTCAGGTAGGTGCTTAAAGATAATCATGTTCTTGGGACTCACCAATACTAAGTACAGAATACAAAGGTGTCCTTAAAAGAGTGACTTGGTTTGAGCAAATCTGAGTCTGTTCAAATAGTGTCTTTTCTACCCAATTTGCCCTGCTTTGACACAATTTATTTAAAAGAGGAAATAATTGAAGTAAAAAGCAAAATGGGCATTTTTTTTAATGACAGAAATTTGCCAGGTGTGATGGCCCATTGCTCTGATGAACAGCAGTGCAGCCCGAGGAGAGGACTGTGTGGAGAGTTCAGCAATCAAAGCCATCAGTCCTGCCTGTCATGATCAGCCCGCAATTTTTGGCGAGTGTGGGCATCAGTTTCCTGATTTCATCCTTTTATAGAGCACAAGCAGAATAGGACATCAATAACTCCTTTCCTGGTCAGTGGCTCATTTTATCTGCATCTACTGGATGCTCTCTTTGGAGCAATGCTCTGCAGACATTAACCAGTTTTCTATAGACAATGTCAAAAAATGGTACCTTAATATTGTTAAATAAGGACCAAGCCAGAGACTTGTTGATCCTTCCTCCTTTTGATGCCCAGAGGAGCTGAAAGTATTTTGAACGTCTGATTTTGTTAGCAAGGAATGTAATGCTTTTTTAACAAAGCTTGAATTTTCACACTGGAAAAAAAAAACCAAACACATTAAGCATCTTGAAATGATGCTTCTGAATCAGAAGAGAAAAGCTTAAATCAGACAATATCCAAATTCAGAAAAAAACAAACCAAAACAAAATAAAAATACCCTTGACAGCAAAAATCCCAGCTATATTGGTCCTGAAAGACTTTCTTGTGATGCAATTGTTACACAGCAATATATTTTCATAGATACACAAATAAAATATTAAGCATACATATACTATGCAATTAAAGTTAATAAGGAATGCATATACATTGATGCTACCTATCCACATCTAAATGAAACATTTCCTCTTTTCCTCATCTTTCAGAAACTCCTGAATCACTGAGCTTCCAGACTACATTTCTTTCTCGCTAATGAAAGATTCCCCTGTACAAAGATTTGTGAATAGTTCAATGACATGGCAATTATTTCTTTCCTGTTTAGAAATATCCTGAATAGTGTGAAGCTGAATTTCAAGCTGCAAGTACCTCTTCATTGTGCAACTGCCTTTTCCTCAAAATTACGTTAAACTTATTTAAGGCTTTTATTTCATTTAAAAATAGATTTCCTGAAGCTGAAAAACCTTTGGGTTTTCTTTTGGTCTTCCCCTCGTTACTACTTCCCATGTAATGATGCCATAATGATTCACTATTTGATATTCTCTGGCTTCAGACTCACACTCTAATTGCCTAATTTCTTATGAGAAAGGCAGATAAGGAAATATTTCAAGAGGCTTGTAAATAACTGACAAGGACTACAAGACTGCAGTTATTTTTAATTTATATTTGAAATGTTTTGCTGTGCTAGCTGAAATAATGTGTTTGTATAGATTTTCAGTGCAGTCTGTATCATTTATCACTCAATAACCAGCATGAACTGCATCCTGCTTTAAAACCTCAAGGTATTTTCCTGGTTATTATCATTACAGCAATGTATTGTATTCTTCTAGAGAACATACAGTGAAGTAATAAATTGCACGACTTTGAGTAAAAGACTCTCCTCTTTTAACTGGACTCTACCCAGTCTTACCAACAAGATGGTTTCAGTCCTGCATGGTCACACAGCTGCTTGCCTTACGCAAGATGAACCAGAGTTCAGTCTTCTCCGTAATTCAGCCTCTTAAGAGGTGTTTTCTTGGTTATTTTTTTATTGTACTCCTGCAAAATAGTTGAAGAAAAAAACCCAAACCCTGTCCTGAAAGCTGAACTTGCAATATCTTTCCATCCTGGCATTTAGTTCTAAGAGGACATGTGGGTTATCTAACATACCCAGCTCCCAGCATCATACTGCTGCTCACATCATGAATGTTACATGTGGTGGTGCTTATGCTAATGAGAAAGTTAATGAGAAAAGCCAGGCTGGTTCATGTTTTGTAAGAAACAGACTGGAACCCTACATTTATCAGCTGGGAGAAGACAAACATTAGAAGGGAAAAAAAGGGTTAAGTCAAAAAAAAAGGTATTCAAGAAAGGAGAAATAAACTATCATAGCTAGAAATATCAAAGAATATTGACAGACATTGCCCTTGTGCAATGCTCCCTTGTTTACATGGTTTACACCAATATTGTTAGTTGCTTCCTGAACAATACCTGAAGTAAGAATTTACAAGGATATTTAAAAATAGGGTGAAGAGGCAGAGAGAGGAAAGATTAAAAGTGCAGAATAAAATCTGTTGAGTTTAGATGGGTGTCACAGACCTCCAGCTCGTTCATCAGAGAAAACTTCAGACTTTGTAACAGGATTTAAATGTCTAAAAGACCACCGAGATTTTAGTACAGAAGATAGGTAATTCTTTACTGTGAGGGTGGTGAGGCACTGGAACAAGTTGCCCAGAAAACCCAAGAACCTGTGCATGCCCCATCCCTGGAAGTGTTCAAGGCCAGGTTGGATGGAGATTTGAACAACCTGATGTAGTGGGAGGTGTCCCTGCCCATGTCAGTGGGGTTGGAACTAGGTGATTTTAAGGTGCCTTCCAACCCAAACCATTCTGTGGTTCTGTGATCACAGAAGTGACAAGCCGTGGTATTTTAGATTCAGTCCAGTCTGTCTTTACTTCTGCATCTGCAGAGCTTTGCAAACAATGATAACCGTGTAAAAATGAAGGACATGCAGGACCATTCTCTCCAATTACCTACATGCACACCTTTGTAGAGGTGAAATGAAGAGGTGTGCATCTTTTCTAGCTTTAGGAGAGTCCCCTTAGCCCCCCCTTCCTCACAGAAAGAGGTAAAATGTACACATCCTTCAAGTGGAGCTATGGTTAAAATCCACCCAAACATCACACAGACAGGCTTTGTTCTGACACATGTGGTGGTGTGCTATTTTTTCTCTCTCTGACTAAAACTAATTGTTGTTAAGCACTCGACATTCTTCTCTGAGAATACCACTGGTTTGGCAAAAGCTCAGTGAGAGTTAAAGAACCACCTCCCAGAAGCTATTCTAACCTGAAAAAAGAGGATGGCCAAGCAGGTTGAAACACATGGATTAATTGATGCTTAAGTAGCTAAATTGGTGCTTCAAATTAGTATATATAGAGAGAAGAATAGACTAAAAGGAGGGGGCTGTAAGCATGGATAGACCTTGAACTGCTCTAAGAAAGGATCTTACATGCATTCCTTTGTTTCCTACTTAATCATTAATTACTGCTGGTGCTTTGCAAACATAGGCTTGCCTACACCATTAATGCTGACATGTGCTGGAGATCCCCAAGACAGACATATGAGGAAACCAGCACATCTACACAGTGTGGTGCTGTGCCACAGAAACCAGTTCAGGTCCCAGAAACAGCATCATCTCATAGAGGCATTGCACTTGGGATCCAGATCCAGACCTGCAGCACCCAGGCAGGACTTAGATCATCTGTCTTTCCACAGACAAATAAAGTGCAGGATGGAGACTGAGAAATTGCCAAATACAAGAGCACAAACACAACACATTCCTTCAAAATATGGAAAAGAAGCATCTACTACATTAGACCACTTTGATGTATCCAGAGCTGATTTATGAAGGAACACTCCTGAAAATCAGATTTGCAGTATCTGAGACGGACTATTTTGTGCTGGTTCACGGTCTGGAAGCACCTCAAATCCTGCTCATGAGAGGAGAAATGCCATGGAGGAAGTACTACTGGTCTGTAGACAGACCTTAGTTTCACAGTTTTCTCACACAAAATGTACAGTAGAAGAAGTGTCAGAGCGTATGGTCACAAATGGACAGTAAGGCAGGCTTACAGCCTAAAAAGCTGTAGATCTCAGCAAAAGTCCAGATCAAACTAACTGCAATGGTGCTGCCTCCCAGCCCAAGAGCCTCACCTCTCACCAGGATCACAGTACCAGTCACCAGATGCAGGTGTGGACAGCACAGGCTCAGCAGAGGCAGGACTTGGGTTTTTTTTATTTAGTAACAGTTTCCACTGCTCTCTTTGGGAACATGGTGGAAGGAAGCTCAGATAGCATCAGGAGACTCTGCCAAGTTGCCCAGCAGTTTGGTTCATGTGTATCCCGTGAATAACCTCAGCTTTG
The DNA here is from genome assembly GCF_003984885.1 of Neopelma chrysocephalum. Taxonomy (NCBI): domain Eukaryota; kingdom Metazoa; phylum Chordata; class Aves; order Passeriformes; family Pipridae; genus Neopelma; species Neopelma chrysocephalum. Next base: position 11,391,280 of record NW_020897809.1, read on the forward strand.
GTGCCTGGTTCTGAGTGAAGACACCAGGACGTGTTTCCCAAAGGAGGGTTCCCTGAGGTGCTCGTACCCGCACCTCAGCCTTCAGGGACCTCTAAAGGACACAAAGTCCCTGAGAAAAAAGGAACAAAGCTCATAGCCTTTTCCACTTAAAAATAAACCTGTTAAATGAGAGGAAGCGGGGCAGGTGGCTCGTTTCCGAGCGCTGTGGAGCTGATTGCAGGGCGAGTCCAAGCTCTGATTCACCGGCCAGGTCGGGACCATTGTCCCGATCCGCCCGCGCACAGGAAGGAGATCCCGGTCCCGCGGCCACCGCCCCGGCACAGCACCGCACCCTGGCACGGAGAGAGGCACCTCAAACCTCCCTGGCACTTACAGATGCACATACAAAGCAAGGTGGTTTTCCCCCGCCTTGCTTTCCTCTCCTGACACTCGACCACCTGCACGCTGCGCTAGCAGAGCGCTGTGCTGCTGCTTCAAAGTGGTCCCCAAATACTCACGGGAAAAAAATATATGTGAATAATCACAACGTGTGCATTTAGTACACGTATGAGAAGTCGTTGATATTTTCCTCTTCCTTGGTTCTGGTTAAAAGAGCAAGCATCAAATCACTTCCCATCTCAGATACTGTATTTAGGGATGCGTTCATCTAAAAAGCCATGCCAGGGACACTGTGAGCAGGAAAGCACTGACTGACAAGTAAACCCCTCCTCCCGATTTAAGTGACATTTTATGACCTCCTGGGTGTTTTTTTAAAGGAGCCTTCCCCTTCCATTAGTCTGGCTCCCTGTTCTCTGTGGCAGTGACTGATGAATTAAGATGACAACATGAGTTGATGAGGCTGAATATCCTTCGAGCCTGGCTCGTCTTTCTCCTTGATACTGCTATGAAGCCACTGTCCCACTTCTGGCACCCCACTATGAGTCTAAGTTGTAATAAATCCAGGCTTTCCCAGCAAGATCAAGAGGGAGGAGGGCTGTGAGAGGCCTCCGCAGAGACAGGGTAAGCTGTAACAAACATGTGAAAATTGACTGAATTCATGTTCACATTTGATATATCTACACATATGGGGAGAGACAGCCATGCACTCGCTTGGGTCTCACCAGATGTGAAGTGCTTGCAGCTGGGAAGTCCCTTTTTGTTTGCGTCACCGAGCCCCAGTTACGCTGCCTCAGCACTGAAGGCACGGCTGCCTCACATCCAGATGGGGATGGCAAACCAAATGTTTGCACCTGTTCGTGCAGATATGTATAGTCAGAGATTGTGCTGACCACAGTGAAAACAAAGCCTCTAACACATGGATTCAATAAAAATAGGGTGGGCAAAAGTCTGCCCCCACATGCTTGTAGGGCTCAGTAAGAATGAGATGTGTTCATCCTGTCGGTGTAGGATGTCACGCATCACTTTCTAGTAGCTGGTCCAAACATGGGATGAGCATTTCTTGCTCCTGACTAATAGCATTACCTCCTCTGCCTGCTGGGAGAGGCTTATCCCTTCTGTGCCCAGCACCGTACACCAAAGCACCAGGGAAAGGCTGGCTGCAGATGCACCATTGTTCCTTCTTCAGAAGGAAGGCACGAGCAGCAGTTTAACTCCTTTCTTACCACTGCCAGAAAACACAGTTTCATCAGAATGAGTCCGCCACTGAAAAAGTTACATTTGTCAAATTGGCTTTACATTTGTCAAGTTGGTAATTAGCTCATAAACCGAGGCCAAGGATTGTGATTCCTCTGAGCTTTCTGATACTCACTGTGACTCTGCCAATTTAAGGCCCCAGCAGAACAGGGCTCCTTTCCACTGTTTTTGGCTGAGGATTGAGACTAGATTAATTAAAGCGACTACTTTAATCTTGGAGCTTATGAGTGAAAACTGAGCATACTAAAATGGAGAAACGAGTTCTTTCCCCTTAATATTTTCCATAATATTTTCCAGTAAAATGTCTAAACTGATGACAGCACAATATTTCTTTTTTAGTTCTGGCCTTACTTTTACTGTTTTCTGTAAATGAAAAAGGGGACAAAAGGGATCAGATTTGATATTCTTCTAAATTAAATGTACTTCCATGTAGCCGTATGCAGTAACAGTCACAAGCTTTCATCAGTTTCTCTCTTCTGGAGGATTAATAATCTGTCATATAACAGTTACTGTCTTTTTAGCACGATCTTATTAGAAAAAAACCCAAGCATTAAACTTCTGCCCTGGGTGCTAATTCTTTGACAGTTTGGGCTTTTTGTCTGTTTTTAAATAGCGAATATTCACCTTACATTCAGGGGAAAAAAAATCTTTACCTGGAAATCACCTTCTGTGCAATTACCTGTTAAGACTTCAAATGAAGCAAGGCTTCATTACTTCTTTGGAGAAGATTTTCATGTGAAAATAACTTTCCTCGCAGGGGATTGCCAACTTTGTTATTAATGGCTATTCCCTTACATTCTTTTCTTTTGACTATTGCACAATTACTACTCAGGTGGAGCAGGTTTGCCCAAGGGAGAAGAGCTGGTGAATTCAAGGGGGAGGCCGGGTATCAGTGGTGAGGAGTCAGGTCATTCATTACCCACCAGGTCTACCCAAAAACAATAACTGCAGAACTCGCAGAATGCCATCAAGTGCATTCTTCTCCAGGGTGATTAAACAAATATTCAATTTGATGCAACTGAGGTACAAAAGCTCTCTGTATCCTTCCTCTGCCAAGCATAGAAGAATGCCTTGTTTTAAACAAGGTTTACAAAAACTCCCATATGCCAAAGACATATCATTTACATGGAATCCAGGCAGGTTCATGCAATCACTGCTTATACATAATTGTCCCAAAAGTAAAAGGAAAAGGGGAATATAAATGGAGTAAGTCAGCTTATCAGTGCTCAAGGTTTATTTTACTTCTCCCCAAGGGAACCTATGGAGGTTTGCTAGGAATCCTTTTTTACCTACTAATGGGACAAGTCTGAAATGAAGAATTAAATAAAAAATAAAAATTCTTAATTCTGACTGCACCCATTTTAAAATCTACAAATAATATAAAATTGATTTAAAGTCAGTTCTAATTAAATAACACAAAGTGGAAGTGGCAATGGGTGAAAAATTCAAGCAAACTGTAAGATTGTTTTTCTTTCCTTGTTTCTCCTTGAGTTCTGCTCCCCAAAATCTCTAGCAATGGTATGAATCCAGGTTTCTTCAAAGCGTTGCTAAATGTCCAACAAGAGAAAATGACTTTGTGCATTACTTAGCAGCAGTTGTGCCCTAACATATTAAAAATCAATTATGTTTCACATCATGCAGTCTCAACTTTTAGCAGTTATTTGTGGTGCTAATTTGAGTTGTTCTGGATAATTAGAGGATCTATATCTCCATCATTATAAAAAAATTACTTTTGCTAGGATTTGCACAGAGGTACTACTGGCATCATAGTCATGATGATTTTAGTAGAAGGCAGATTGTGCCTGTCTCTAATACTCCAATTCCGTAATGAATTTATCCCACAATATCCACAGAAGGTAATTAAACACCTTTATCCTCATTTTAGATCAGTGGGGAACTGAAGCTCAGCAGGAACAGGGTTTACCTCCACTTCTAATACACACACCGGGAAAAAACCAACACAACCACATGGATAGTGACAGAAAAAAGAGATCAGACTTTTCCTGGAGAGGACCTGAGCTTCTAACACCAGTAATACCCATGGTCTGGTCTCTGTCTTAGAGCACTGCCATGTTTCTAGGGCCAGAGTAGGAGGATCATAGACACAAGCCATAAGTAAGTTACAGAACATGGTGATGGGGAAAAATAAGAAAACTACTGGAGATTCGCCTGCAGCAGAGGAAGGAACTTGCCTGAGGAGGGTTATTGTTTCAGAATTGTTTGATGAAATAATAAACAAAATACTGCACTGCTAATAATTTCTGTAGACCCATGCTGCTTTGCAATGCAGAGGAGTACGTGTACTCCCTGCTCAGAGAGGGCTTCCTGCATAGTTTCAATGTGAAGAAACACGCACTCATTTGTCAATGACAGAAAGCTAGAAGGCAATTTCTTAGCCTTAGTGCTTTTTCTTAAGCAGAAATAGTCCCATCAACGTTTAAGGTGCGTAAGGAGATTCAAATGATTTTAATGCTCAGGCTTCTTTTCTAAATTGAATTAAAACTGCTCTGAACCAATATTGCAAAGGACAAAGGTCAAGGCTTTATTTATATAATACAAGGATGTAATGCAATAACCGGCTGTTTGAGAGACGTAAGTAAAAGATCAGGGACAAAGCTGTGGACAGGATGTCAGCAGTGCACAGGGAATTAGCCATGCAACTCCCTCTCATTAATTACAGACACGCACATCCGAATCCCCATACATCATTATGAAAGCGGACCAAGCGATAACTGTGATTCATACTTTACCATTAATGGTGCAATAAAAGGTGAAAGAGGATTGTGCTCTTCTGGCACCATTAGGTAACCATGGTTGTGGGTTCTTCCTATGCCCCGTCTGAAGTGAAATGGCAGCCACGGATAAACATGGTAGAAAGTGGTTTTCAAAACCTCCTGAAGTGCCATTTTTAATAATGTTACTGTGCAAGGAATAAGCATTCCCATACAAATTATCAGGCACCAATATAATATTTTTCTACAAAACCCCAACAAAAAGTAAATATTGCTACATCTTGCAAGATCTGCAAAACCACATTCTATATCATCACACCTGTCAGAGACAAAAAGAGATTTAGAAGCTCAGAAGGACCTCGAAAAGTTCCATTTCTAACTATTGCCTTTGTCCTAAATAAGTTACTTGCTTAACATGGGGCATACCCTGCAACTTTACTCCCAGTCAAATAAATGTACAACTTATTGGAGCCCATCATTTATGTTTTGGGTAAAAGACTATCTTAATTTTGTGCCAAACATTCTCTTGCTATGTTTTTGTCCAAAAAAATAAAGATGCAGTTTCAGCAACAATAATGCAGAAAGAGAAAAATATTTCCCTATACCTACATATCAGCAATATATATAAAAGTCAAGTTACTCTACTTATCAACTGCACTTTTAAATATTCTTGTGCAACAGTTACTGACATCAGTAGAGGAGGTGTGCACACAAAAGGATGAACTTGACCACTGAAGACCTGAGAGATTGGATTCCATCAGAGAGCAAGCAACTATTCCCAAGAGTTGACACCTCTGGCAATGAAGCTCCTAGTGAGTATGAGGTCTACATAATAGTGGTTCTCATAGGAAAAGTGAGATGCTCATGAGATAAATAAAAATTACTCAAAACATGGAAAAAAAGCACAATGCTGTATTTAAAATTATACACATTTAATTGAAACGCCTCTGACAACATAGAAATTTAATTGCTATGGTTGAATCTGGTGTAGATGCTGATTTTTTTTTAATTTCTTTTTAATATCCTATTCAAAAGCTGACTTTCCGGTTTGTGCAAGAGTGCCACAAAGACAAAAATCCATCTTATGGTAACAGAATGTACCTAAGGCTTTACTGCCTTACTCTAAGAACGTTTTGACATTTGGTTTTGTCCTCATGACATCTGTAACTAATGCAACATTGGAGCCCTTATCAAGGACTTTAAAATAGAGTTTACCAGCATTAACTGCCAGGTAGGCTTTTTCAAATGTTTTCCATACACTTTCTGCCCCAGATTTGGAAAATGCAGCTCTTTATGTAGTCTGTAACTGATGGAAAAGATCCATCAAAGACTGCTGGTAGCCAGGTGCACCCTAATTCCCAGGCACTCAGCTGGCAGAGGATGACTAATGTTCTTTACCTCGAGTGAACTGGACCCCGTAGGCTAGGAGAGGGCCAAGCCAAGAATCTGTTCTTCAGCTGAGTTGTTTTACAGGTGAAATCACCAGTTATGGCTCCTGTTCACCCGTGGAGTCTTGAATGAGGCTGTGCTGGGAATGGGAGCTTTGACTACTCCTTGTCATCACTGGTCTCCAGAAGGATACAGGTCAAATATACACTCTGTAGGTTTTGCCCTACTTTCAGGGTAAGAGGGTGCCTCTCTCACACAGGAAAGTACTGGGGACCAGTGTCTGGAAGAGCTACGGTGCCTGTAGTCACTTACTTTAATCCAAAGACTCTTCTTTTTTTTTGTTCTTTTTTTTTTAAGCACAAAACTGGTCTCTTCAGGAAAGGAAGAAAAGCTTTTACCTTTTACGCTTTATCAGTTTTTGCTAAGCTGACAACACATCTCCAAATTACCAAATGAACTATAAAGTTTCCATACACTTCTACTGTTTCATTATGGTCACCCCAAGACACCTGTGAGACGCAAAGGCCTTATAACACAGAAAATGAGTAATAGAATAGTTGCAAAATTTCTCTGTTGAGGATAGTGATTTTTTTTTACATTATATTTCAGTTCCTCAGGATGGGAACATGCTAAACCTCCTGAGTTTTTGGCAGCTGAAGATTCACAGTGTGCAGTGGAGGCTGACCAGCACCCCTTCAGAGCCATCCTCTGATTTCTCTGGTCTCCTGCCCCAGCCTGCTTAGGACAGTCTCTCAAAGACTGAAGCTACCCTTAATCTTTCACTCTCTGCTCCTGTGGACTAAGTTCTGCAGGATGATATACTTCTTATTTGAGTCTCTGCTGAGCATTAAGCAGCTTTTTGTAGAGGTTAAACTCGTGGCTGACTTTTCCAGACCCCCAGAGCTCGAGGCTGCCCCAAGTCTTGCAGTGCATTAACCCACTATCAAGAGAAGTACCCCACAGCCTAGATCAACATAAAAAGCAAAATCTTTCCAAAGAAAGAGGACACACTGCTCCAAGTCTGATTCCTCTAAACAAAATAGGGAGGTCAAGCACAGGTTTCCAATGATGTTTTGAAAGGAGTTTCAATCAGTTTTCCATCTGGTGATGTAAATGTGAGCAATCACACAGATTTTTAAACAAGCATTTTTTAATGAGTTTGGTGACAGTGCTACACACATAAATGATCCCTCAAGAGGAAATAAAAGGTGTGATGACTGATTTGGGCCTAATGGACTTGCTGTGAGCCTGTGCTTTAACAAAAGAAAGGGAGGTAAGGAGAAAGTGAGTGTACAGAAACACACAGTCTCAGAGAAAAGGGGATATAAAAAGAAAAAGTAAAATGAAAGGCTGTTTATGGTTGCTCAACACCAAAATAGACAAATTTTTCACATATGACAAAGATTTAAAAACAACATGGACAGAGGAAATTATTATTTCAGCTCTAGAGAGAGAATACCAGTCCCAAATACAACTGCTTAAGAAGTGGGAAACTCCCAGTGACTGGACATTCCCTAACTCAATGCCTGTCTTGTGCATTTTGATGTTTCATGGTGGAGGGCTTCTGTTTGCACGATGGCAAGCACAAAGACCCTTGTGTTTGCTTTGGGCCTCCGGCTGCTATTGTAATACACAATAACATAAATATTGTTCACATTCTTTCAGCAGGACACAGCAATTCTAGAAAATGAACTGCAGCAATCCGGACTGAGGGTCCAGTGTGTCGTAACCAACAATGGCCCCATCATCCTTGAACAGCCATTACAAAAGAAGAAGAAACAGAAGAGGCAGCAGAAGGCAATGACAGAAGGGAGAAGGGAACAGACAGAATGTCACACGGACTCGTCTCCTCAGGAAACCTTCTGCTACCCCCAGGCACCAAACTGCTGGAATAGAAGGAAAGCCATAAAAACTAACCAGCCATCAACCCAAATTCAGCTTCATCAAGAAGCACATTCCTGGGGAACAAGGACGGATGCAGCGCCACAGAGTAGAAAAAAAAATTGACACCAACATCTTGCTTAAATGAGCACAGCAGCTGAATTTTTTTTTTTAAATCACAATAAAAGAAAATCTAATTAAATGCAATGTACAAATAATTCAAGGGTTTATTGGTAGGGCTAAGAGAAAGCTTCTACATTCTAGGAGTGTTTTATTACCGCCTGCTTTTGAATTGCAAACTAGTGAGCTCAATTGTATTTAGAGCAAGACCATTTTAAGGGGCCGTTTGTGTTACTGGATGTCTTAGAAGAAGAGGGAAGACTCCTGAAACATCTCTGTGACTGCATCTTTGGAAGCTGCTGCAAGCAGCTGCTTGGAAGCCTCGGAAGTGGGATTAACATCTCCTTACCAAGGCACACAGAGCTCATAGCCAGGTACCCCAAAGCTGCATTTGCATTCTAGAACTTTTAATTGGCAAAGACATGAAAATAAAACTTCTCCTGCAAGTACAGGGTGTGCAATTATGCTCTCCCTGAGTAACCATTTCAGAAGTGAATAGTCTTCTCTTAGGGAGTGCAAAATCCTGTCACTTCTGAAATCAGATGCATAAATCCCATTGAATTCTGGACATCTCAAACTTCAGTGAGTAACACGTAATCCTACAGCACAAAAATCATCCCTGTGTAGTTATGTTGCACAAAAGGAAGAGAGCAGTTCTCAGTGCTGCCATTCTCTGTAGAACATGCTAATCTTTCTAGAATCAGAGATTTTTGAAACAATGGTAATTAACACTTTTCTGGCTCCTTCTCCCAGCTCCTCTGAGACCTCTTTAGCCATGATTTTGGTTGTAGTAACTGTAGGTGCTACAGAACTGTTCTTTCTCTTGGGAATGGGAGATCACCTCAGCTCTTCTACACAAAACATGATTTTACTACTTCCCTTCCAGCTTCCCACTTTTCCACAACCCCTGTTTGCTTGCATATATATCCATCCCTTGGAGGATCCACCAAACTCCAGATTTCTTCTAACCTGAACAAGCAAGCTGTACTACAGCATCCACAAGCCTTTTGTGCAGGGACAACATAAAAATGAAAAAGGGATTGCTTCTTCACACTGTAGTCACATCAGAGACTACCACTTAATGTGGCTTGGACCTGTCCAAGGACTGGGTCTGTCCTTGGATCACTAAATTTTATACAACACTTGTAAAGATACATCTCAGGATGGAGAAGCACATGGGTGCCAGTGGGGCCACCCAAAGGTCTCTGACCATCCCTCTGGACATCAGCCTTCCCGCACACGGCTCGCAGCCGTGGTGGAGATGCAGAGCCATGGCTGTGCAGCAGCGAGCCAGGTTTGCTGTGACAGAGCAGCCACCACTGACGGGCAGCTCAGTGGCCTAATGAGGTGCCCGGCTTGTTCCCGCTGCAGCAGACGGGCGTCTGACCCCGCGCGGAACCGTCACCGCAATTGGAGGTAATTGGAGGTCTTTTCGCCAGGCTCAGCGGGGAGAGCAGGGAGCCAAAGGGCACGAAAGGGTGAACAACTGCCACGGTCCCCTCCGGCCAGAGCGGCTGGTGGCAGGGTGTGGATGTTCCCTATGCCACTGCCTGCTCCAGGCTGCCTCTCCAAGGAAGGGTGTGAGTCCCGCCGCTGCCAATCAGTTGTAACTAGTAAGAGCCATTAAAATAAACCCCACTAAAAGTATTGCTGACACCCCAGGTTATATAAAGGACCAGTTTCAGACAGCAGCCTTGCCTCTGTGTTGTTATAGACTCCCTTCCACCCTTCTTACTCTATTTCTCACCAGTGGCGGTGGCTCAGGTCTCATAATAGAAAGTCCAATGCTTATCCTGGTCTCCTCACCACACACAGAGCAGGAATTTGGAGCAGCATTATTGTTCAGGGTACTTCAGGACACAATGTTCTCCTTAAGTGGCTTTTGTTTCTTTTAAAAGCATTATTATTTAACAGTTTGATTAAAAATAATACTGCTGTGTAAGAAGGGGCACTCATAACACGTCAACCTGACCTACTAATTTAAATTCCCAAACACTCTATCACAGACCCCCTGAAACAGAGGGCATTTAATAAATGAACTTGCTAAGGACATAAGGAGGGGCATTCTTCTTGGATCAAATCCTTTCTTTTTTTGATACACTGGAGACTCTTCAGGACATCTTCTCATCCCCAAGATGCTGCATGGCTAAGGCACAAACCTCATCAGCTCCCAAAACCCACACTGCTTTGAGTTATTGCAGACACCAGATGGGTGTCCCAGAACAAGGCATATAACTCAGGGCACCTGCAAGTCTCTTGAGCATTCTGCCACTTCCCCTGCTAGCCAGGAAGGGCAGAGAGGCCTGAGCTGAGCCAGGACACTCATGCCAGTGAGGGGACGACTGAAGCTTTTGGACTCGGATATTGTTTGCACAGGAATGATGAAACCACCATTCCATGCATTTGCCCAGGCTGAAGAATCCAGCAATCTCCAGAATCAGCAGTGCAATTGTTCTGAGCATGTTTGCCTGCTGTGGATATCTAGCACTCCACAACATTAAAACAAATGAAGAAAGTCCTTCCTGACTCTTCTGTAACTGGAGATTTCTTAACAACTAGTACTCTGCCAAACACTGGTGCACTGTCACTTTCTAGACTGTTTATGTATTTCACCTTTTCGTTGGGGGACAGTATGACCTCATCATTAAGATTTTGGCTCAGAAATCATCACAATGAGAGGGGAAGTCACTATCTCCCATACTGAGATTCAGTATTTAAGTTTTCTGTGTCAATTTGCTCCCTAACTCAAAATTTTCTCTTAATCATAAGACTTTACTGTATTTTGGGATCTCTTTAGGGTGGAGGGAACAGTTGGACAAGCACAGAAAAACAGAGACTGTGGTCTGGAAAAAGGACATGGAACAGAAAATCTGATTAATCTAGAGGGTAGAATGGCTGAAATTTAGTCCATGGGAAGTTTGGAATAAAATTATCATCACTCTGTTTTGGAGAGAACACCAGAAATTAGAGCATTCTTTACAGACAGGAAATGAGAGAAAACCATCAAAACAATATTAAGTTTTTCCAAATTAGACAACAGCTGATATTCCCATTTTTGGTCCCTTGAGGTGCCAGGCACTCATCTTTCCTTTGCAGTAACCAGAGAGGGAGCCGGGTGTCCCCAAGCCCATTCCCAGGCTGTCAGGAGGGCGCAGCAGAGGCTGCCAAACTGTTGGCTTCTCCAAAAGGAAACTATGGAGCTGGGTACCCTCAACCCAGGCAGTTGCTGGGACGCATCTACGCTAAACCTGTGGATACCAGAGCCAGGAGCAGCCTGAATGGCTGGAGGCACTGAGCCAGCAGACCCTATAAACCCAGACTCCCCGAGAGCTTGCCAAGCAGCTTGCCAGCAACCAGGCAAAGGGCCAGTGCTTCAGCACAAGTCAGTAGGAGCCTCTTCTCTGCTTTGGTATCAGCTAGTCAGACTTCTCCTGAAAATAATGCTCAACATTCCTGCTGTGAGGCTGCATGTGTGGCCACAGAGGTGGTCCTATGCCCAACTTCCTACCAGCCCTGGCGTCTGGACACAGCAGTGTGTGGATGTGACCCCAGCACAGCCAACACATGTCCTCGTGTCACACTTATTCACACTTGACACTTATTTCCTCTTCCCCTCCAAAGCCAGGTTTAACACAATCCATTTCTCCTGCCCTACATTCTTTGCTTGAGGCTGCTTTGCCTCCATCCTTAGACAATGCATAATTTTATTAAGGACATTTTATAACAGATAGCTTTCCAATTCCTTTGTGACAGTTTACTGCTGTAGGATGCAGTTGCTTCATGCCCACACTACATCCTCAGGCAAATCACTCCAGCAAAACTAAACATTCTAGAAAGATTTTATAGGATCTATGATCCCAAGCGGGTCTTTAAATATGTTTTATTGATTAGTTTTGGCTATATGTGAGCAAGGAATTGAGGATCTGTGCTGCAGCTTTAACTTAGGCTGTTAGCATATCACAGAAAGGGGAACTTTTGCCCTGGTCAGAATTGGACCTTCGGTCCCAAGCCAACAACAACAACAGACTCAAATGTGACCTTTACATGACAGAGTTGTATGAAGAATGAGCTATGCTAAAACTCAACCTTGCATCTCCACTTACGAGGCACACACTCCCACTCACTTTCAGGAGCTCTGCTCCTACCTGCTTCCTGGAAACTCAGAAAAGAAAGGACAACATGACAGCTTTCTTTATTTTTTTCATGAGATACCCCACTTGTCTTTTTTTTTTTCTTTTCCTATTTTTTAAATTACAGTGAGTTTTGTTTCTCCCAGATTTCTCATATCTTTTCCCTGTGGTGTGTCCATTTTAGCCAGTCTTCCCTCTTCCCTCTAGTACCCAACACTACTCTCTTTGTCAGGGAAGTCGCTGGGAGTTCAGGTTTTCCCCTCTTCATTTCTCTTTGGACCTGACACTGCTCCTGACCCCTGCTCAGCCTTTGCTTTGAAGTGCTTTTTCTGCTCTCTGCTTTCCCATCGGATTGTGTTAACCCTCCTCCTTTCCCCACTCCATCAGTTGGCTTCAATAAGCGAGAGCAGCTCATTGGAACCTCCTCTTTTGTGTTATCAGCGTGCTTTCACTTCTCATAAAATCCTACCCACCTTCCACATAAAACAGTTTGGCAAAAGGCGACCGCAGCCAAGGCCTGGAAACACTGTGCAATTCCACACGGGAACACCGCTGGCTGCCCGAGACAAGCCCGACGAATAAGTCTTGTGTTTGACCCAAGCAACTTCACAGCAATGTCTGAAAACAAGCAGCCACCTGCTTCCCACTCCCCAGGATGATGGCACTGAAGTGTCTTTTTTTGCCGTGTGCTGTGAACAGCGTTACCCTTGCGGGGCTCTGCACCTTCGTTCCTGCTCTACTGCAATTTTAATAGAAAACACCCGCAAATTTGGCTTAAATACAGATGACTGATTTGATTCAGTCTCCTTGGTGCTACAGCTCCTAGCTGATGGATGTTCAGGTCAAAGCAAGAAATGGCATCAGCACAAAGAGAATGGCTTGGCTCTTACTTATTACAGACTCCTGAAAGCTTTCCAGATCTATAAATTTTCACGTTATTCCCACAGAGGGGCAGAAAGAGGATTGTTTGTATCCTTCTAGCTTGTTCTGTTAACACATTCCCATTTTCCAGTTGGATAAATACCCTGACAAACGGGAAACCCCTGCGAGAGAAAATACATTTTAAAGCAAATTGCAGCAGTGTGTAGTTTATAAATATTTGCATTGGAATGGGGAAAATATCTCTATTGATCACATTAACATATGCTGAATACACAGGTGACCAGTCTCTTTTTTCTTTTTTTTTTTTAAGATATGAATAGAATTTCCACTATAGCAAAAAACCCTGCAGATTTGTGTATGCTATGTAAACACTTAGACAAAAACACTTTCAAGCAGAAAATGCTGTTTTAATTACAATAGTAAAGGTTGATTTATTTTCTATGTCTCTTTTGCCAGAAAGTTAAAGATCTCACAAAAAAATCTGAGTCATATTGCCTGAGGATCAAAGCCAGAGAAAACTCAAAGCTTGCTAAACGTTATAACATCTTAAGCACTCCATTAGTGAGAACTGATGATAACATTTAAATAAGAATGCACAAACATTACTTTGCTCAAAAATCACCTTACAAAGATAAACAATAAGAGCTTGGGAATACCCTGGTTAATGCAGCAGGCTGAAGGACACGTACAGATCTCTCCTTGTCTCTCCTAAGTATTTTTCATTATTGCTTACTAGATTATTAATTATTTTTGAAGGGATTATCATAGTTACAAATTCCAACTCGGGCTTCTTCACTCACCACTTGAGAATACTGCAAATGAGCACATTTCCACACATGTACGTGATCTACATGTGCATGTGGCTTTGCAGTACATGGGAGCAGTGCAGGCACTGAGCCACAGCACCCCAACACACCTCCATGGCTAACATTTCAGGACAGGTTAATTCCTCTGTGCCAGATTGATGCAGCTATACCAGCAATAACAACCTTTCCCTGCTCCCAACTTTTTAACTCTCTTTGGCATTTTAAGGCAAGCACTACCTGTGAGCCTACAAACACCTTTCACCAAACACAATGGTGCTTCTCACAGCTGCTCATTTTCCAGCTTCCATCAGCATCATGCAATTAAAGGATATCTGACATGGGTCATTAAAAGCCCTCCCCACGAAGCTGTTCAAGGCATAAGCCAGCCAAGAAAAGACACTGGGAATGGCATAGGTGGAGTGCACAGCCCCTCACTTCACAGTTACCAGTCTGCTTACGTGCTGTGAGTTCTCACCTTTAAATTTAAAATAATAATAACAATCCACACACTGAGTGACCATTCAGATGTTTTGCCAGAAAATAGCTTAACCACCAAATGGAAAACAGGTTGAGAATAACCTACTTTAATGTCCCCATAGTCCCTCTGGAAACCAAGGTGGCCAAGGTCACGTATTTCAATATATAGCCAGTGCTGATGCTCTGCTTGCGGGCAGCAGGAGCCCTGGGTAGCCCTCAGCAGGGGCTGCTCCTTCCAGCTATCTCAAGGATTTTAGCAAGGTGAATGCTCATGGCTATGGAGCTGGCTAACAGCCATCACTCATTTTACACTGGCCATTAAGCAGCCTAGAGGCAACCAGCATGGATCCAAAGCTGTTGCACATGTTTACCTTGCCTGGGGGAAAACAAGGTAGAGGAAGGAAATGCTGGCAGAACCCATGTCTTGACTCTGTACACAAATAACATCTTCCTCCCTCCCATTCTGGCTTCTTTTGTTCACTGCATTGCAATGAGGTCTCAGCCATGCTGTGCTGGACAATGTAGAAGACATCAGCATCTCTCCCCACCAGCCTGCAGGGCAGGATCAGCTGTGTCCTTACTGGTAAGTTCAGGGCACCAGAGGAAGGCAAGAAACCTGCAGCCCCGCCAAGCCCAAAGGGAGCTGTGACAGGCCGTGCTCTGAGCCCTTCCACCACAGCATGACAGAAATGGCTTTCAAGAACAACAAAGAGTATGTACATTTTGTACCATGTTAAAGAGGGAAAATAGCAACAGGGACAAGAAAAGCTTGGGGTTGTGAAGGATGTTCCAGCAGAGGTGATTAATGGTGTTGAAAGAAACCCCCACGGTTGTTTCAAATTTCTTTCCAATTAGCCACAAAGTTACTCCCTCCTTTTTCCTTTTGTTTTATTTTTTCTCCTTTCTTTCTTTTACCTATGTTTGATTTAGAATCAAGGTTCATGATTTGTGTTATGACAGCAGAAATAAAGGATCTGTGTATACTGTATGCATGGGGATTTAAAGCATTGCCTTTGATGGCTCATTAGCTGCATGTGGCTACATGCAACACTGCTCGACTGAGATATATTGCCCAGGATTTAATTCCAGAATAATTTCAAAGGCATTAAATTGAATGCTTGCCCTTTTCACCATGGTATTTAAATGGTACTTTGTATGCCAAGCTTAAAAAAAGAGCAGAGGAAATACAGATGCAGTGCTGCTGGAGCATGTACTGAACTTTGTTAAAGTGTTAAACATTTATTAGAATTTTTTTTTAAACAAGATAGTGTTAAACTAGTTGTTACTTCAATTAACTTTCTTTGCTACAAGAGAGAAAGGAGTGGTTTTTTTTAACTAACAAACAGCTCTCAGAACTAGTGAACAATATCTCATTTGTTCAGCAAGACTTCAAGACGAGAATGGTCTCAGGCTGGAAAAAGAGATGTGCACATTTCTGTGCTGACTGAGTAAAACAAACCACACAAAGCTTCTCCCACAGTAGAGAGGAGATCAAACCCCAGAGCTGAGCTGAAGGTCATGAGTCTCACAGCTCTCCAGGCACAGCCCCAGCACAGCCACTCCTGCTGGAAGGCTGCTCTGGTACCCACAGAAGAAGCAGTTATGAGCTCTCAGCTTTCAGCCTGGCCGAGACACCCAGGGATGGGAGCTTCCCTCTGGTGCACAAAAGCAACCCTCTGCTGCACTTATCTACTGCTGATCAAACTCTGTTAAGATAGAGCCCTGTATATCCTCATTTCCTCCCCGTTTGTCTTGTCTCTGCAGATTCAGGGATGCCTACAGGTAAAACACTTTATCCAGTTTACAATCAAACTTTCATTTTGAAATAAAACAAACCCCAAAGCATAATTTCCTTGAATTCATATTGGGGACATCCCTCTGCCCAACTCCCCTTGCCTACAATGGTTCACATTTCAGTCAGTCAGTCAGTCAGTCATGCTTCCCAACACTGTGCCCACCTGCTTCATCCCTTTTCCTTCCTACCAACCTATATGGGCAACCCTGCATCACAGACACATCCAGCTTTCAACCTTTTATACAAGACTTGATAAATAGCCCACTATTTTCACCATCTTATGTGTGGCCACAATTAGCTGGAGCTGGTGGTGGTGTTAGAGCCTGAAGGACAGTGGGCATTGCCAGAATTTGCATCTGGATTTGAGTTTTAACACCATTTGGGAAATGCGTGTGATCACCTAGAACTGTTTCTGTGCAGCACCCCCCAGGAGTCTGCAGTAGAAATACACCACAACTCAGCTTCAGCTGGAAGCCACGTTTTACTGCCTCAAACATGGGACTTCTGAGCAACCACTATCAGAAAAAGATGTAAGAGGCAGAAGAATTTGCTTGCGTTTTTGAGCCCATTTCAGAGCTCATCATCTAAAGTCCTCTAATAAAGCAGCATTAAGAGAGGCACCGAATTCCTTCATGTGCCTGAAAGTACACATGTGCATACGCAGAGATCCTTCTCCATTTCTGCCCTGCCTACCAAAGGAAGTGCAAAGGAGCAAATCTATCCAAACACATGGGTTGCATCTGGCCTGGGCTCTCTGGGAGGCTGCACGGTGGGAACAGCACAGAGAGGCAGAGGAAAGGTTGCCCAAAGTGCTCTTTCTGGCTCACTTCCAGTATATATATAATTTAATTGGGAATGCTGCATTACCCATAGCCACTGTATAGCAATAGTTATCTTGGTTATTTAGTAACTAATGAGAACCTTTTACAATTAAACCATTTTATCATGTATGAGGGGCCTGGAAAGAGACCTTACATTGCACAGAAAGGTCCCAGCTTGCCACAAAGGTGCAGAACTGAGGCTGGTCCCCAGATAAATGAGCTTGGAGTGGTTTTCTGTGGAGATTCAAGATAATATGCCCAACTTTCTGTGTACCCAAGAACCATAAGCATCGTTTTTTTCCTGCTTTCACCTTGTACACCATGTGGTACATGATAGCCCTGCTAGAGTTTTCCCAAAATCTGCTATTTTCTGCACTTAGGTAAGGCTTCAGCTTCAAACATGCAGGGTGTGAAGTCCTGCTTTTACACGATTTCATGGCATGTTGAGGAATGAGGCACTAGTGTTTTAAGCAAGTGATTTACTGACATGGGGTTATCCAGAGGTTTAATTTGTCATGCATCTCACCCACATGCTTTGTTTCCCCCTTCACTCTTTCTCAGAGGCAGCAGGCTGCCCACCCCTGGCAGTGAAAGGGCCTCCCTTCACACAGCAGCAATTAATTTTTCGCAGCTTCTCTCCAGCTAGATATCAATGATTCCTCAGGATTGTAAAGCCTCTTTAAGACCCTGTTAGAAACATGGAAGCCTCCTTTTTCCTACTGCTCAGTTAAACACAGCCTCTGCATTTGGATTATGCAGACTGATCAATCTCATTCCCTCCCTCTTGATAAAATATTGGGTGTCAGAGTGTTTTAATCCAACAATCTGCCAGCCACAGTCCCATTCATCTGCTAGGATGGAGGCAGCTCCCAATGAGTAGGCTTAAAGTGATGTCTGATCCATCAGTTCCTTCACTTTTGGAAGTCGGATTATTCCAGTGCTTAAAGACTAAGTGCTGACCTGTACCCCACACCAGACATCACAGCTGGGAGGGGAAGAAGAGACATCCAGTAGATTTGCAATTGAAGCAAGACCTCCAAAGGGTTTTGTTTTTACAGCAAACAGATCAACTTTAAAGCATTTTGTCCAACCCTGGATTCTTCTAGGGCTGTGCAAGCAGTTGACTGCGAGCAGTTGGATTTTATTATAGCAGCATCCAGTCAGTTCTGACTCTCACTTGCATCATGATGTCTCCATCCGTGGTGAGAGCCATCACACATCCTCTGCCCCAGTACATGTATGAAGCTTTCACTGACCCTCTCACAAATACTGGACATAAGAGAGGGGTGATTTTAAAGAGTTAAAATTCCCAAACCCAAGTCTTTTGCTCAGGGATGTTATTGGATCACATCCTTCAAACAGCCAGCAGCTCCAGTTATTGCTCTTAAAAGTTATTTCCGATCATGCAGAGGTTCCCATCTCCCACTACAGCTACTCTGCATTTCAAGGAAGTCATTGAAAGGATTGGAAATCCACAGAGAACAACTGCAGGCACAAAGGACTGCTTATTTATTTTACAAGGATATGCTAGCAGTTGGGACAAGCTATCACGTTGGAAATATGGAGTTGCATGCAGTAATGTGAACCATAAAAGAGATTAATTAGTGATGCAAACCTAAAATAGATTAATTAGAGTACACTAAACCAGGCATCATTTCCTCCACAGCCTGCTTGATTTTAATCTGACTTGCTCTATAAAAGTGTTTTTATTTGGGTTTATGGTTTGCCCTTTTGTGTCCTCCTCCAAAAGATACCTTCACACAACTACCCAAGAAGCACTGTCTGTACCAGCAAGGACTGGGCTCTTTGTGGCAATATTTATTTAAAAGGGGAAAATAACTTCGTACTTATTGATTTTGAGATGAGCTTTCAAAACACACAGAGGGGATTATCACTCAGCTCATCCCAACACCTGAACTTGTGTAGCTTCTTCAATTAACCTGCCGAAGTAATTTAATGATGTGTTTGATGAATCCCAAAAGTAAACCGTGGGCACTTGCAATGTGCTCAGGCAAGATTATGGCAACAGAACACGTGCAGGCAAACACCAGTGGTCAGACCCAAGAGAAAACATCTACTGAGCCCAGAATCCTTTGCCTATTTGCCTGTGATGATTACGATAATATTACAGTAACGCCTCAAATTTCCAGCTGAGATGCAGAGCTGTACCACATAGGTACAGAAAACCCAAGCCTGCCAGGCTGCTGGCTGCATTCTAGAGAGAGGGAACTAATAGGAAGCAGCCACCCTTTCCTTTCAATCCCAGGGGCCAATGGCTGGGGAAGTAAAGGACAAAACATGCCCAGCGGCCTTCAGCCAGGACTTTACTCTCAACTTCAGCACAAGCTGGAACAGGGTCCAAGGTGAAAGAGGGAATCCGAACATGAGGGAGAAATGAAAATTGCTGTCTGGAGCTGTGATCTGCAAATGTGGGGATGTGCTGTGTCTCTCAGATGTGGGGCATCTCTCACTTTGGGTGCTCTTTTCACCTCTATCAATTATCTTGGGATGTCCTCTGTTGTCTTGTATGGCCACTGGCCATTCTAGGGACAAAGAAGCAGTGAAATTGGTTCCATACTTTTTATTAGAGAGACTTTCTCTGAATTCATCTGCACTTTATAACCTATGGCTCTCTGCCACAGATTTGTGATAAGTGTAGAAGCAGCTCTTCCTTACAGTTTAGCTTCTTTAATGTGAAATAGGGATACAACAGTCCAGTTCAAAATCCAGCCAGAACTTTTTTCTTTCAAAAGCAGTAAAGCAATTTTAAGCTATTTCCTTGGGGCACTGGAAATATGAAATACAGCAGAGTCTCCAACTTTAAAGCAGACTTTGGTTTTATTTTTTTTTTTTTTTACTGTGAGTGGTGTGACATACACCAGCCACCATTACAGACTAATAAAAGGAAAACTCAATTTTCTGTCACAATGAAGGTGACCAATAAAATTTTAAACATGGACAACACCCATACAATTCTATAAAACCTGAGCAGATTCATAAAGCTCCCTTTAAAAGCATGCAGACTCCTTTAGAGGAGGTTCTATAGGGGTATAAATTATCCAGCTTTACCATAGAAGGGCTATGCTGCACATCATGACACACTCTTCAACATTGCTTGAACTACCCCTCTTAAAAGGTTAGGGACTGCTCTTCAGTACCACTGGGTTGTTTGGCAATTGCAACCTGCCTAGCAACACCAAATCTTCAGAACAGAAGGCAACATACCAAGGGAATACTAATAGTTACCTAAATTAAAGTAAATATTACTCTGTATTACACAGAAGCCTGTAGTGCTCACCCAAAACCATGACCATCTTTGAAAAGAGAGAAGGGATCTCTGCCTCACAGCCTTGGCAGAGAAGACAGAGATAAGAGGTGGGGGAAACATTGCTTAATACCAGAGTAATAAAAAAAGGAGGCGTTGCAGAACAGGAAAGGGGTTGCTATTTGCTGGTACAGTTATGGGAGGATGGTGAAAACCAAACTTTGGGTGGTAGAAGAGCAAATCAAGTTTCTGAAGCAGCTTTGAAGTGGCATGAAAACTACAGCAAACACTCAGAAGGAATCCAAGTCCTTTCCCTTGGAAGAGGATGAAAGGTGGTTGCATGACCACATGCAAGGTGCTGCCAGTTCACAGCAGGCAGGAGGACGTGGAGAGCCCTGGGGAGCAGCCCAGCAGTGAGGGTGGGCAGTGGGACACGGTTGCATTTCCAGTGATCACCCTGGAGCATTCTCAGCAGTGTGAGCAGCAGCCCCTGAACCCTATGGAAAGGTCTGTTCTGACTGTACCTACATGCCAGACCAGCTTTTTGCCAGCATACTTAGAGAAAAAGAGTCAAAATGCTTTCAAGCACTGATAAGGGGTTTTTGTGTGTCATGCCAAGGAGGCAAAAATTTTACCATGTTTTGCTTCTGTCTGGAAATGTGGAAACACGGTCCAAAACAGGGAAGAAAGGCCTCTGGGAGCATTTGAATTAGAACCCAAGGATCTGATTAAGGAAAACCATTTAACATGCTTAAAAAGCTTTGCTGCATTAAGACTGAAATCAAGCAAGGTACAGATGTAAAGTAATTAGAGAAAGAGGATTAAAGGTTCAGATTCTTTTATCATTTACAATGAAGGATGCAGAGTTTACCATTTGTAGGGCATGCAGAAGACAGAGGTCATTGGTGTGGGTAAACCAAGGATTTCTCTTCCCAGTTTTCCACCTCACTGCTCCGTGGGGTTATTTGGGCTCTCCTATGCAGGATATTTGGAAGTCCCCTCCAGAATATGAGACACATTTGCCTCACAGCAACAGCACCATTTACTCCAGGGGAAATTTTAGAGTATTATACCATGATTACACTGTAATCATCATAAAACAAGTGCCTTTTTTTTTTTTTTTACCCACAGGCCAATGCATCTGGAATTATAGGAAATAAAACTACAACAAACAGGAAAATTACTTCAGGTGACAAAAGGAAGACCAGAATTTAGGGTAGCCCATTCTCAGACTTGTGGTCTTTCCAATAGGTAGCACAATTGTGGTGGCGACAAAAATCTGATAGAAATCAGTATTTTGGCCCTTTTTTGGAGCACTTCTTAGGTTTTTTTGTTTAGCTGATTTGTTTATTTATTTTTTTTAGTATTGGATGTATCAAACAAATGTCTTTCTAAAAGCCTACAGGGCATAAACACTGCTCCCCTTCAACACCAGGGTTCAGGTTGCCTGCTGTGCCTCTGCCTATGTCCTCCAAACTCAATAGAGTCTTGTGGCCACAGGGACAAGCAGGAGGACAGCAATGTCACCCCCAAACCTTCATGCAGCAGCGTGGCTGGCATCAGGGTGCTGTCTGAAGTGAGCATTTTTTTTTATTGCAGAACAGGACTGGCATTAGCAGGGCTCCCAGGGCCCACCAAAAGGGTCGGTCTGGTTCTCAGGACAGCAAGAGGTGGGAACAGGTAGCACTGAGCAGGTTTTCAGCCAAGCCTTGGACTGACAGGGGCAGCATTTGCTGTTTTCCTCTGCTGACATGACTAAAGTGCTGCTATCTGTACAGCACCATACTTTAACTCCATTGACTCATGCTATTCTTGCAATAATGAAGCAAAACTGCGTTACTGACAGGATGCTGATTCATTTAAAATGACAAATGATAGACTGGAGAATAATGAAATCTGGGAAAATCTAAAATTGTTATCTTCCATGCTTCAAACAATCCAGAACCATAACTCCTTAATTCTAGTCCTACCTACTCTTCTCCTTTAATGTCATCTTTTCTTGTCAGGGAAGACAAAACAAATGTGAATTCAAGGATTCGTGCTTTAAGTCGCTGTTGAAACCTTCACGTTCACTTATTTTACATCTCTAGGCATTGAATTTTCAGCAGTGGTAGTGGATAAAACTGAAAATTATTGATGGAAAAATATTCAAGAACACATGGAAGAGGGTAGCACTTGCATCATAAATAGGTTTTCAAGAGGAAGACTTAATCAGAGAAGCAGAGTAGAACACAACAAGCATATCCAGAAACTACTTCCCCAAATATGCAAGGATGAAGTTGACGTGGTTTGCTGCACCTGGCTCCCCCTTGGCATTGCTGCAAGTGCTCACAGATGTGAGGTGACAGGAAGATATTAAAGTTGCCCAATTTAAAGAGTCCCCAGGAACTAATACATGTCGTTACTGAGACAGACTGTGGTAACAACTCCAGCTCTGCCAGTACCAGAGGGATTCCAGCATCCAGGTCATTCAGACCAATACTGTGGTACAAAACAGTCTCACATACAGGATGAAACAAGTGGTCAAAAGCTGTAGCAACCATTGGTGAAAGATGATGAAAAGAGAAAAATCAGGAGAAGCCCTTTCTGTAGATATTTGTACATAATTAGGACAAAGGGGAAAATCAGGTACCAAAGATTGCTGATAACTTCAAAACTGAAGAGTAAACATTTACTTTATCTGTGGTTGTAACAGAGAGTACCATGAAGAAAAATCCTGCTGAGAATTCAAAATATGCCTTCTAAGCAGAACAAAAAACCAAAAATGCAAGACCGATGTAAAGTATTTGCAAGCAAAAAACAAAATGCAAACTTCCCAAACTGAAAACAACAAAGGACCTGCCCCCCCCTCGCTCCCCCTGGAATCTCCTCCTGAGAAGCTTGATTGGTTATAGCTCTCATGAAGTCCTTACAATTTCCCACTGTATGTATGAATGCAAATAGGTCCAGAGGGTGCATTAACAAAGGACATCATCCCAGCCCGAGTGATGCCATTGCCTTCCAGAGCGCGGGTGATGTGTGTGTGCCATTCCGACTGCCTTCCTTAGGAAGGCTGTTATTGTATGAAAACAAGAATTCTCAGCATGGGCTTCACCAGCCAGCATCGAGGAGCTGTGCCTTTCCTTTACTGCTCAGGACAAAGTGCTCTTGGTAAAGGCACAGCTGAAACGGGAGGAAGTTTCAATCAAAGCATGGGAAAGAAGAGCTTTGCTGTGCTGGGAGGCTGGGATGCATTGAATGGAAAAGGCAGGGGGAATAACGAACAGCTAAACCAGCAGAAAGAAGAGGATGAATTCAGCTCCTGCCGACAGTGTTTCACCAGGGTGATAAGGCAAATTGACTGGGGTTTATTTTAACTTGTTTGGTGTCCAACCAGAGAACTGTAACTCTAAAGCCCTGGCCAACATGAAATAAGTTGGCATTTCTGAGTTTATTGAGCCTCTCACTAAAAAAACCCCCAAAAACCACACGAGGAGAGACTCAGGCACTCGAGCAGAACTTCTCATGATAATGAATCCAGCGTTCAGCACAGAGGGTAACTTGCCAAAGGAGGTTATCAAAACCCATAGATACAGACAATTTTAAAGACACATCTGGACACTGTTATGACAAGAGCAGTTTGCAGCACGCAGAGCTAAAGTTTTAATGAAATATTCTTAACAAAAGAGACTTGCTACGCCTAGTCAGTAAAGGCCACAATTCCTTATCTTCGCAAGTAATACATCACTGAAGCCAAAAGCTCCCCTCTAGGAAACCCTGGACTAAGGAGGTGCTGGCAGAGGATCAGGCAGGGACAGCTTGCTGCTGTTGCAAGAACAGCCCTTTGGCATCAGGGAGAGCAAAATATTTTTTCCCTTTATTAAGGAGGTGTTTATTCATCCCAAGGAGTCTGTTTCTCTCAGACAAGGCATTAGCACCAACTGAGAGGACAGGAAGGAGACAGAATAAAGGGCACCTAGGGGTTTTTATTCTGACACCAACTTACTCACCAAGGGAAGGGGATTAAGCAAAAAGAGTAAGAGATCTTATCAAAAATGCAAGATGAAGGAAACTACTGAGCAACACCAACAAGACATCAGTGTGCAGCAGTTCTTCCCAGCCTCTAGCAGTGTCCAGAAGCCCCAAAGCATTTAATCTGTCAGTCAGAAGCAAGGCTATCCCAAAACCACTCATGGAACTAATAAAATATATGGCTTTATCCAAATGCAGGAGAAGATACATTCTGAAGTCACAGTACATAATGCATTCAGAGTGCTCAAGTGTTATGGCCCAGCTCCTCCACTATTTTTGTCTGACCTGAACAAGAGCTGCAGCTTCCACAGGCAGACACTGGATCAAACCCACTCCTCAGAGCACAGCTGCTGTGATCCAGGTCTGAATATCCCAGGCACTCTCCACAGTTAGAGAGGGCAAGGTTGGGAGATGCCCAAAAGCCTGCTCAGTGCTTTCAGGAGGGTGCATAAAGGGTTGTAGCTTTTCCCAAGGATTCTTGGACTGCTTATGGGGTGCCTCTGTCAAATTCTGCAGAAAAAAATCCCATCTCTCTTCCACATCTTCCCACCAGTACCCACAGTTTGTTATTTTGGGCATGGAGTAGACAGTTTCAAACCTATCAGGCAGTTTTAGCATCCCTCTGCACTTAAGGGTCTTTTTTTCTCAAATGAGCACTTGGAAAATCATTGTTGTGTGCTGAATACAATACGTATATAAATCATGTATTACCATTTCTCACAGAGAACCACTATGAATCACAAACCCCTCTTCCAGAGGCAAAGAGCAGAGCAGCACTCCAAACCACACAAAATGACCACAGATCCCAACATACCTAAGAACTTCAGAAAAAAAATTTATGTTCACTCAGGGCAGTGAGAAACCCATATGCCCTGTCCGTGGGGGTCCCAGGGAACAGGACATGTGAATACAGCAGCTGGACTATTCCTTGAGGGAAATTCTAAAGGACATTTCTCATTACAGAGACATTCCTGTAAATAAAGCAGACTACTGTATAGCATCTCCATCCAAGGCAGACGCTTTAATGCAAGCCTGAGAGCAGGACTGCTCAGGATCAGAATGTGAGTTAAGTCCCGGGAAGGGATCTGGAAAATGCCACCTCTGACAGCAGAGAGGAGGGAGGGGAGGCAAAGGAAGCTGATTTTAAATCACAGAAACAGCAGACTACATGTAGACTACATCATGCTGTGACAGAAGAAAGTGAGGGGCACTAGTGTTCAATCTTCATCATTGTTACATCCCGGATTACCGCTCAAATGTGTGCCTGCCCTGAGCAGACCTGAGCTCAGCTTCCACTGTCTGCTGCACACATGAAAGTCTGTAGTCAGTTGTAAGGCACTCGTAGTCCTGCTTGTTGTACATTTATTCAAGGTAACAATCTTTTCCCTCCGCTTCAGGGCACCATTCCCCTTCCACAGACGAATCTTCTAGCTGGAAGGTGACCTCCATAGGCTCAGCTGAAGTTAGTCGGTCTTAAAAGGGGGACATTACCTTATTAAAATCACCAGAAGTTTATCTCTGTGGCTCTAAATAATCATTCCAGAAGATACTTTAGGCTCTAATGCTACCCTTCTTAATCCTGTTGAGCAGCATTCTTCCTTTGCAATTGAAATCCTTCTTCCATGCAGGAACAGCAGAGACAGAGAGGAATTCCCCCCACCTCCAGCCACCTAAGTGCAAGTAATTTAGTGTAAAACATCAATCTATGCCCCTGCTCCAGTCAGGCACTGCAGAGAGAGAAATTTTCAGCACATGGGTTTATAAAAGACAATGAATCCCACTGTGAAAACATCTCTTGCTTGCACTGCTTTCAGAAGATGTGAGCAGCTTCCCATTGCAGTACTGTAACACATAGTAAAACACACAAAAAACTATTTCCACATCTAACAAAGTTCAGCACACACTCAGTTGCTTTGTTAATCTGAAACCCTACAAACAAAAATGCAAATCCTTTTCCCAGCATAAATCCCCAAAGGCCAAGTGACTCCAGTTTATTCCAGAAGAACAGTTTGTACAAATCTAATTAGATAATTTACAAGTTTTACAGCAAAGTCCTGAGTCATCTGTAAAGCAAATTCAGAGCAGTGTCATCAAGAAAGTTGCGAAAGTTTTTGAATAAGGAGAACCTAATCACAGCATCGGGGAACAAATTCTCTGTTTGACTTACAACAGAGACTCTTTTTCATCAACTCCCCTGAAGTGACCAGCAGAATCAGTTTGACCTCAAAAATGGAATTTTGCCATGCAGACGTAAGTTAATGAAAAAAAAAAGTCATCAAAAGAAGCACTGGGAACAGTAATCCACAAAGCATTAGCAGCAGTATAAAAACCACATGGTGCCAAGAAAAATATGATATATGAGTGACACAAAAGCAGTGCACACAAAAAGAGAAAGCCTGGAGAATCCTGACACTATATTTCAAGCTGATACTACTCCAAGCATGTCAGAAGGTTTGTGCTGTGAAAGATGACCATTTTAAAGCAAGTGATGCTCTTCACTTTCCCAATTCTTCCTCTAGCAGCTCCACAGTCAGTGTTACTCAAGCCTTTGTGTGATTTCCTTCACTCACAGGAGCCTAGAAAATACTGTTTTCCAGTAAGGGTTCACTTTCTGTCTGCAGCTGGGACAGGACAAAGGAAACTTCACTCTTAGATACTTCAGTTGCCCAAAGATTTAATAGCTTCCATTTCCAACATGTTGATTACTTAAATTAAAGTGAAAAAAAAATAATTGAGTGATATCCGAGGTTTCAAATTGGGAATTTAAATACATCGTTACTTTGGGTGTTCCCTTTCCTAAGAGGAGATTTACATAGCTGAGTTTGACATGTCTCTAAAGTGTTTGCTTCTCTAAGAACACAGGATTACTAGAACAGCCTGTGGTGTGCCCCTGCAGCAGTTAAGCATTCCTCTGGAGCAGGGAATTAGGCTCAGCCTAGCTTCTGCCTGGACAACCAAGGTCCAAAATATGGTTTAAAGTTGTGCCCTACAAACCCTGTTCTAGGAAAGCTGATGGGCTTTGCCTCCCTACTTGGCCCCAGAGTGTTTCACCTACACTGCCTTCAACATCTGAACCAGCAACCCTTTTTCCCCTGCTGCTTTCTATTTATTTTTTCATACTTATGTAATTCCTCTAAAATTAAACATGCACTATTTATTTTCTGCAGTACCTACCACATTACTTAGGAGTTATTATTAACAGCAAAGAAAAAAAATTATACCTAAGATAACCTATGTAGAAAGATTAGATATGGCCTTCTATTTATTCACTCTCACTAGGAACTAACTAAAAATAAAGCTGCAGTGAAGCTGCAATAAAGCAAATTTAAAATACTCAACACAAGAGTAAGTCTAGGTAACCCACTGCCATTGAGTATTTTTGGAAGGTTGTGTGTTTAAGTTTAAGACAACATCAAGCAGGGATTACCATTAAAGTATTTCCAGAATAATAGTATGAGATAAAGTTTAACTGAAATGTGTTAGGAATAAACACTAAGTTTTTATTTAATTGCTCAACACAACAGCTTCTTGCATAGCTGCCTGTAGGCACTCCCTATCTGCACCAGTCCATAACCCCAAATATTGAGGTATCAGGACTCATTCGGACTCAGTTCTTCCCCCAGTTTGGATCCCATTTGTGGGCTCCAGATGTCTGCACTGCTCCCTTTCCAAGGCATGTGTACCCCACATGCCATCAGCCCCCACTGGGCTGGAAATTCCTTTCCTCAAGTGGGCATCCACACTGCTCTACAGGACAAATTCTGACTTTTGCTTCTGCTTAATGCTATGTTTATGTCAATAGTTCTTTTCTACTTCTATTGACTGACAGTTGTTTTTTTCCCCTTTATAGTCAGTAATCAGAATTTTTAGATACAGCTTCATTTATTAGGATTTCAGTGGATGGATTTACAGTTAACGTGTGGTCATTTTCTAGGTATTCAACCATTAAGGTGATACTACATTGGAGCAGCCCCAGTCTATTCATGATCCAACCACTCTTCCACAATTAGGAGTTTTTAATGAATGAAAAAAAAGAAAAGACTATGTTCCCTTCTCTTTAAAAGCACTAAGAATGCACAGGCATTAAAATAACTACGTAACACAACGATTTCCAGCAGAAATAGTTCTCTTTCAGTCATAGCAGATGAATAGCTGACAGCAAAGAAATCATATTCTCAAAACTGCTAATTAATTGCATTTTTCCCCCTGTAAGTGTGCGATTACCAGCTTTTACAGACCTTACAGCACCCACCCAGTTACACTGAAACACAAGCACACATGACTGCTACAGAACAATAAGGAGTGTAGGCTGGGTACAATTACAGGGTATTTCCTAAGAGCACAGTTCACCTCAGGATAGAGTGGTTCAACCCAGCCTACTTTGGGCTCTAAGCCTTTTGAGACAGACAAGGGAAAATTTAATCTCAGAAGAGCAGAGACTCTGCAGTCTTAATAAAAGGTGACACAGAGATAATCACGTACTGCAGATATCCCTCAGTGGCTTGGTGCGGTATCGTGGCAAGGATCCCCAGTCCATCCCAGCTGTGAATATTTTAGAGTTTTGTACCATCAGATAGATCAGAAATAGCTGCCCTGAAGTTTCTTTTTAGATCAGTGGAAAAGGCTAGATTTGTTTTCAGCTGCTTTCCCTACCCTGCCACAGCACTCTGCCTCTGTTCCTTGTCCTTGGTGTATTTAGCACTAAAAAAGCCATTGAGACACCCTTCTGTTCAGCAGATAAAACAAGTTTTCCATCTGACTTCAGTGATTATTACCTTGCCTTCCAGGGATGTCATGTCATCTGCGTTCCCCAAGGAACAGAGGGCACGTTAGGTACCTAATGCACACTTGCAGAAAGAAGAATTGCGAATACCTTTCACTCGGTGCAAAAACTTAGTATGTAGCAGCTAATTTAACACACAGCATAGAAACTGCTTAGGAACAGTTTCCCAGACCCACTTCTTCTGCTGGTAGGAGCACTCCAAATAAACAGGAGCCCTACTCATGATAGAGCTGGAACAGGAGTCAAGGGTCAATAAACCTCAGTCAGGGATTTCATAGGAGATAATTGACGTAGAACAACGTGGCTTTGGCTGATAAGACCTTGCTACAAAGTCCTACAGCAGAAAAAGTGTGATAGATTCTAATCACAGTAGAGCAGATAGATTTTTTTTTTCTGTAAGACATTGTGTAGTGTGGTCATGAACAAAGCATATCAGCCTGGCCATGTTGTTAGAATAGCATCCACCACATAATAATTGAGATTTTACTTCAAAACCACTGGTTTAAAGCAAGTATGGCAAAAAGTTCCCACTTTTGAGTAAGAAACAAATGAATGAGAAGTAAAATGTGTTGAAAGTTTTGGCTACAATATTCCAACAAAATCAAAACATTTCAACAAAACAGAAACAAAATATTTAAAATCTATATTGGAAAAATACTAATTCTGGGGACAAAAGGAGACAAACTAATTTTCAAAGAATACCACAACTAATGACTGAAGCCTCCGTTGCAAATAGTCATAAAACTCCAACGTGCACTTGGCCACAAGTGCCCAGCCATGTTAATTTCCCTTTGTCAAATATAATCTAGATTTTACTGTAATTCTCAAGTTTCTGCCAAGGTTTATACAAAACCCAAACCTCAAATGTAATGAAAGAAGGCTGAAAGAAGAGATCTGGCAACAACCTTTCAGGTTTTGTTCAAGTAGGGCTTTAATTATGGAGGAAAGTGGACCTGGACATCTGTCAGCACTTTAATATAGTGTCTTCAAGTGTGACCATATTGTTTAACTCCTCCAAATCAAATTGAAATGTTTATTTTGTAATATCACTCAAAATATTTAAATAGAAACTTTTTTTCTGGGCATCATGGAACACATTAATCAGAAATAAAATCTAACCCAAAACAATTCAAGATCAATTCCCTCTTGAAATAAACAGAGAAATTGAGATCTTACTTTAACAGCTCTTCTCTCTTCTTAAATGCCTTTCTCCCTTCTGTCCCTACAGACCTTTCCCAGGTCCAACTATTTAGAAATTTGCCCTTTTAAGCACTTTGAAGTTAGCCTCTTACAGATATTTGGAACCAATAATAGTGGGACGTTTCTAAATGAACTGGAGTCATTGGAATCATGTTGAAAAGCCTGAAGTGCCTTGCATAAGAAAAGCTCTTAAATTATACAGAGAGGCCCAATGACTCTATGGACATTAGGAGAAAGCATTCCATAGCCTTTCCTCTCTGAATCCAGGAGAAAATGTGTGCATGGAAGACTGGCAGGGGAGAAAATAGAGCCTGTAAACAATACCGTTCTTTTTTCCATATTCAAATGAAAAAATGATTAGCTACTATAGCCTGGACAACAAGCAACTGTAACTAAATTTCACTAAGTTTGTTGCTTAGAGAAGAGCTCAGGCGAACACAACTCTTCCTCTTGGCTACATATTTCATAGCCCACTGGTAGCACCTTGAGCTACCTCAGTAGTGCCTGCTCTTGGTGTCTTGCCCAAAATCTGAATGGTTCTCTAATGAATCTGATCTAGGCTTTCTTTTTCTTAATTATGTACCTTCCTGAAGACATTTCCATGCACCTTTGGTGTCCACCATCCAAAGTATCCTCCTATTCTTCAGCCCTCACAGTGGCTTCATGACTGGCACGTCTTCATTCCTATATGTGTTCTTCCCATCTCCCACAGAATTGGAGATGTCCTCCAATATCTGAGAGGGGTTTTACCTTAATTATGATATTTCTGATTGTTTCTTTTCTAGAAAACTACTACCTTGTTCTGCAGTCCATTCTCCTTCAGAGGGAAGAAGAAAATTTGAAGGTGAATCCCCAGTGAAACTAATTTTCAACACCCTTGGCACTTCTATAATTGATTGCAGCTCTCACTCTGTTGCTCTAATGAGATGAATGAGAGCTCTTTTACCAGTGAATGGGTTAGGAGATCCTCAGGCTTCCTGGTAACACACTTTATTAACAGGACCATGCAAATTAGCAATGAACTCCCCTCTTCCTCATTTAATAATGCCTAGGACATTCAAATTGGTTTCTTTTCCTGTCTATTGCTTGCTCCCATAGGTTTTGGATAAGCCATCCTCACAGGTTGGATAGTACTGAGCATCTCTGAATCATGCAATCACACATCCTCTCCCTGCCGGAAAAATGGCCATGATCCTCAAGGCATGGCCCAGACCACAGCCTGGATGCAGAAGGAACATCAATAACATGGGGCACTTCCTTTGCTTCACAGAATTGAGCTCCTTCACACCCTACATTTGTCCTGCTGCCTGGTCCCCCACTTTCTACCCACCACATAGGAGCTGTGATAATGGAAAATGGGGGAGAAGGGCCTGTTTTCATCACCTGACAGGCTGAAGTGATACAGTTTCCATGGTTATTTGTCACCCTAGTTTTTTGTATGAAATATGTTGTGCTGTCTCTTATTGACACCTCAGGGGGACGCTCCACCCAGTGATGTTCCCTCCAATATTCAATTATCCAAGGCAGTCACACAAAGGCTCACCTGTTTTTTATTTGTAATACAAGCCTTATGATTGATTAGATCAACAAATGCATGGGATGCTGCAGCTCCTCATTCAGCTAAGATTCAGCCCATTATTATGAGCCAATAAGCAAAGTTGGAGATATGTTCGTGGCATTGCACTGTTGGTGTCATCAGGCTCTGAACTAGGCCTTCAGATGAGACAAATTGTCCTCATGATACTCAAAACTAGACCCACAATTTATTTTATTGTCATTCTATGCTAAATTTTCCGACCTATCAGCATTTTGTTCATTAAAAGTGCTCCAACATAGGCAACCAACGCACAAAGAGCTTGTTCAGCTGTTGGAGAGCCAGCCTAGGACATGGATGATTTCAGGCAAGTCGATTAGGAATGTGGGCACTTTGTATTTAATGGGAAGATGCAACTGCCCTAAGGGTTCCCTCATTCCAAACTCCAGAAAATAGCTCCTGGTCACAACCTCCAGCTAGAACACATCAACATGGGGCAGCTGCTGCTTTGAAGAGGAGCAGGAGAGCACACCATGGAGAATCCACAGCTGATTCTTCTCAAAAATGAAATCAGAGCAATTGAGTAGAAAGTTTTCTTTTTTTTGTGCTGTCATTTCTAACCATGACCATGTTTCTTGTCACGTGTTTCACTTTAAGCAGATTGTATTCGTAACCTGGTCAAGTCAGTGCTTTCCTGGAGCAATGCAGACTGACCTCCAAGTGTCATTCTGGGGGACGTGCAAAGTTATGTGATTGATTGTACTTCAGTACAGTTTATTGTCTGAAGAGTCCTATCCGGTGCATGTGTTTCAAATATACAACATATAAATACTTGTACCTGACTGTACCTTCTGTAGAACCTTTGTTCCTTAATTAACTCTACAGACTACCTCTAAGTAGTCTTTACAACACTAGTGTCAGGGAAAAAAGTGACCCCTAGAGTCAACAACACAATGGAAAATTCAAAAGATTTATTCCAAGCAAAAAGAAAATAAGCTTGCATCCTGGGATTAAAAAACCTGAGGCTCCTGCCCTCTAATAGATGTTATGCATCTGCATATGGTTTATTGGAAATATTTAATAAGTTATTGTAGAATGTCATGTTACTTTCAGATGTATGCATTTCATTACTCATGTTTCAGTCTGACAAATAGTTTTACTTTCCATTGCACAAAGCCTACAAATACAGGAGTTGTTATAACCAGGAAAATATACCCTTTTCTACATGCTTGCTTCTTTGCTACTCCTTTAAAAAAAAACAAAAGGATTTTTGCCGTTCAGCACTATCCCCAGCCTGATCTGCACTGTAACCATCAAACCTGCAAACTGACTGTGGCACTACATTCCACTGCTCAGTACTTTATTTTTAATGTACCAATATATCACACTCAAAACATTTTTTCAAGCAGTTCAAGAGATTACTTTTAATGGAGATGTTAATCACAGGCAGCATTTTACACTGATTGATGAAATAGCAAGACAATTTTGTGTTCTTCACTTAATTATCTGAAAGTCTCCAAAAGCATATCTTGCATCGTGAAACACACTTGGAATCACTACCTTATCTGTACAAATCACCAAGAAAAATGTTACTGCATCTACTCTCAGAGGAAGAAAAAAACAGACTTAAATATTCTCTCTGCTCTAAATAATGAAGTGAAACCGGCAGAATTGAGAGACTGGCAGGGCAGATGTTTCTCAACATTGTTAGTGCAGCCAATGGGCTGCAGATTTCCCAGCTATCCTGGTCCTTCAGCTGCTTTCAGCAGCTTCACATTCCATTAACGGGGGACAGTTAATTGTGTGAGCTGCTCTGCTCTGAACATTGCAGAAAACAAAAAAAAAACCCAACAAAAACACAAACAGCTTCTAACTGAATGCCTTTCCCTGCATGAATATGACAATTTTTACTAGTGACAGAAATTCTGCAGTGAGTAATGGCAAGCCTTGCTCTGCTGAAACCTCCTGCAAAACCACGCAGCAAAGCCAAAGCTGATGTTTGTCATATCTCTGCAGAAATCACTAGAGCTGAACAGGAGTATAAAACAAGGCGGAATTTGATTAGATACACACACATTTTCTTTTTACACAGACAAATCCTGCTTAAATTTATATCTGCACAACCCAGCAACTGCAGTCACTGAAGTGTACGGCTCTGCTGGCACATGTACTGAGATTTATGCATAAAGCTACCCATAACTGAGCAGGCTTGTCACCAGAGGCACAAACCCAATGTACTCAAGTTCTACAGTATATGTAACATTAAACCCCGATTTGTTTTCTGAGCAGAGACATATTCTCTATGGGATAATCCAGTCCTGCAATTTAATTCTCTTAAAAACATATGCAGAGCACGTTTAGGAGGACCTCAACTCCCCGTGCAATAATAAGGATCATGTCACTCTCTCAACCAGAGTATAGCATGCACACACACCACTAAAATTTTACCATTAAATTACTTGCGTCACATCTAATGACTCCACCTAAAAACCATTCCTAGAGGCTACAAAAAAATCTCCATAGTACTCACAGGCCAGAAAGTACCCCAGATGAATGGTTATTCTGCTGCAGCAACGTTAGAGCTGTTGACTACTGTGCACCACGCTCTCCGGGGATGAATCCTGGCTAGGAAAGGCATGCCCTTGTCACCAATCCTGTTGGCTTTACTTCATTACTCTGAAAAACAGGTTCTCTGGTAGCACACAGTCCTTATCTGTGCAGACTGTTAAGGGTAAAGTGCCATTCACTCCTTGCAACATAGCTGGATATAACTGTCTAGAAGTGTAAACCAACTTCAGGGACCCAGTAAGAGCTTGTAGGAGGACCCAGAGTCTCTCAGAGCTTGCTGGAGTGACAGCAGATTTCCCTCTTCCCCAGTGGCTGGCTGCTTTGAATCTACTTCTATTGCAAAACACCGGAAAGAACCAGAGCAGACCCCAGCTTCAGACCCCTCACTGCAGCCAAGCATTCTACAATTTCTTTTAAACTAAAGAACTCCTCTAACCCTTCAATCTCATTGACACAAAGAGCCACAGATAGGTTATTTTATTTAAGAAGTGAATTCTTCTAAAGCTCCTGCTTAAATAAAATAGGATAAGAACAAGGATACCAACACATTATGATATATAAACATTGAATTCCTAGATCATATCCCATTAAGTACAGCCCTGGGTAGAGTTACATACATTGTGTTTATGAAATTACCATGGCACAATTTAAAGTAGCCATTACAATTTCATTGCCATTTGTCAACCCTAAGGCAGAGTGGTAGAGAGAACTATTGCATCAGCAAATCTGGGGCAGCCAGAACCTCAGCCTGGTTGGGAAGACTACAATTTTTTTCCCTCTGGTTGAAAAGGCTTTATTCAGGATATCTGCCCTGCCTTGAAGAACAGTCCTTCAACAATCTAAAACAAACTTTAGAAAGATAGAAGGGGCACATTGTGTGGAACAATCACAACAAGATGCCCTTCTTTCACAGCTTAGCCAAGGCTCTTCTAAGGCAGCAAGGAGAATACCAGAATGAGTGTCCTGAATGAGTTTTCCCTGAAGTCCCCCAAGCCTTCTTCTCCAACAGGTGTAGGTGAATAGGAGAGCAGTAGCATTTAGAGTCAGGGTTTGCACAACATGCTTCCTTCTTTCCATGCAACTTCATCTGATACCACAGGATCCTGGAAAGGAGACTGACTTGCAGAGCCACCTCCTTACAACATCTGCCCTTTGTCAGTCTTCCAGCCAATTTAAATACAACTCTCAGTGCAAGTCTCAGGAGAGAAGCCACAAACTAGAGGGGGAATGAACTAGCAGCATTTTATAGTCAAGATCATGCCTAAAAGACGCCCACAAAAAAATAAAATTGGTAACAGAAAAAGGAGTTTGGGTCAGTGTGCCCTTGTTGCAAGTAATCTGTGCTCCAGCATGTCCTGTAATATTGTTTGGATTCCCAGATGTGGCTGTAACCAGAAACAGCCATGAACAGTCCTCCCTGAGGTCATGACATATCTCCTGATGTTCCAGAGATATCGGTTAGAACCAAAGACAGGAAAATAGAATTATTACCAAAATCCACTCCCCTAGATCATTTGTTTTTCCACAAGTATGTTAAGTGCACGAAATAGGAAATTCTTTAAAAAATTAAACCTTGTCTTTCTGTGCTGAATGCAAAAAACCCACAAAATGAGTTTTTGCTGAAACAAGACACATTCTGTCACTCATCCATACCTTCATTTGATTTAAATTATATGCATAAAAGTAGCATGGCTGTTTAGTTCCAGGAAGCATGTTTCAATCTTGGGATGTTTTCTTCCATGGACTAACACGCCTTCTTACATCTTGAGAAATAAGTATAAAATTACTGTGATGTTGGGAAATAAAGTTAGAAAATATTTCTGAGAAGGTCTCAGCCCATACGGGTGCTGAAAAGATGACAATTTACAACAGCTCAGAAAATAACCTTTGGCATTTGGTCAGTAGAAACCACAACAGAGAAATGGCATTGGAAAAGCGTTTTTAATTACTAAAAATAACGTAGTCTAATCTGGACCAAGACTGCCTACTCCTCTG
Source organism: Neopelma chrysocephalum (assembly GCF_003984885.1). Classification (NCBI taxonomy): domain Eukaryota; kingdom Metazoa; phylum Chordata; class Aves; order Passeriformes; family Pipridae; genus Neopelma; species Neopelma chrysocephalum. Next base: position 11,427,301 of record NW_020897809.1, read on the forward strand.
AGGGAAATGGTGGAAGATAACAGACTTCTAGGCAAAAAAGCATCCGCTGTAACTGAAAGAGAACTGTCAATTCCTTGCCTTGCTCAATCACAGCTCCTTTTCACTAAGACAGTGCCTTGACAGAAGGCAGTCATTTCTGGCATCAGCTATGAATGAACTAACTCGTTATCAGCAATTTTACAACTTCCTGTGCATAGGAACAAAGTGTCCCAAAAAAAGAATTGCTGTGCTTCTTCTCCTTCCTCAAAACTGCCACATGGGCTTAGCCAGCACAATGAAGATTGATGTTTGCAGCTTCATTTTGGAGAGAAATAGTTCAGGTGGCAGTAGGGGTGAGAACAACAACAATAGAGGTGAAAAAGAGATCCCAGCCCAAAAAGAGGGATGGGGAGCACCCTTCTCACCTCCTGAGTGAACTGTCAGCAGAGCCAGAGGGACCTGATGTTGATTCAGTCCCACAGCAACCAAACCATGGGGGCTCCATAGAATTGTTAAGGTTGGAAAAGACCTTTAAAGTTATCAAGTTCAACCATCAAACACGAGCCCTACTTCAACACAAGTAGGAAATCAAGGTAACAGCAGATACTCACATCCCTTTTCAGCTTAGGCAGCACCATTTCCGGGGTGCCACTGCATTAATTGTGTGTAAACCAAGAAATCTGAGGGCAACATCACCCTGGTCTTGGGAGCAGGGCAGGACACCTCAGGAGAGGGACACTCTTGGTGCTCAATCACATCTCTTAGCGTGACTCAATCTACACTACTCAGGTTTTACTGTAAGCAAGACAAGAGAGATATCCAGCCATTCAGTGACCTGTGAATATTACAGTGGTGAAAAGCCTTTATGCACAAAACACCTGCTCTGCTGGGACTGCAACTGGCTCCCACACAAGACAGGTATCTCACCCTTGAAAGCAATGAATCCACTTCACCTATACCTCAAAACAGTTTCATCTTTGTCTTGGTATGCATCTCCCTTGATGTTCACACAAGGAATCAATGTAAAGATACAGTTAATAAACTTTTTACAGTCCTTACTATTAGTTCGGGGTATAAGTTATCTTTATAAAATGTCCATCATAATATTAGGAAGAGAGTGCTGAAAGAGGAGAAGGAGTTCTCCAAGGATATGGTGCTGCAGGAGCCCCACATTAAAGTGCACTATCTAAAGTCAGATCTGGCTGATAGCGACCAACCAATCTCAAACTGCTCACAGCTCATTGCTTTTACCAAGGTTGTTTTGCAGCCAGAGGCCCTGACAACAGATGGCTCAAGTGCAATGCTGCAGACCTGCAGCTGAGCAAGACACAGTAGCTTTTGGTCCTGGTGTGATCCTTGCACATGGAAAAAAAATCATCTCTTGAGAGTCATCTCAAAGCAAATCAGCCATTTTTGTCTAAAGTCAGGAATCCTCTAAAAATCCAAGTCCATGTTTTCTTCATAAAACATATCAGATTCAGCAACAGCCCATACAAAGAACTCACAGAATTCAGCCCAAAAACAGAGGGAAGGGAGCAGAAATTACATTTACAGAGCAGGAAGCAGGCGCTTCTGGCAAAGGTTCTGCTCAGCCACCGGAGTGCCTCGGGGAGGATTACACAAGAAATAAACTCTCTGCTCAAAGTATGTAAACTGATAAAACAGCCTTGCTTTGATGCTTGCTCTGCAAGAAGCATTTCAGCTGAATCAGTAACACCGCTTGTTCTTCACTGCAGTGACACTGCAGCGTCTGCAGAAATATTTTCACATTTCAACTGTGGTGTTTATTCCAGAAAGCAAAGTTTGTGGTGCTTATAGTCTGGAGATGCAATCTGTGAGGGTATATTACTGCAACAACTCAGACTTTGTCATGGGGTGGGTGATATAGGATTCAGCCTTCTGTAATGAACGGCATGCTGGATTTATGTGCGTATTTTATTTCTCCTGTAAGAATGCCTGACTTTTTATGGAAGCCACAGAAAGATCCAGGTGGAAAAGTATTCAGGATATGACAACCTTCTATTGCAGATTAGATCAGAAAGGGAAGCAGCAGCTGAGCTTAATATATGGAGAAAGAGTCAAGTGTATTTTATGGTCTTTTCAGAGCATCCAAAAAATAACCATCTATTTTAGAGTCCTGGTGCATCACTGGTAGTTTTGCCAAGGTTTTCATACTTGGCAAAAAGAAACCAACAGGGAACATGGAGCTGTAGATAAGTATCAAAACAGGGAGGATAGGCAAGCAGAGGACATGGTGAATTTTTGAGTGCTCTGGGTTTCAAGTAGACATAGATTCTGTTAAGTTCATCTCCCATTTGAAACTTTTTTCATGAAATGCAAATCTTTTACTGTATCCCAGGTTCAATATATCAGCAGTTATCCCAGAGGCAGGGCAAGCAAAGGTCTGGTTTTATAATACAGGGTTTCATTTTAAAAGAAAACCAATCAACGGTTTTATTTTGAGATGAGAGATCTCAAAACCTCTATCTCACTCAGTATTTGGACTTATTAATTCTCAAAAGGGCTGTTGCCAATTACCACAGCACATATCCAGACAGAAAATACCTCACTTGCTTTTCCTGTGAGTCTTCTGTGTTTTTCCTTTTCTGCCTCACTGCTCCATCACTTTTCAGTCCTCGTGCTCCTTTTGCTGGAGGCTGCAAGACCCCTTTTGTCATTGACACTTCCACACTGTGGTGACATCACCCTGTGATGAACCAGCCCCCCTGCACCAGCAGCTTTGTTGGGGCAGCACAGCCAGACCCCACTGCTATGCCCTCATTGATTCCAGTCCTGACAACTTCTCTTTCAGGAGGATCCCTGTGAAACACTGCCACATTTTCCATTGCATCACAGCAAAGACACTTATTTGTTAAAGCCTTAAGAGGTGCAAATATTTGGATGGCTCCTAAAACTAAGCCAGGCTACTGGATGAGAGGTAGCTAACCTCCTCATGTGCTCTGAGCCTACCACATTATCCATTTCCTTCTCCATATTTGAAATACTTTTGCCGTGGTTTCTGTGCCAATGGAGCTGACGGGATTCATTAAGCAGCAGCAACAGATGTCAGCTGAAGGGAAACTTTCTTCAAGGACTGAGGGCAGCAGCAGAGTTCTTTTAGTGTAAGCTTCTATTTCCTTGTGTGTAAACAAAGCCATGACTGGATGCACAGCAACTTTAGTGGAGATTTTCCACACTATATATGCTTCAAAAGGTAATTAGAAAGAAGAAGATGGAAGCATGGCCCTGTGACATTGTGCAGTGTTCTATTTGGGGAGAATGCATGAAAGAAGTTTTAGTTACATCATATTTCAGTTTTCATTTAAAGCTCTTCATAACTTTCAGCTGAGAAAAAATATGAAAAAAATTCTAAACGTTCTGATTTCTGTGCTAATATGCAGAGTCAAATTTCAGTTCTTTTATTTTCCCTCTCCTTACTCCATTATCTTCCCAACACACTGAGGTAGCAGCACAACACTGCAGGAATGAGATGTGAGGAAGAGAGAGAGGCTGACAACAGTATAGGCAAGAAATTTTCCAATCTCTCTCTCTCCTAGAGATCTTTGAAAGCTTTTCTTCTTTTGGCAACAGAATCCCAATTCCCCACTTCATTCATTACCTTAATTTCCAAACACCTTGTTTTTAATTTTCGATCTGAGCATCTAGTGGGAAAAGGAGCATCGCTCCTCAAATTGTTTTTAATTTCTTTTTTGTTTGTTCATGCTCTTCACTATTCTCTTTTGTCTTCTTCCCTAAGCTCTATTTTTTTCCTTTCTGCAACTTGATTTCTTGTTACTTCTCTTTCTGTATCTTCATTATTTGACTTATTCCTGCTCCATATAGTTTTGATCTTTACATTTTTTAAGCCAACAGTCATAAACTCCACTTTCACCAGCCAAACCCTTACCAGTGCTGACACATGCTTCAAGAACACGTGTTCTCTTCCTTTGTGTTGGTAGGAAAGAACTGCTGTCAATGCTGACTCGATTTATTTACTCTAAAATGTGACCTTTCTAATCCCGGATGAATTGTTTAGGATGGCTTTTCATGGTGAGAGGTAGCACCTTCTCCCTGTTCCATTTTGACCTCTCTACCTTACATCTCTCTTTGCTCCAGCATATGGAAACAAGCCACAGCATCGTGTGAGCTGTCAAAACATGAGGCTCTGCTCAGCAGTCTGATGCTGCTCAGTAAGTGCAGAGTCATGGGCTCCCTCCAAAGAAGTTTGCCAATTTTTATTACGCAGGAATTGGGTAAGTCAACGCATATGACCTCAGCAAGTCATTAGAAAGTACATGATCAAACTGGAACAGGGTTTTTGAATCCTGAGAGGGACTTTTCTTCTCCCTCTCAGTGAAGCAAGGGTCAGCTCCCTTGGGGTAAAGTGTAACTCAAGAACTGCCAAGACATCCATGGGAATTGCATCAGTCGAGTGAGTGTACAGCACTTATAACAGATTATGACAAAAGCACTTGGGAACAGACTCTGAACATCAATTCTGAGTTTCCCTTAAATAATAGTTACTGCTTATATTTTGTGTAGTTTTTTCCCCAAGGTTTTTCAGTGCATTTGTTGCTGCTGTTAAATGATATTATTTGGAGGTCAGCTAGATAACAGGTTTTCTGATGTTACTCATATTGAGTTGCCTCTCTGATTCAGTTTAGATATTAAGGGTCCACTCCACTGACCACTGCATTCAAACCAATAAAAAGCCCATCCCAGTTGTAAAGGGTTTGCAGCCTGCCTGGAGGTAATGGGGAACACGAGGTGGTTTTGCATCTTTTGATGCACTCCCTTCCTACAGGACACACCAGTGACTCTCCTCCAAGGATCCACAACAGTTAGCTTCCCAAAAAGCATCCCTCTCTGTACTCTATGTAGTACATATACAGGGTCTCATATCAACTGCACTAGTTCCTTACAGATCATCTTTGTATTGCCTTGTAGGTGAGCTCCAGCACTCACATTTAAGATGAAAAATAGGGAACCTAAACCACCACAGCCCCTCACCCAAATACTCACACCCCCACCTCCACCAGGAAAGCTACAAGCAGCAATGAAATATCTCCAAGGAAGTGGGTTCTGAGCTGTTTTCTTGTTAAACAAGAGGTACAGGTACTTAGAAAACAGGGCAACTTACATTTAAGAACACTGTACATTAAAATCACTCCCTCTATAACTCTGATAAGATTTTCACACCATTACTCCTGCATACACAATTTGAATGCAACAGCCTGGTAGGAGCGAGGATGAGTCCATGCACTTGGAAGTTCCCCTCATCTCCACACAGCCAACATGGGATGGAGGAAGAAGTGTCATCCTGCATTGTACAGCTCCTGACTTTTGCAGGAGTTTCCTTTGCTATGGCTGCATTCCCACAAGTAGCAGAAGAAATACATTACCCCTTTCCTGAAAGGGTTCTCCAGCAACCTGCTCCTATTTTGAATACACAGATCTCAGGAGTACTCTGGGAACTTGGAAGCTCAAGAGAATTTTCTTTTTACGCATTGCTGGCACAGCCAATACAGCCTTCCAAACTGCATAACAACCCCTCCTTCCCAGATAATGTTTTCCCAAACATTTAGCCATCTCAAGGCCCTGCTTGGATCTCTGCGAATATTTATCACCCTGCTACGTCATTCCTCCGTGGTGCTGCCCAAGTGCTTGCCTAATGTCTGACTCCTGAAAAAACATGGCTGTTTATAAAAGCTTTAAATGATGCACGTAGTGATGGGACACATCGGATTCAGCACACTGTGTCCAAAGCTTTACTATTAAAAATAGCCTGGACTGCTTCACTGCATTTGTTCTGATCTAGAGAATTCATGTGCTCTCTCTGGTGCCACTAGTAAATAATTAACTGTTTAATATAATGAGTGTCAGAATAATTCAATGTTTAATCTGTCTAGAGTCTTTGTTGTAGTTTTTAACTCTTTGCTGCCTTAGACCAGCCTCTTTATAACAGGCTACTAACAGAAGAGTTGTAGGAGAATATTGACTTCTGGTCAGCTTTCTGAGTCTTTGTATGTTCACCACTAACTTGTTCTTACTATGATTTAGGGCCATGTAACAACTTCAATGAACCTACGGAGCAGCACTTCCATATTTTCTCCTATTCTCAAGGATCCTCAGGGAGCCCCAGTTGGTGACAACCCATCAATTCTTGCTTCTCTTACCAGGCACTGCTCTGTCTTCCTACTGCAAGAAGAAAAGAGCAAACACACTCTTTCATCTCTTAAGGAACACTGTGTGGCTTTTGTTTGTTTTTCCCAACCATATGGAATTCCTCTCCTCATTTATGTATTTCGGATGCACCTCTTAGCAACAGCTATTCAATAGTTACGCTCCTAAGACAGCAGCCACGTAATTTCATTTCCAGGTTCGTAGGAAACCAGCACAGATGCAGAAAGAGCACATTTTGGTATTTATGAAGTGCTGCCTTTCCATAAAGGGTGAGAACCTGGTTATCATCATAACTGTTCATTAAATCCAAAATACAACTGTAGGTGAACAACAATTAATCCAGAACAGTACAGTATTTAAAAACTGACATCTATGGGACCAGGCCTATGTCCTTGCACACTAATCTTAAGCACACCAGAGTCATTGAAAGTGCTGGAAGATTCAAGAGACTTTGGATTACATTTGAACAGTGCAGTGAGTGCAAGTCCTAGGGAGCTGCTGGAAATAGAGGTCATTAATAACACGCAGCACATTGGCACAGTGAACCATCAATCTGCAACTCATCACAGCATATGCCACACAAAAACTTATTCCTGTATCCCTCAAAGAGGTTCAGACAACTGGTGTAAAACAGAGCTGTCACACCTCCCTTGTTATTAGCCCTAATAATTCTTCAGGGAGAAACGAACATTTATCCCTTTGGTACTTCTATATGAAAACATATATTTAAACCAAGTTGCAACAGACTTCAATTCACCGTCAATATTTTGGACAGATGAGAGAAAGATGTGAGTTTGTGATTAGCTAGTCTACAATACACATCACAGGTTGTTTATTTCCTAACTCTCTCTGAGGCATCTTCCATCTTTTTCTGACACCTTCACCATTACCTCTGGTATTGATATCCCACAGTCAAATGAAGTTGAACCTTGGACTGACCTGGTTGAGGCTTATCATTCTTATTCCCTTTCTAAACTTGAGTTTTCCTCTCCAGCAGCCCTCCTACAGCCTTTCCATGAAAAATTCTTCAGAAAAAGCAAACTGAAATTTTTTGACCTTCAGTTCCTGTCAGGACTGCATTTGGTGCAGGAGGTTAGGTGACCTGTGAGTGATATTCTAAAGAACAGCTTTAGGCTCCCTGGGACTGGAAGAATAACTCTTACAATGTTCAAACCCACAACAGTAGGTGATGCCTGCAAAGCACCAGCCTTCCTTCTCGCTCAGGAGCCTGAGGTAGGTCAGATGAAGCCATGATTTATAGAAACATTCTCTAACTAACCTTGAGTTCTACACATTGAAGCATAGCCAGCTATGAGCACTGCAGGTTATAAGGCACCCCTTACATCTCAGGGTAAGGAAAGAAAACCCACAGTGACCAAGATGGCTCTGCCAGTCCAGGAGAGCAACCAAATTTCCTGCTCCAAAGGTAAGTCTAATCTGTAGACTCTTTCTCATGATTTGGGACTACTGGATCAATTTTGTGATGCACTAATCCATCTCCCACATGCTATACATTTTGTTTCTGAACTGAATGAGGACCACCAGTGCAAATATATCCCCAGTATTTGCACATCTTATTATTCCACCTACTTCCTCTGTAGCGTTGCCAGTAGGATCAGTTTTATGTGTCCTCCAGAAAGCCCAATCATCCTACCCTGTCTCAGTGGCCACAGAGCACTCACACACCTTTTTGCATTCTGGTAGATAAAGCATTATGGTATGGGTACAGGAGGGAAAAGGGATCCAGATGGGATTAGCAGAGCTGCAATGCTACACTCAGCACTCTCAGACAGGACTTCTAGCCCAGGTTTTGCTGATATTTTTGGGAATCTGATCCACTTTCACAAGACAAAAGGAACATAAAGTCTTAGAGCAGTTTCTCTCAACAGAAAGGAGGAAGGTGTGGAAATAACACAACATCTAGAGATACAATGAGCTGAGCCCAGTCCCTGATGTGAAACACACACTCTAGTCCAGCTGATAGACTCTGCAGTTTGTGTCATCATGTGTGCAGACACAGAGGCAAAAGCCATATTTACAGACATTTTAATTTTCTAAAACTGCTGCTTTGCAGCCAACTACTTTAGTACAGTAATTAGCTGGAGATTTTCAGAAAAGCCAAGCTCTCATGAGTATTTGTCCAATGGCTACTTCATGCCAGTGAAAACTTCATATTTCTCCTCGGTGTCTACATAGCACCATTTTGTATTAGAGTCCTAAATAGGAGCAATTACCCTTGCTTTGGCAGTAATACAGCTCTTAGAGAAAGCCAGGGCTGCTTTGTCTCCTCACTCCAGTTTCCTCCCATGGAGCTATTTCTTTAATACTAGTCTCTGTGCAATGCTTCCAGAACTTGTGCTGCTATAAAAACCTTACTTCAAACCAGCTGACTCTTACTTCCCTCTCCCTAAATCTAAAAAAATTACTTTATGATATCTGGGGCTTATAATAGATGGGATGTATGCCAGGGTGAACAATAGGAGGAAATGAAAGATGAAATTATTAGCCAGGAGTTAAACAGGAGATGAAATAACTCCGAAGTGTTTTGGATATAAGAGAATCTTTATTTTTGGAAAATGCAGGAAGATTCTCAAGATTGATTCTGGGTGGGGAAAGACTCCTATAGATAAAGAGACAATTGCTATCCTTTTCTAATCCTTGTTTCACCCCAACATATTTTAAGGTTCATTTCTTTTCTGGCACACCCACTACATTGTTTCTCCCCCCACCCCTGCATTGCCTGTGATTCAGCAGAGTCTATAATAAAAATGCTGGTTGGTAGCAGGACACGCAAAACCATACTTGATAAGAGAAGAGAAGGCATGGTTTGTGGAACACAACCCAGAACTGGCAGCCACAAACTTCCCTGATTTAATCACACACCAGGCTTCACACAATTCAAGCTGATCTAGTACTGGGGTACAAAGCAAGGGCTGTACAACCAGCAGCCTTCACTCACCATCGTGCTGGGATGATGATGCTGGCAATGCTGAGCACGTCCTCGCCTCCTCCATAGACCAGCTTCCTCAGACTAAGGGAACTACATACAACTCCTTTCTTTCTTCTTCTATTTAAAACCTCCTGATCAGGCTGCAGAGCTCATGTGGTCACCAGGCACTCATGAGGATCACCTGTGGCCCCTTTTCTTATCAGCACCTTGTGCAGCTGATGGCTTTGGCAGAGGAATCAACTCGAGAAGTTTGTCTTCAGCTGAGGAGCCCGGTTGACTCAGACTGCAAATACATGTTTTAAAACAAACTAAGACAGAAAACACAGGAGTCTGCCCATCAGGTTGAATGCCCAGGGAAGTGGTGGAGTCACCACCCCTGGAATGATTTAAAAAACACGTAGATGTGGCACTTAGGGACGTGGTTTAGTGGTGACTTGGCAGTGCTGAGTTAATAGTTGGACTCAATGGTCTTAGGGGTCTTTTCCAACCTAAATGATTCTATGTACAGGGGGAAGGAAAACTACCCCAAAATTCTTCACAGGTGTTTAGTGTAAGCAACTGCCTCGAAAGCTTTTACAGGTGTCAGTGTGAGCATTCACAATGGAGCTGTGTTTAGAAGGAACTTGAACCATCTTATGGCAGCAAAATGCTCTCTGAGGTACAGTGAGTTGCTGTGTCGGGGTGAATGACCCCAAACATCACAGCAGAAATACCCTAGATCTTACTTGGTCCATGATTTTCACCAGGGATGCCACTCCCACCCCTCCATCTTTTCTTCTACAGCACTGGGAACACACTTATCTTGGAACCCAGAGCAGACAGACCTCAAATCCTGAAAAAAACCCAAAACGTTTAAACTCAAACCCCAGCAAAATTTCCTAAAAGCAGGTTCCCTGCACTGTGTTGTGGCCCATGATGTTCTCCCCATCCCACCATGATCCAGCACTACAAAGTTTCACCCTACAACTGCAGTTCTTTGGGGTGTTTGCACTCCCAGAGCACCTGAGTAAAACCAGTCAGGGAGGAGAGAGAAGAAACACAACCAGGAGGAAGAACTAAGTGACTTGGACCTTTTTTGGTCAGGTTGGATTTCATTAAAAACATGAACACAAGTTTAGGAGCAAAACTTTTATTTCTTTTAGTTGAAACTTCAGATCAGGATGAAGTATTTCTGAAAGAGCCAGCAGATCAGCTATTTTACTTCCTATGCCATTTTTCACGCTGTGCTATTGATTTTATCTGGGCATTGTAGATTTCTTTTTGTACACTGAATTTTTAAGGCTGTTTTTTCCCCTTCCTCAGTAATGATGTTACCTAAAGTTGGGCTATAGAACCAGCTGCACTGAAGTTTCTCAGAACAGGTGGTGGTCGGAGTGACCTTCATTTGACACAGAAGCTAACAATCATTTCCTCTACAACATGCTATAAAAATAATAAAATATGGGTATTACTATTAATCTTCTTGGCATGATTGCTAAATAATGAAGGCTATTAAAAACGTTGAAGTTATAGGTCTTTTTCTGAAAGGCAGAATTCCAAGAAAATGTGTATTATTCACTATTTAAAAGTTAAAATTTATCCCAAATAGAATTTTTTATTCATGCTGAGAGATGGGACTTGTGGATAGCAAGGTGTGCTCTGTTAATGAGTAGTAGGTGTACAGCCACTAAATTAAAGGTGACTCTGCTGTGCTGGGACACTTGTTACCAGCCCTGCCCCTTCTATAAGCTTATGAATCATAATAATTTTTCAGTAACCACCTTATCATTCTTCTAGGGAGACTTTACATTTTCCTAGCACTGTCTGCTTTATGTGCCATAGTGATGGATCAATTTACTATTCAGTGCTTTCACGTTTTCTGCTGGACACTGTTGGTATCAAGCAGAACCTCTGGGTATTATCTGGCTTTTGGTGCCTTTGTAAAGCTGCTCTCCAAGCCCAGTTCCCCTTCACAGCCAGAGGATGAGTCTGTTTTACAAAATTTCCATGTAGTATATCCTCAGTGGGCTTTCGACCTAATGTTATGCAAATCTTTGCTCCCCTGGAGAAGAGTTGGAGAAAATAAGCTGGAAAATATTCCAGACAGGAATATTACGTGTAAAAGATATTTTAGGCTAGTTTAAGAGAGGATATTAGGGATGAATTTGAAACAGAGCATTATTTTGCATTAGGTACATAGGCCATATCTGATACATATTTAATTTACCTGTTGATGTTGGCAAGAGTATATTCCTGTATTTCTGAGAATTGCTCCTAGATGTTTCACAGACACAGCTTAGTGACTCAATCAGTGTCTGCAAGGAATGAGTCCTGATTCATTAATGGTCAATAAATACAAGAGAAAAACTGGACAAATCCTCGATGATTGGGCCAATCGTCAGTGCAGTAGCTATCAGAACACTGTCACTTCCAATCTGCTTGAGAATACACACAGGGCTCAGTTCAGTCAGACACCACAAGGGAAAATGTCAGCTAAAATGGAGTAAAACTATATCCCAGTAAGGCTTATTTTCCTTGATTTTGCATGTCCTTCATCTACTCAGTGGTGTCTGATCTCACCAGGTTTCCTTCTGGTTTTTGTGATCCTCCCTGCATTTCTGCTGCAATAAATCAGACACTGCTCTGCCACATGCTGTTGCAGGAGGGGTGTGACAGTGGTCCTTCAGCCCACCATCATCATCTACTGCATTTAGTAGATGAAGACACAAGGTACATGTGGCCTGAAATCTGACACTTTCTGCAGGAGCAGAAAGTCTTAATCATACACAATATCTGTGCACAATAAAACCTGAAAATCCGTACCAGTCACATTTCCTCACATCAAGCTAAGCCACGTCCCAGATTTATAAGCCACTTCTGAGTGATTTCGTTCCTAGGAAAGCATCCTGGTTAACACAGCCTTCACATGCAGCATTCTGCTTTTGATTTAATCTTGATTAATATTTTTGTCCAGCCATTCAAATCTCACTCATCAGGGGCACTGATTTATGGCACAGGGCATGAAATATCCAGATTCTATTAGAAAGATTTGCAGTTACAAGACTGAAGTGTTATTTATTGGGGTTTCACTAGTAATTGGGAACATTTCCACCAGCACCTCTGAGCTGGCAAGAGGATTCTGTTATGCATTTTTTGTGACGGTTACTTGTTTATTTACTTGTCTGTTCTCAACAGCCATGTGAAAATAACAATATTTATAGACATCAAACTACATACATTTAAATAAGACTTAAATGCTCTGAACAGTAAATGGAGGTGTTATAAGACAGTCAGATGTTTCTAGCACTGAGCACACAATACCTGGATCTTTAGGCAAAAAGGTGCAGGACTTACTGACTTTTAATGTGATCAGTTAAATGCCCAGAAATAGAAGCGTTGAATACTGAATTTTGCATTTCACAAATCAGCTGAAAGCTTTCCAGATACACTCTGGCTTTTGTGCCAAGTTAAAAAATGCTGCTCCCAGAGTTTCACGACTGGTATTTTTGTGGGAGTTAAAAATATACATATATTTGAAAAAACACTGCCTCTGCTCCTCCTCTGCAGATCCGATGCTGCTTGTTTGCCTGCAGTGAGAGGGGAGGCGGGGACAGTCCTGGGACACGATGCTGCAGAGCAGCCACAACTCTGCCCCTCAACCCCTGCCTGGGCCAGGCTTTACTGCTCTGCTCCCCCCTGCTCCTCTCTCCTTTAAAAACCAGCTTGCAGCAGCTAATTTTTCTCTGGGGTGTAAATGCACCAAGAAAAAGGGCTTTGGTTATTTGTAATGGCATTATTAAACAGCAGGAAGGGACTGTATGTTTACAATTGAAAGGTAGCAGAGGGTCCAATGGGAACTGGGCTCAGGAGGTCAAGGAACTATCCAAAACTCAAACAGTTCAGCAAAGCTCCTAACATGCACCACACAGAGGACGTTGAAGTCTTTTTTCTGTGCTGTGGTGCTGCTCTGTGCTGCTCATCAGGATGCTAGAGATACCGTCCTTGGTTTATTGCCTCCATTGAAATATGAGATTTCTGATCCAAATTAAGAAGTATTTAGATATTTAAATGAATTCAGCCTAACTTGGTCAGGAAATGCTCTATTTCTGGCTTAAGGTACTGATGACCAAATTTAGGCTGCGAAGCCACACTGCTGTTTTAGGAGCCCAATGCTTGCACCATAGACCAATAGCTGCCCTGGTTTGATGGCTCTGGATGGAGTTACACACCCAAGAGCCCTTCATTTCTCTCTCCAATACAAAGCCCTTTGTTTTGTGTGCAAAGATAAAACTCTGATCAGTGAGAAATATTAGTTTTTCCTCTGCACCTTGCCCTTAGGTCCCATCACTTTTCACAATCCAAACAGGACTGGCCTCTTTTAGTGTGTACTCAGGAGCCCAGTGAATAACACGTAGGAAATGAGGGGAAGGATGCTGGCAGTTCTGTGGCATCTTTTGTAATAGATAGGGTCTTAACCCCAGTGTCCTGGATAAACTCCAGTTCTGGTAATTGCATTCTGCATAGTTAAAATCCCCCTGCAGTTTCAAATGAATCCATTATTCCTCACTTCCTTCCCCAAATTGCTGTGCAGCTTTGCTTTGTGCTGCTGAAGAGTTGCTTTGTTTCACCTGAGGGATGATGGCATTTCATAGCTGTATGAAATGGGCCTGAGTGCACAGTTTGTACAACAGTCAGTGAAACACTTTGGGATTATTCATAATTAAGTATCCGCTCCCTGTAAATGAATGGGTTTTTAATGTGGGGTGAAGTAGTGCAGCACAAAGCACTGCTTCTCTCTGTACTTGAAAGTTGGTAATATAAAACTTAAAAGAGCAGTAAAAGACAGAAGTTTTCTAAAATTCCCCTTATGCAGCTAAGCATGCAAACTCTAAGTGTCTCAGTCTTTACTTTCCCATATTGTTATTGATTAATTGCTCTACTTCAATTTCCTTGTCCTAAATGGAAACATTACAATCGTAACTCCAATCTCTGGCCTCTGTACAAACTGATTCTAAATCTTTAAATTGTGTCAGTGGGAGGAGGTGACGGGGGGTGGGAGGAAAGCTTTTTATTTTTATTATTAATTTTCATATGTTCCAGGACTTACTAATTTCACGCAGATGTAGAGAAACCACAAGGTATTTCTGCTGCAGTCAAACCCAGGAGATGAGCATCATAAACTTGCTCTGGCATGATCTTGTCCCAGCAGTGTGTCCTGGTAAGAAACATGAGGATATTCCACAAACATCAAAACATACCAGTCTTTCTGGAGCTGAGCCAGTGGCCTTTTTCAGCTCCAGCTGGTTGAGTTATAACTTTGTTCCCTTTCAAGATTTGGGCTTGTCCTTACTGTACTCATTGCTTGTGGTCTTGCAAGAATGTCACAGGCATCTTCTGAATTTCCAGCCTGTCCTGAAAGGAGATGGTACCACCTAGAAACTCTGTGCCCCAAGGGAGAGATACGCTTTCTAGGAGCCTTAGCAGGGTGGAAAATAGCCAGGACTCCCACCCTTGGGAGCAGTGTTCTTTAGCTAATATTCCTCTAATCCAGGGCTATTGCTACAAAGCAGAAGGTCAGTATAATGGTGTAAGTAGATTCCTCTTTCCCTTTCCTTCTCTGCAAGGTAGGTCACAATCTACTCCTCGATTGCTCCAACACTGTTTTGATGAAGGCTAAGAATGAAATCAATAGAAAAGATTAGAGAAAATTATGTATGATGTGGCATCTTGAGGAAAAAAATACGCTTAATCTGAAACAGAAGAATGCTGGCTTGGGAGCCACATGTGCATCTCATTTGGGAAAAAATCTATACTGTTATTAAAGTAGCCACAATGAGAGTATTAGCTACAAATTAGGTATGTGTGCTGGGAAGTAAGCTTTGTGTGCTATATGGGAGAGGGGCAGCAGCATGTCTTACACTGTGAGACACATCAAATGAGAAGCTGAAGGATCTCGGGGCTGGGCAGAGGTCAACCCAGGACCCAACTGAGCCTCAATGCTATTTTATACATAAACAATATTTTGCACATAAACCACAGTATTTTAAGAACAGTCCTCTGACAAATAAATTGTCAGAGAGTAAATACCAATTCTTTCCTTGAAGATTTGGAGGGGCAGGGAACCCAGCACGACTAACAAACCACAGCTGACAGTGTGCTGCACTCCAAATGCCAGGGAGCACGTTCATGGCACTGCTCCCCCGAGGACATCAGCATCTCCAAACAGCAGCCTTGTGCAGCCAGAGAGGACCCCCAGAGTCCAGCTGTGGCAGACTGACTTCTCTCCCTGCCCAACTTGTTGCCTTTTTCTGCAGCACCTGGGGAAAGCAACCCCTCTCCTTCCCCTCTTCCCAACCCCATATTGCAGGATGGGTCCTCTGGAAGAGAAAATAAGCAGTGATTTGCTTTCCACACACTCCTTTGCCATGTCATCCAAGCTTGCTCCCCTTCATCTTTCAGGATGGAGGTGCTATTCCATTATTCCATCCTCAGCTTGAATATTAATGGCCTTTAAAATTATATGAGAACTGGCTGGATTGAGCTGGAGAACTTCTCTCCCAGGCCCTGATACTGCCCTGATTTTGAAATTGGGAAATTTTCACAAGCAATGCTTCAGAGATTTTGAAAGTTTTCCAATTTTTTTTTTAAAAACAAAACTGGGAAATGAGCATTTTTTTCCCAATGTTCCTCCCTGCCCTTTTTCCTTTTTCTTCGGTGAGAAAAGTTTAAAAAAAAAAAAAAAGAGAGACAGAAAAAGGGAAACAGGAAGCATAAATGAGAAATTATTCTAAAATGGATCATTTTGATTAAAAGTCCTGTCAGAGCTTTGATAAAAAAATGTCCTTTTACCAACAACATGGCGGGAAAAAGGCCGTGGAGGATGAATTAGAGGAATATTGCCTCTGCCTCCCAGCCTAGTTAATTCTGTTAGTGCACTGTCGTGAGAGTGGTATTTACATAACCACCCTCGGTGGGAATCGCACACACGGCTCTGCTCCAGCTTCCCAGCCAAAAAAAACCGGGCAGTGACAGCTCCCAAGGCCCCGGCCTTTGCACAGTGATTAAATTCACAGGCGCAAGAGCCCTCACTCAGAAGCCTGACCACAGGACACTGCAGGGCTGGGTCAGCCAGCGTGCTCCTCCTGGGACAGTTTGCAGGGGAAACTCCTTGGGAGCGCAGACAGGACCGTGGGCTGTCCCACCACGGCGAGCTCAGAGCACCCTCTGCTGTAACCCAGCCCGTGTGGAGCTGGACTGGACGTACACCTGGACACGGTATATGGACATACAGACAGCTCAGCTGAGTGCTCAGAGGTTGCATGGGGCATTGTCCCTGTGGTGGGACACCCACGTCTAGTCACTCCACTGGGGAAGAACTGGCTGCCAATGTCCATTTTAATACTTTCAAGGTACTCATTACCATGATTTTAGGCATCCAAATAGACTATCTACTATCTCTTCTGACTTTCCTTTGCTTTTCTTGGTGGCTAACCATGCCACTGGTGAAAATGTGTGTGCTATTTAAAACACAAAATGGTTCTTAATTTAACTCTCAGACATCGGTTCTTGCTATGCCTACAGGCACTGGATGGAATAGTACCTATAGAATATTTATTCCTCATGAAAA
Organism: Neopelma chrysocephalum; assembly: GCF_003984885.1. Classification (NCBI taxonomy): domain Eukaryota; kingdom Metazoa; phylum Chordata; class Aves; order Passeriformes; family Pipridae; genus Neopelma; species Neopelma chrysocephalum. The sequence continues at coordinate 11,444,019 of NW_020897809.1, forward strand.
TATGTAAGCCCTGTAATCAAATCAAGGCTGAAATCTTCCTGATAAACTCTGTAAATCTCACACCATAAGACACACTTTCCTGCCCCCAGATCTTTACTACGGCTCTTTGCAACATCTTTTCCAGTTTTGCAACACCCATTCTGAGACCTGGGAGGCAGAATTGCATTTGCTGTTCCAGTCTCACTATAACAACGGAGTAGGAGGAGGTTAAACCATTCATTGCCTGTTCTCTCATGTCTCTGGTCTCAGCAGATGTACAGATCAGCAGCACTAGTGATGTTTTGGTTTATTTCATTTGTTGTCCTCTAAGAAGAGAATACAATTTCCATTCAGAATATCACTAAAAAAAAATTCGTCCATTGCTTTCAAGACCTGCACCTTTTATTCTGTGTCAGTGAAATAATAATCCCTGATCCTGTAAGTAAAATTGTTTTGAACCCAGAAGAATTAACGTGACCTTGGTTACCGAGTATGTTTAAGAAGACATCTGGCATGTGATGTTCACCCCTCTTTTTTTTAGAGAAAATCCTATCTAAGCATATGCCTCAGGAAAGAGCAGAGTAGTATTTCTTACTACATGAGACGCTTCTTGTGCATTTAAAATTTTCCCTGGTGACAAGCATGAATTCTTCCTCCTTAAATAAAGAAACTTGCCTTGCAGTCATGGCAGCTGAAAAGAGGTCACCTTTGCCTTCAAAAGAAGGTGCTTCAGGAATCTGTGTTTTGCCATCATCTCATTCCTGGGAAAAAAATGAAGATATAGTCAAGTAAAGAGATGTATTTACAACCACCATTGGTTTCTCTTCAAACTGTTAGTTCCTCAACACCAAGCCATAAAAGAGCTGTAAAAGCAAGTGCACGTGAGAAGCCCTTGCACTGTCCCGTGGCACTCATAGCTACTTATTTACGATTGAGATCATGGAAGAACAGCAGAAAAAATTGCACTTACTCAGGCTCCTTGAAGCAATTTCTTCTCCATAGGAACTGAACATTAATTTATTGTATAAATACAATTTAGGGTCACTCTTTAAAGCAGAGGTTACCCAGGGATAGAAGTATAAGCTATTATATGCATTGAACAGACAAAACGATGTGTTCGCAGAAGCAGATACAATCCATGCTTTAATATCCAAGCCAGGCACAGGGATTTCAGCAAATGCAGTTTAAAAGGTAATTGATATATCAATATTTATCTTCAACTGAACTGACCAAGAGATCTTACGTGAGTGCCTTGTACAATCCATGTTGAGAAAAGGTTCAGACTGCACATGAACGCTCATGCCATGGCCAAAATGGCTCTCAAGTGGTGTCTCCAGTAATGCCTGGAATTATTACAGAAAATGCATCCCCCAAAACCCAGATAAGGAACCTTAAGTGGAGTTACAGAAATAAAATAAGGCAGTGATTAGAGGATGCATCATTTAGGATGGTTCCAGTTTACAGAATTCTCTCCAAAACCATGATGCTTTGGTTATTGTGGGTACTCTACAGGCAGCAGACTGGGGAGGTGGTGCCTGAAGCCTGGGACTCCCAGCTCACTCTGCCCCATCATGCACAGCAGCTCGAGGATGTTGTGCTTCACATCACAATGTAGATGGTTGGGAACAAAGCCCAGACAGGGTTTTTGTCTACTGAGGGAAATGTATGCTGTCTCTTGTTAAAACTTGTGTACAATCAGACTAAAGAACAATGCTTTGAAGAAAAAGTTTACTTACTGACATCTTGTAGCTGACTCATCCCTCCACATACACACACGTACATGCCCTGATACAAACCACTCGTGTTGTGCAGCGTCCAAACCACTTCAGTGATAAAGCACAGCAAACAGCTGAGCAAGTAGCTAAGAAAAGCCATGTGTAACCCTGAGATTGCTTCTGTTGCTCTGTGGTGCATTACTCCAGGATTTTCTCCCAGAGCAGGCACGAGTCACAGTGTCCAGCTCTCATGCCTTGGTCGATTGTCATCCTCAGATGAAACGGCCCCAGCAGATCACTTAGTGCTTGTCAGTCAAACCCCATGGCCATCAGGACCATGGGAGATGCCCAGCACCTTTCTGTGAGAGATTTGGACACCAGTGTGTCATTAGATTTACCTGGACTTCCACTATAATCTGATCAGAATATACAGCAACTTGGCATGGGAAGCATGAGATCTTGGATTCGGTCTTCTGGGCACCACTGCAGTACAAATACTAAACAGTAGTAAATAAGCTGCATTTCTAATGTGAGTACCTATTGTGGTTTTTTTTTGAAGGGTAGTTTGTTGATGAAAACTTCATGACAGGAGAAAGATAAGAGTCACTTATAAATATTTATCATCAGTTATTCTTTCTATTCTCAAGAAAGAGAATATTCTATTTGCTGAGAAAACAGAGTCTCATTAGACTCTGCAGAAACCAATTATATGATGCTCATCATCTTTCAACTTTCATAGGTTCTTAATTGCTGTGGGAGAAACAGTTGTTGTTAAATAGCTATTTTTATATGATCCAGATATTATGACTGTTGAACCAGTAAAATGCACTGTATATTTATGCCATTACTCTTAAACTTTTTATCTTCCTGGATTATCGATGTGGTCCTTGCAAACTGTCCAGTTAGCAAGATAGATACGATTAAAGTAAAATGGATGGGATAATATCTATACATGCAATGTACAAAAAGCCATACGGATATGCTGATCTCTAGTGCATCCTCATCCCTCTCAGCTAAGCTAGGGAAGATTCCAAAGGTGTGTTGCAGCTTGAAACTGTAATTCCTCCTAACTGAATTGCTCCGGGCTCTAAAAATTCAGGAGTTCATTAAAAGCATCTTGACACATAAAAATAATAACTGAATGATAGTTTTGAAGGTGGCAGAGACTTTAATTGCCTTCTGAATTTTGGCCCTGCAGCTTTACATGTTCAGGTAATCATCTTTTTGGAATTGTTTAGTGCACTAAATATTTACTTCTTTCCTGTTCTTTAATGAAAGCTGAGATTCTCATGAAACACCACAGCTAAATAACCTTGAGTCACCTCACCAATACTACGAGCAAAATGTCCTTCAGATCTTAAATTAGTAACCAACACAGAAGAGTCACTGGCAACTTTCATATAGGATGTGCCAGAATGGAGGTTATTTAGCCAAACATTGTGAGATTGTTACTGTGAGCTCCTTAAGAAAGAGCTGAGGAAATCAGGCTGAGCCATAAATGGCCATTGGAAATGTCCTGCTGATGGAGCTGCATGAACATGGCTGGTTCTCCAGCCCCACTGGAATAACACACAGCTTTCCTCCTAAACAGATGAAGAAAGATCTCAAGTTTCCCCAAACAGACCCACAATTGATGCAATTCGGCTAATCAGGAACTGAATTTGTGGAATGGACATGCAAAAATAGGAGGAAAGGAAGCAGAAGGAAGCCAAAATAACCCAAAGATTTGACTCAGCTGAGAGCATTTCCCAGGTCCTTACAGAAAAATCACTGCTCCCAGCAGGCAAGCTTCACCTTGTCCTACCTGAATGAGTGACATTCACCATCAGGGTATATTAGTGAGGATGAGCTGGCAGGGAGTGTGATTAATTGCTGCAATTAAACGAAGAAAAAGGCACTAAATTAGCTGTCAAAGAGCAGGACTGCAAAACTGCACCTGGGATGAGACGGTGCACAACGTGCAGCTCCAACAGAGAACTTGGGATACTCCTGGCAGTAAAACCACAGGAGATGCCCAAACATCCTCTGGGTACTTCTGTCACTCCTGGGGTATTAATCTAACCTGTAGCACTCCCCATCCTCCTATTACAGGCTCTGCAGGATAGAACTTCGCTTTGCTTTTCAGAGTGTTGTATAACGCTGTGTCTAAATGACACCTACAGCAAGTGGAGTGAGTTGACACTACTGAGGGCTTTGTAAAGCTCTGCAGGATGCATTGGGATGCCAGTTGTGGCACACAACTGAGAGCTTAATACTGCTGTACCCCTGCCTGCAAATGGTGGTTGCTAGGAGGCAAATAGCATATTGAGAAATCTGAAAGGAAGCAACAATTTCAGGTCCAGTTTGGGGCTCATTTAGGTCTTTCTGTTGATTTTAAATAGGATGTGATCCAGCCTTTAGCAAAGGTAGTGGAATTTTTTTAAGAAGTAAAAAGAGATGTCACCCAAATGACTTCAGGTAATAAGGATGGACAACAACAGGACATTGGAAAGGAAGAATTACCGGTGAAAATGAAAGGCAGCAACAAAGAGCTTCAGTGAACAAAACCCCACCAGATAAAGAATCTTTCTGGGAAGAGCTAACAATGAAAACTTGTATAAAACATGTATTATTCCTTGGCTCCTCTCATGTCAGGGTTAAATTTGGCAGAGCCACTGGGATTTGTCCACATGACCATTCTCACCTAACAAATTCCCTCTACCTGTAAAGTAGTACAAAACTGTTTCTGCCCTTTGTCCTACCTGCTCTCCTACTGTGGCATCTTGCAGTGATTTTAGGTGTTGATCTGAGCTATAGGAGGTTTAAAGTTCACTGGATGAGGCTGGGGGAAGTTTTCTGGCATGTGGTGTGAACCCATCGCAGCCCTGGTCTGGACCCCTCTCCACTGTGTGCACAAAAACACCCCAGGAGCCCTGAAATGCTGCAGCTGTTCTGTGGAAACACAAAAGAGAATAAAGGAACTTTCAAAGTGGAAAAAAACCTCCATCAGACCTGGATGAAACACAGTCAAATAAACCCAGTCTCTCCCTGCCTACTGTACTGTTGCAGAACAAGTCCTTTTGTTCAGCAGTCCCTAACAGCTCCCTATTAACGGAGCCCCATGAGGCTCTCTTTCCTCAGCTGAGATTTGGCAGGATTTTGGTTCCTTTCTGGCAATTCCAGTGCTGCTCATGCCCAGCAAGGCACCTCCCTTATTTTGGGGAAGGACAGAGCTCCATCCATCTGGTGGGGTGTCCCTGAACAAGAGCCAGCTGCCAGGACACCACAGCCAGACAAACCTTTGCAACCAAACACCTGCAATTAGTAGAGCAATGTCCCTCAGGTCTCCTACCATTCCAACTAAGGGTAGGGCTGACTTACCAGCCATATCCATGTCAGCATCTCCATTCCTCTCTCCTTTCCTTTACTTGACTTGTCTTTCAGTGAGTGATGAGGGCTGGGGACAGTGTAACAGACACCTGGCACAACATGCAAAACACTCCAACCACCCCAAGCAGTGCAGGGTTTAGCAATCTCCATTGGCACCATAACCGGGGTTTTTTGTGTTATTATTTTGTTTATCTATTTTCACTAAGAAGACAACACAGAGAAATAAGATCAGTCTGCAGCAAGATGTAGGGCTTTTGTGTGGTTATTTTCACAGGAGCTTCATAGGGATAAAAGCATATTGGAAAACTGTGGAAAACAGTATTTTTATCGCCTTCAAGAACTCCCTGGTGGGGTTTAAGAGTATTTGCTCACTGCTGAGATATTCACACCTACTCTGGTCCTCTAGGGAGAAATAATTTCTTCAAGTTTTGACTGTGCTCAGTAAAAATGGCACCTCTCTTTTGCTGATGAAAAAAACCACGACTCCCCAAAAGAGAATTGCATCACTGTGATCCCTGCCCCCTGACTGCTAATGTGGCTTTAGCAAAGTCACAGAGAGTGTCCGCCAGCTGAGGAAAGGTCCTCTCATCTCCAGAAACAATAAGGTCTTCAATATCCACACAAATAAGCAAGGGACGATTAAGGTTGACAGCCCAAAAAGGCATAAAACTGCAATTCCTTCTCCTGATAAAATCTGGTAACTGACTTTTAGCAGGCATGATATGTGGTTCCTTACTCACCCACATTCAAATATTCACCCCAAATAGGTAAATTAGAAACTTTAGGATGCTGAAAATTATAATCTTCACATCATGGGTGGGAGATTGAATCAGAGAACTCACCTGCCTACGACTGACAGGATCCAAACTTTGCAGTGCAAACTCAGCTAGAAATTCCCAGTTCTCTGCAGTCATCTCACCTGTACATCATCAGTGACTGCTGTGGGCTTCCTCATATGCCTATTACCTGAAATGTGATCGGGTGTGACAATAAGCCAGGAGAGTCTTTACCTCATCAAATCTATAAAGTGACCAATAAATTTAAATCAAGCTATCATAAATACTAGCAAATAATTTTAAATCTGGTGGATGGAAAAATGGAAGTTAATTTTTAACGATCTCAGATTCAAGGAAACTTATTAACTGCTGGAAACATTCAATAGTTCACACAAGCGACAGAAAACCTGAACTTCTGTCCCACATTTCCACTATCATGATCTGAATTTCCCTGTACCTGATGGACCGGGAAGCTGCGAGGCAGAAGACCATTGCCTGTTCTCCCACTCAGCCCTTCTGGGGCTCCAAATCCCAAGCAAACTCTGTGATCCACCAAACCCAAGTGCTGCTTTCCTAAGAAAAAATGTAAGTGGTAAAGCAGAGGCTCCTAAATAGGAATTAGATTTAGATTGATTAAGATAGCTATTGCGTGTCAATTTATTTAAATATAAATGGATTATTTGGAACGTGTTCATTGAAGACTAACAGCTCCCGAATGCAATACAGATACATGGCTAATTATAAAGTCAAGCAGCCATTATTAATGTTTCTAATGATCAATTTGTATTCCAACAACATAAAATCATCAACTTTAAAGCTCCAGCAGTCGCAGTAATTGGGAGAAGAGACTGTGCTCTATGTAGAAAGCAATCAGCTGACTAGTGCCTGCCTTGAATAAGAGGTAAAAAGCTGCGTTTTCTCGAGCACACAAAAAGACTTGAGAGCCAAGAGCCTGTTGAAGGCTGGAGGGTTTTTTTTTTGGTAGGCACGTCCAGGAGGAGGTTGACTGAAAAGATCACAGAAATGTTGCTGGAAGAGGGTGTGCGTGAATGGGTCTATAAGGCTACAGACTCTGGGCCTGATGAGAGACCTTAATACAATCCCAGATAGAGAGGCAACAGGACAGACAGTCCCCATGTACAAATAAGATTGACTCAATTAGTTCTACTTAAATACAATAGATTTCCATGGAAAAACAGATCAGTTGTAACTTCCACTCTGCATGTCAGTCGAAGGAGCAGCGATAATTTAATACTCTGCACTTGCAATTCTGTGCAGTTGGAGCATCGTGTTGCTGGGCCACTGCCAGGAGGAAAGTAAACAACGCTCTTCTGAAGAGATGTAGCCTTGCAGTAAATTTGGGCCAAATTAGATTTACTGAGCACTGGAACACTTCAAGGCCTGTGGAGGGGAGAGCTTCTCCTGCCAAACTGAGGGGCATCTTCCGAAGGCATCGTGCTGAGGCTGTCAGGACCAAGGCTCACACAGGGGTGTTGAAACTTTGGTAGAAATCAAAGTCTACCAAGTCCACACCTGAGCCCTCCATGCACAGATCCCCCCCTCATGGCCCTACACCTGACTTCTCCCCAGGACCCACCTGTGAATTGCGGTGAGAGGGAGAGCAGGAGGCAGGAGCTCGTGGGTGGGCTCAGCCTCCATCCATCCCATTGCCAGAGAAGCCATATGGACCAGCAGCAGCAGCAAACCCCTCAGCATAGCCACGTGTGTCTGAAGAGCCACAGCCGTGCAGTCAGAGCATGGCCAGGCTGGCAGTGCAGCTGGGGCACAGCACCACTAATGACTTCCACTTGCCATCCCTCTCCTGCAGAAGGGTGCACAGCTTCCACTGTATCATGGAGGGGATGGGATTTTCCACAGCAGTGTGCAGAAGCTTGATAGTGCAGCCTGAAAAAAGACTATTACCAGGGCAGATGTACATTTTGGTTTTAGTCTTCCAGCTAATTCCAAGCACTATTCTCACCTTGAGGTACAAAACTAGTGCTTCTGTAATTCACTGCAAAAGCAAAGGTATGATGCAGTGCAGGATGCTGCCAGGCAATCAGTGGAAGGAAAAGCAACAGGGAAGTTGATGTCCCTGTTCCTGTCCCTCCTGGCCCATGCTGTCACCACTCCAATGGTCCAGGTTTCATGGGCGAGGCCACCACAGCAAGATCAGCCCAGACTGGCATCTCAGCAGAAGGACTCCTGGCCAGGAAGGCCCTGGGCTGAAGTTCTGGGCTGTCCCTCCCAGTTACAACCAACAGCTTTGCAAGAAGAAAGAGATGGACCAATTGTTTTTTTCCTGGCAGAGACAGCTTCTGTCATGACCTACTGGGCACTCACTGTTCCCAATATCACAGAAAAAAAAATCACACTAGGGTTAATATATTTCTTTTTCCAGTGCAAAACAAATGTTGCACTAAATCACCTGCTTATCACTCACTAGGCATTTGCAAATAAATCCAGCCCTAGGTTTCAAGTGAATCAGAAGTTTTCCACCAGAAAACACTGATTAGATGCAATATGCTCTGTGGGAACATATTGATTCTGTCTGGTCTTTGGGCATAAACCGTGTCTAGCTTTTTATCTGTCCATCTTCCTACCTTCCAAAGTGCACAGGGATGTGGCTTCTGGGATGTGCTCACAGCTCCCAACATCCACAGCATCCCTCTGCCTACAGTGCCTATCCCTGGGGCAGAGGAGCTCGAAGCAAAGGCTCAGTATAGCAGTGCTGTCACTGGGAGATGAAAACGTGGAAGGGGTTGAGCCTGGTAACATCCCTGCAAAACAGTTTGAAGTCTTGAAGAACATGGCTTCTTCGTGGGCTTAGAACCAGTCCCATCCCAAAAAAGGGAGGAGGTTGTGGTTAGAGAGTCACAGGGGCAGGAAGGCTGGGAATGACCTCAGCTGAGCACTTTTGGACTCTAGCACACCCTTGTCCCAGGAATCAGCTATATGCATGCATGTTAATCCTACGTGTCCTAAAAGCTTTCCAAAGACTGTATGGTCCTTCCCAGCAAGTTCTCAGGACACTTTGTCAGCCTTTCCACCAGGAGTCCTCTGGCACCTGGCATGATACAGCTCAGTTCCCACTGTGCTCTCCTCCTGTGCACTGCAGCCAGGGAGGAATGGCTCAGCATGTCCCCATAGGCAAGGGCAGCCCAGCCCAGCATCCCCCAGCCCGTCTGCCTTGAGCCCCCAAACTGCTCCCTGACCCAGCACACAGGGTGGGATGTCACATTTGCCTTTGCTTTGTTTTTCCAGAGGATGGAAGGAAACCACAGCCAGACCCACAGTCTCCCTCTACCCTTTGATCTTCAGCCAATAGAGACTGTGTCAGATAGCCACCCAAATCTAGAAGGACAAGAGCATTACTCAAAAAAAGCTTTATGGCAATTGCTTGATGCTTCACCCATTCAGCAACTAAATTTCAACAAAAATATATATCTGCCTTCTGTTCTGGGATACTGGCCCATCCTTCAGCAGGACTGGACACTGCAATGACAACACAGCGCTCAAAGTGTATTTTAGCCCTTAAGAAAATACACTCAGAGCTCAGAAAAGCTCCATGACTGGTTAAACCCCTCAGTGTTAATATCTGGCCGGTTGGTGTCTGACCTCTCGACAGCATGAAGAGGTGAAATTACCATTGTCATCTGCCTGTAAACCTCTCCTGCTTTGTTGTTTGGGATTGGAGGCAGTCCCCAGCAGCCCCCCCAGCCCTGCCTGTGTATGGTCTAGCACCACATGTGTTAGTAATGAGCTGCCATGGCCCGTTCTCAGAATATGAGCTCACTGCAGAAAACAAATCTCCTTCCTTCCTTGGCAAGGCAGGAGGTTCTTCCTGCAGCTGTGCTGGAGCACCAGCCACTGGCTCAGGGCTGGCTTCCTGCTCAGGGATCTTCAGACAGAGGTGGCGGGGGGAGAGGGTCTTAAGAGCCAGTGCTGGGAGGAGCCACTGTGAAAGCTGCAGTGATTCCCTCATTTAGGAAACGTCAGAACAAATAGCCACAAACACAGCCCTACAGGGGACAGCCTCACTCTGGGCTGGACAGCAGGCACAGCATCCGATGTCTGTGGCGCGTGACAGCGCCCTGAGCCCCCTGCACGGCGCGATTCCGCACGCACAGCTCCTGGTGCAAGCAGAGCCTTCTGCAAGCGGATGTGTTATGAATTGATAAGGTGTCAAACAGCTCTGATGCTGTCTCCAGAGATAATATCAAGACTTACTTTTATGCTTCACCCCGTTGTGAGGCTGCAAATCCCCAGCCAGCTGGCACCCCATGCAGGCACACTCAGCTTGGAGTGGCTGCAAGTCCATGGAAGGTGCTGACATGTCACCTTGCTCCACGCACTCCCAGCTTAGATTAGTCACAGAAAATTCCCAAACCTCTGGGTGATTATGGTCATTTGTCTGAACCTTATGGTGCCTTCATCCTGCCATGGCCACCTCTCCAGCTTGCAGAACTGGTTGGCTTTCATTGAATGAGAAATGTTCAAGCTGCTCCCCTTCTGCTGTCCATATGATCGCTTCACCCATGACTCCCGTTTACCTGCATCTGCCAAGATTTTCCAGGCTCAGCAGTGCAGTTTTGAAGTGTAAATTCATATCACTTTTCCTTTTCTTGAACTTTCTATCAGTATTCCAAAGAAAAGAGTGGAAGATTTCACTACCATATTTATTTAAAGAAAAGTAATTAACCTCATAGCAGGACTGTGAATCTCAGATGTGCCAGCACCTCATTTAAATGATAGGCACGGCCTTCCTTACCTGCCTGGCTATCCAGTAGGGTGATGGCAATCACTGCATGGTGACATTCTTGCAGCATGTGCTGAGGTTCCGGGTGGAAGAAGACAATCACCTGGAGCTGCACTGGGGCTCAGTTCTCACCACCAAACGCCTCTCAGCCATGGTTTTGAATGCTAACGATGACAGCAGAGAGGGAGCTGAGGCTCAGTTCTCATAATCATGCAGCTCAAAGCAGTTGGAATGCCTACAGAAAAAGCACACTTTACAAAATCAGACACATTCATACTGGTGTCACTCTGCAAAGGATAAGCAGATTGCAAAGGATAACAGAGCATTTTTAGAGCAGAAGAGCAGTGGCTCATCAGGTGTCAGAACAGCTTCCCAGCATCCGTATGATTTGCACAAACTCTTGAATAGCACTTTTTTGAATCTCTGTGTCAAACTGCACCAAAGGCTGCTCTGCCTGGCAGCACCAAAAGCACAGCACACACCTGTGTCTGGGGCAGGTTCAGCCCCAGCCAGTGCTCTCCATCTTGGTCTTCCCCAGAGGCTGCCCAGGCAGCCAGACAAGCACCTTCTGTGATTCAAGTGGTCAGAGAGCTGATTACCTTCCAGACTCAGAGTAGTTTGGGTTGGGAGGCATCACTGGAGGTCACTGATGCAACCCCTGCTCCAAGCAGGACTCACTTCAAAGGGGGATCAGGTTGCTCAGGGCCTCTTGCAGAGTATCTGAACATCTCCAGGATCCCACAGTCTCTCTTCCTAGTGTTTGACCACATCCATTGTGTAGATGTTTTCCCATATATCTACTTGCAATTTCTTTTGCTGCTACTCGTGCCTTTTGTCTTTCTGGATACACTCAACCTCCTCAATATATTCTGCTATTGAAAGATGAAGTGCTCTACCAGGAGAGTTTTTGAAATGATAGGAACTAGTCACATTTTTCAAAAAGGGGGAAATGTAGAACAGTGACAGACAAGTCACAGGATTTTTTTGTGATTGCCCCTTCCTGCTGTGTATGCCAAAGCAGCTTCTAGCAAAGCATCCCACTGCAGCAAGTGCAGCACAGGAGAGCCACACACCATACAGAGCACATGACAATGGAGAGCCAGCCCACATGGCAAGCACTGATTTCTGCTGATAACTCAGCATTACTCAACAATTTAATTGCTTCTACTATGGGGCTGCCTTGAGCCTTTGGCAATTGCCACTAGGCAAGGAAAACTGAGTGGGATTCCTGTCCCATTCAGCCACCCCCTTATGAGGGTCTCCCAAACTGCCAGGAGTCATGCCAGGGTTCAGCCAGGATTCATCTCTCCCCAGACTCTGCCCTCAACTGTCTGGTCATCTCAAGGGAAGAGGAACCACCCCTATGCAAAATGCCTCCAAAATTCAAACTCCTAAAGAAAATATGATGTTGCAGTGCCATTCTGTAGAAATCCATACTCCCTCCTTACCCTCGTTGTAATGCAGACTGCTTCCCTCAGAAGACAGCTTGGGCAGACAGGACTCCTGGCAGCACACTTACAGCTGCATTAGCTGCCTGTTTATTCAAGATACAAACTTCCCAGAAATAGGTTAATTACTTTCCTTTAATTACACATTCTCTTATTAAATGCCAATAATAAAAGGGAACGTCTGCCCTAGAGATAAGATTATGCCACATTCATAATTTGGCTTTTTGGGACAGCAGATAAATGTCTCAGCCATTTTAAAATACAAATTTGTCATTCATGAGAGCAATAAATAATGCAAACAGGATGTGTGGTTACACTGACATTATCACCTCGTCGTTGCACCCCGGGCATGAATATGTGACACTATAACCTCAGGCTCTTTGATAAATTATTGCCCATCACCATTCTGTCTAACACAGGGGAACAGATGAGCACTGGAAAGAATTTATGGTTGCAGTTGCAGTACTTTGGGGCTGTAGTACAATTACTGGAGTTATTGCTGAAGCAGCAAGGGATGCAGGAAACTAAGGGAAAGTCTACATCCCCCTGGGAGGTAATGTGTAAAGAAACCTTAACGAGTACACCCCATGGGGGATTTCCTACCCTGCAAGTATTTAAACTGCTAATTAATTCCTATTAAAACAAGGTCTTTTGTGTACATCAAAAAATGGTGCCTGAGGCTTTGAGCCTGCAGTGGGATCTCCAAGGACTTCGCAGCATCTGAGTCTGGTAGCCTTGGGCTGAGAGGATGAAGCACTCCTGAGTCCTTTAGTGGCCTCCATTTTGGGGTTGGAGCACCATGCTCATGTCTGTGGCTTAAGTTCATTCCCAAGCATGATACAACCACCAGAAGACCACAAAAGCAACCACCCTCCAGGCACAAATAAATTATGTATGCCTATGCTCAACCCGTACTTTGTCTGTGCAGCAATACATGTTTCAAGATGAGCCACCACAGCTACACATAAAACCTTTGCTTTTAACATCATGTTTCCTTGAAAACAGGGGAAAAGTTAGAGCTAACCCACACTCTCAGATCATTAATGAAAAACCAGAGGCTGACAAAGGAGACTCACAGGCCAGAGCACTCGGGGTAAAACAGGACCACGCCGTGAAAGATCAGGTTACTGGTATCCTGCTGGGGATGAGATGCTTGTTTTGTGGAGAGGTTCCTCTTCCCATCCCTCTCTTCCCTGGGAGGACATCTTTAGTTTTATACACTCACAGATGCTTCCATGCATAGTATTTTTTTTTAACTTCTTCTTATTTATTGCCTCATAAAAGGCACTGACTGCTTGTCTTTTACTGGCACGGTACAGGGCTGGCCAGACCCTGTGTTGGACCAGTTGGTTTGTTCCTGCTGATGCTGGGTGATATTACATGGCACAAATGCTCCAGCAGCTCCACCAGGGACACGGGAGCTGGGACATCTCACCCCCAGCCAAGCCAGGGAAGGGTCTTGGTAAAGGATTGGCATTCCTGCCCTGCTAAACACAGATGGAGATAACAAGCAGCTGCTCTGCTGAACATTGCGGCAAGTGCCACCAATGTGACATTGTGCCCAAGGCAGGATGGAAAAATCCTAGTGGGCAGAGACAGACAGATGCTGTAAGTCACAGCAGACCCCCATGAGGCTCAGGGTGGCTCTTGGTGCCTTGGAGCAAGACCAGTGCCCCAAAAGGCCATGCCCAGCAGTGTCACTTGGCAGCTGATACTGATCCAGGTGAAGAAGGTGGTTCCTGAGCTCAGCCACCTCTTCCATGGTCCCTCCCCGAGTGAGAGCTGCTCCCACCCCACGGCTCCCGCTGCAGACACCTCTTCACGAGTAGGCAAAATTAATCAGCCCTGAAACGTTCCCATGCTAATCGCACCCTCGTGCGACTCAATCCAACCTAACACTGCCCTCTTGTGCTGCAACAAATAAGGGGCCTTTGCTGTTAGGTGACTTTTCATTTTTTAATTGGAGGGAGGGGCGATCTACAAAACCAGTTTTCCCCAGTTGTTTGTAATGCCCATTTTATCCCAAGAGGCCAAGTTGTCTCCATCTCTCATCATTCCCAAAGCATGGGTTTCCTGCACAGTCTAAGCTACCCATCCACTCCAGACAGGGAGGTTAAAATGATGGGTAAAGGTAATAAAACAAAAAAGGAAATAACAATATAACCAGAAGTCAAGGTGGAGGAAAAATGGAAAAGAGAAAAAAGAGAGAACTGCACAATTATGAACACACTTTGCCTCACACAGGCTGTGTAAAAATTCTTAAAGCACTAGTTAATGGCAGGAATCAGCATTTAATTAATACTCTGTGAAAATTTAGTTTTGTAGAGTCATATATCCCAAGCATAAAAAAATCCATCATGATTAATGTTTTACCAAGAAATAACTACGACCAGCTCTGTAATCATGGGCAATAGCATGTCTGGAGCTAGAGGCTTTCCCTCCACACAGTCTCCAATAGACTTTAGGAAGGGAATTTTCAAGATACACATTTAGTAATGTATGAGGCCTAATGGATAACACAGTATTTCTGCTGGGGACAAAGATCTTAGTAATACTGCCACAGATCTGAGATGACATCCCATCCCTGAAGTCATCAACTGCTTCACCCACCTGAAGGATGGTGGCACCCCACGCCACCCACTGTCCTTCTTCCTGGTCTCCTGGAACAGGGCTGGAACAGTCCATGGAGAGCAGCTGGAGAAATGCAAAGGCACAGGATTGTGCACAGTCTGCACTGGAAGATTTCTCCCTGTGCTTTTACAACACCATTCAAATGGCTGCAAATATCACCTGTGCCTTCTGCAGAAAGGACATAGATCAGGTATAATTTTATTTCACTACTTATCAGACCTGCCTTGGACATCACTTAATACCTGACAGAAATGGGCATTTAAAAAACTTATTTTCAGAAATCTGTGCATGCCATTCAGTAACCATAGCAGTCAAGCAGAAAGACATTAGAAACTCACTGGGGGGAGGAAGGAATGATGCTCACAGAGGAGAAAGAAAACCTGATAATGGTACAAGGAAAAAGGAGCTTTTCTGACACAGCACTGATTCTTTCTTGGGTATTGCTATTTAATGGATTGCTTGCATAAGCAGAAGAGAAAAAAATGGAAAGAAAATAAAATAGGTGCCAAGATACAGACATGGATATCCTGCATCATTTTCTCATTGATTTTGGAACAGTCTGTCTCTCTCCAGCTGCACACTCAGGCGTGTGTATGACTCTGTGTTGTCACGCCATAAGCTCTAACGTGCTGAAGTACGTGTTTACCTGCCATGCAGAGCAAGGATGCCTATGTGGACCTGCACAAACCTTTTCTTAAGTTGAAACCTTTGTCCCCGAGTCCTTTGAAGAAGAAGGATAAACATTCATTCACAAGAGAAAAGGACTGTAAGAGCACTTCAATCAATGGGCTATGAAATATGTAATCACTGAAGCTACACCAGCTTATGCTGGCTGAAACAGGATGAAGCTCATTTGCTGCAGTAGAGAGCCAGAGGGGGGAAAAAACCCCACCTTCTAAAGTGGATTTAAAACCCAGCTCTTTGCTCCCCTCTCGCTGTGATAGCCGAGCTGACAGTGGATGATCCAAGAGCTGTCCTCCCCCGCCACTGAGGCAGGACATTGCTGCTTTTTGCCCCCGCGATTGTGAGACCTGCTCACAGTTTTTTGGCTGGCAGGAAGAGGACAGCAGTCTTCCTTGGATCTCCCAAATTAAATATTGAACGTGTTTATGTTAGGGAGAGACATGGCTGAGGATTTGGGAAGCTCTTCAGGCATTATTAAAATGCGCTAAGTGGTTTGCTGGCAATTATCTACTATTGTCACAGACTCAGGCAGGATCTGGTATGTCAGAAACTCCTGCATGCATTTTTCTAAATAAAACCTAGAGAAGAAAAGATGACACAAGTTTTTTGACCAGGAAAGTTGACATTTCAGAGTTGGCATCTCCTACTAAGTATTCATAATAAAACTTCCTGAGAAACACTGACAAATTATGTTGTGAAGCTTTTACTGGGCAGAGTCTAAGGTGTCCTTGTGTGAACTGATTTAAAACTTCTGCATTCTTCTTTTTCTATCAACCAGCAGCAGAAATTCCTTCTAGAGTTACCAGAACCCTTATTATACCAGGAAGATTGATTCTTTGATAAACCAGTTAAAGCAAAACACAGTGTTGGATGAGAATACAGCACAGTGACCTGCCTGCCTGAGATTTAGTCCCAATAGAAGTGATGACATATTGAAGGGCTGTTGAAGCCCTGACTAATGTTGTATTTTCTTTTCCAGTGGAGAATGTCTTGATGTCACAAGCTATATTGTGGGGGTATGTGGATCTTCAGCTGCTAGAAAGAGTTTTTCAGCAGCAGTGCCCTACAATGCTTTCCATTATCTGTTGCTGACTCCAGTTGGTGATAACTCTTAAGAATTTGTTCATAAAAGTAGCATTCATCAGGTCAAGACTGGAGTCTGTAATGTGTTTTTCCTGAGGCTACACCTTAAGGCACTCTAGAAATGGAAGGAAGTGAGAATACCTACTTATTAAATATGGTAGGATTTTTTTTTACCCAATAAAATTTAAAAAAAAAAAAAAAAATCTGCCCAAAACCCAACTTGTGCTTCACTGCCCACACCAAGTGCTTACATTTTTTCCAAGTACATGTGGATTTTGGCCAACAGCGGAGAGTGTGAGAAAACACTGAGAAGCCAGTACAAAAGGTAAAAATTGTTATTATTGCCCAGAGTGATTTTACACTGGAAATGAGAAATATGTTTATAAGCACCCTGGGCTGGACCCATTTCTGCTTCAGCTTTGCAGACAGGTTGCTTTATATTAAAAGACTGTCCCATTTACAAAGGGTTTATGGTGTGCTTACCTATGGCAGCAGGGGATGGGACTCACTGACCCCTGAGGGCCCTTGTTGATACAATGGTCTAAACTTTCCACACTGTTAACATTTCCATGTTCACTTGATGGTGAAGAAACACACATAAATCACCCATCTTTGCAAGGATCTTGCAGCTTCACTTTCTGAGGTCTTGGACCTATTGTCAGAAGAGGATTGGTTTTGTGCTCAGGTGCCTGGGAAAGTGTTCCTGATCAAACATGTTGGCAGAGACTGTGGGATCCCTGTGGCTTTGCAGGAGCTGAGATGGGGCTGCAGGTCCAGGAGGGATCAGCCCCTCACTGCACTGCAGGACGGTGTCCACCACGTCACTCTGGGGACCACGGCATCCAACAGTGTGGCTCAGCCCAGAGAGGGTACAGCACTGCTTTCCCTTGGCACATAAATAACAACAAAGCAGACAAGTAATATGGTAGAAAGTCTTTTCTAAACTGGATTGCTCTTCTCTGAAAAAAAAAAAGGAAATAAAAAAAAGAGAAAGGAGGTCTCTTCCTACGTCCAGTCTTCACGAAGTGCTGTGAGGAATAACTAGCAAGAGAAATCCATCTGTAAAACCTTGATGGCCAAGAAGAAAGATTTTCACACATGCCAACTCCATTGTGAACACATTTATAGGAATTTAAAGTGTTACTATGTGACAACAGAAATAGCTATTTCTTGGCAGACCTTTTTTAATGTGTTAAAGGGTCATTAATCATTTCCTAGTGTTCCAACAGTCAAACGTACTTGATATCTTCATTTACTCACAACGTTCATACCAGCTCCTCAGCTATGTTCATTTCCTTGGAAACAGCTGTTTTGCCTGCTAAGGAAAACAAAGTAATATAAAAAAAAATAAAAGAGAAAGTGAGAATACGATAAAGACAAACACAAAAACTTCAAGGTTCTCAGTAAATACAGACCTCTATTACGTATGTGCAATCAATAAGGTCACTTGTGTAGTAACTCATAACAAAGTACAGTTGACAATGTGTTATTTTTCTGCTGGAGATTATAATGTGAGGCTGAGCATGCTAATGACTCTTGGAAACGGGCAATGACAAAGATTGATTAATATCAGTTGACAGCCTGTTCCACGGCTCCGAAGCAGGAATAGCAATGATTGATTTGCCAAAATGTGGGGCACAGGCTTTAGATAATAGAAAGGCTACATCTGAACTCAATCTGGTTTCAAAAACACAATTAAAGGGCCAAATGTTTAACAGTAATTAAAAGCTTAAAGGAAAAGACAGAAGTGTAGCAATATTTTCAAAAGGCAGCTAATTTCACTGATTTTTTTCAATGTCTAATTATGTTTACAAACTTGAACCTGTAGACTTTTGAGTTTAGGGCCAGAAAGACTACATAAAATGCAGAAACAAAGAAAATGGGAGACGAAGGAAACCAGCATAGTAGCATAGTTGTTTTCTAAAAATCAGAGAGAGACATCATCAACACCTTAGAGCAGCAGGTTTCGATGATGAAACCCTCATCTAGTGAAGAGTCACTTTCTGTGATGATGAAGGACAAGGTGAACAAAGAGCCATGATGATTTGTGGGGCTTCAAGCTCACTACACAGGCTGCTAGGGCAATACCAGAGGAATATTGCACCCCAGGCCAACAGAACATGCTCCCCCTGGGAATAACTGGGTAGGACAAGTAATCCCATCCTCACTGGATGTGGAGTCCTGTTCAAAGCTTAACCCGTCCTTCCCATTTCCCCTCACAGTAATGAGCTCTTTACCAAGCACAGCCCAAGAGCCCTGAGCCTTGAAAAAGCCAGACCAGTGAGCGAATATCTGTAGTCATGCTTCATTTATAATGATTTCGTCCACTGCAGCATGTAAGAGAGAGCAGGAGAGAAGGATGGAGTGCTTCATGACAGATGTCCACCAAAGGGCTGGTCTTCATTAGGGACGTGGTCATGTGTGAAGAGCTGAGTTAGTTGACACCATGCTGGCTGCTCTGCTTAGACCAGGTCAAAATACAGCAGGCACTATGTCAGCTAATTGCAATTAAAACCTCACTGCTAATCCAAGCAGAGCCTCCAAAGCAATTCCCTCACCTGCCTCAGCCCGCTGCAGCCACCGCCTGTGCAGGGTAAGGCACCACCTCGGCTGGATCTCACAACGTGACAGACTGAGAGCTGCACAGTGCAGCCCTAATTAGAAAAGGAAGGCGTTAAGATAAACAGCAACAAAACTGTAGGCATTTTCACAGAGCACAGGATCTGTGAAAAAGTGGACAAGCATTTGACTAGGGGAGCATGGGGATTTCCTGGGCTTCATTCCAAAATGCATGTTTTAAATACAAATGGTGTGATGTTATTTTTCATAGCGAAGCTCGTGGAGAATCCAGCGGGCTCCTGAGAAACTGGGGGTGAGAGCATCCCTTTCCAATCAAGCCTTTCAGGCAGGGTCTGAGTTTGGGCATTTATGACCTTTTGAATTACATTACATTTATCAAGATGCTTCCAAAAATAAATATAAGACCCTCCTCTTCTGAGGTCAGTTCATTTATGAATCAGTAGTATCTACAACTGAGAGATTTTTCTTAATAAAATAAAGTGTTCATGGTGTGTAATAAGCCAACCACTTACAACAACCAGCCATCCTTAACTAGATAAGTCTGCAAGGAAACCTCCGTCCTGGGCAAGTTCTCCCTTAGATAGGGCTGTGTTGATCATGCACTAAAGAATTGATGTGCCCATTCTAGGGGACAACTCAGTCATGTAAAGAACTCCTTTGCAGCAGTAGCTGTGCCAGAGATGGGGGGGGGGCAGACTGGCTGCAGTACGACATTTTTATTGGTTGGTTGACACTGACCTCACCTTCCTTTGGGCATCTCAAAGTCAGGCATGGAAGAGCTAAATAAGTTATCAAAAGGCTCCTTCTGCCACCTGCAGATAAAGGCAGGTGTCCTCAAAGGGGCTTTGTTTCTCCCACCCTGGAAGCCTCATTTAGTCATGCTAGTGGACGGAGCATTTACAAAAGGAATAACCTGAGAAAGGCTCTACAGTGCGTTATAAGCTGTAGCACTTAATGGCAACAAGAAGTCCTTTTATAAAGCATAATTTGTAAAGCAAAATGTGGTTACCTGCTCCAAATACTCAAATCAGTTCAACCAAGAGATGAGGGGTATGACCCATAGAGGATTCTGCCGGGGATGGGTCTTTTCTCCCTGAGCCCATCCTGAGTTCTCCTTGGCTCCAGTGCATGTGCTTGCAGGTGTGTTTGGATACAGAGCCTCCCCTTGTGCGCTCGGCATCCAGCTCTGCCAGTTCCCCACCTGCATGGAAAAATGTGTGATGACATTTGCTGTCTTCCTTGGGTTTTAATATCTTTCCACAGTACCAGAGGCCTTGGTGATGGAGCAGGCAGATGCTGAAACAGAAGTCACTGATACTGCTTGTACTGCTGACCTGAGTAATTAGTCACAATTCAGAGCCTTGGAAGTCTTATCATTTAAGGGGAAGTTGATGAGTCAGGTAGTTCCACTGCAGTGACCACTGCATGAATTCCAGTTCTTTTAGAAAAAAACTAGGGTCAAACCATTGCAAATTACTCCCTCCTTATGGCTCCAAATCCTTTCTAAGATCCCCTTCACACACACCATTTCCAGGTTCAGTGCCTCTCTCTCTCTTGTGTGAATCCATTCACACAATACTTTGTAAAAGAGCATCCACCCAAGCTTGGGGCTTTCAAAAGCCCAAATAAGACTAATTTTATCTTTTTTAAATTTCTTTTTTTGGGGGGGGGGAGGGAGGGAGGGACAGAGGATGAGAGCAGGTGTTCACTGTTGTCTCTTACAGTTGCCATATGAAAGGTGTTGGTTAAACCCATTAGTCTTGAAGGGATTCAGCTCAAATAAGAGTAACAACATATAAGGGCATTGTTGAAAAAAGAGCCCTGACTGTAGAAATGTTTAACACTGAAATCACGCCTTTCAGGGCTTTGTGAGCTGTCCCTCAAGTGAACTTTCCCTTAGAAATCAATAAAATTGATTTTGTTTATGCTGGACATTTTTCGTGTAGCTGCATTGTGGTAGCTAATTGACAGGTCAAAATCTGTATGTGGAGTTTGGTAGAGAATACCTTAAAAGTTTATATTTAAGGGTCAAAGTTAAGTGATTATAGATGTCACTCT
Source organism: Neopelma chrysocephalum (assembly GCF_003984885.1). Classification (NCBI taxonomy): domain Eukaryota; kingdom Metazoa; phylum Chordata; class Aves; order Passeriformes; family Pipridae; genus Neopelma; species Neopelma chrysocephalum. The sequence continues at coordinate 11,465,101 of NW_020897809.1, forward strand.
AACATTTAATACCAGTTTTTACTATTGGAGTTCACAATGAATAGCTACAGCACAAAGAACACTTGCACCCCACTGCCATAAAGCTTTTCAAGGCTCAGTTTCCCTGCTCTGAAATGAAAAGATGAGAAAGGTCAGGGAGACCATCAATTATGTTGTTTTTCCAGACTAACTACAAGTTTTAAGACTTCAGGAGAACTTTTGCTTTTATTCCCACTTCCCGTTGAGAGGAGTATTAGTAAGTTTTTGCCTGAAGTGGGGCTAAATCCAAATGTTTGTCTTTACAACTAATATCTAATCGAAGTCCACATACAGAAACCAGTGAGGCTTTTTGATGTCTAATCAAAAACTTTGCTAGTTTCTACAAATATATATGAGAACACTTTGTATGGTAGAAGCCAGTTAAAATTTCATCTGAGAGTTACACCGTGATTTGCTTTTGTCCACAGAAGGGCATAAAGTTCCTGTTAATGGAGAAATAAGGACAATTATATTTGGAGTGAATAAAATTTGAAGTGCCTCTGAACTACACAAAAAATGATGTTTTAGCACCTTGCCTCCTTGTTAGACATTAGTGAACTCAGACTCTGCCTTTCAAGATAGCAGGAAAGAGCTGACCTTTGACAGCCTCTGGTGATGGAATCCCATATGAATGATTTAACAGTAAGTTTAACCAATGTAGTCAAGTGGTTTAACTATCATTTAAGGTATACTTACTGTGATATATGGTATGCTTTGCAAATGCTTATGTGAATAGCATCAATCTGTTCCTCATATAACTGACAACTCTTGTGCTGCCCTATTGACTGAGAGGAAAAACCCAGGGAGCCCTTGAAGACAAAAAAATTGTGCTTTTACCTCTGAGAGGCTGAGGAAGATCCAGCGGCCACTGCACACAAACGAAAGCAGAAGACCCACAGGGAACCTCGGTGGTTTCAGAATGAACAAACTTGATTGGTAATTTACTTTGTGGTCAAGATACTCAATCTGATTCTTCCTGCCAAGACACCAGGCTTCATGGTAAGGGAATGTTAGAAACAGCACAAAAAAAAAGAAAAAAAGGTATAATGCTGTAAAAGTCAACCATGGTAGTTGTCATCAGCACATCTGTTTGGTGCTGTATGGATGGGACAACCTTACACACGGATTAGCCATTTATCAAACCAGCATTTTTCTGTAGTCCTACATACACTCCTGGGCCAGAGGAGTAAAACCAAACTAAAGATGTACATTCAATGACATGCACTGAAGTTTGATGGGTGCTCCAGTGCTTCCACTGAAGGCCCCTTGGAGGGACTCCTCCAGGAGAGAGCTTGCCCTGCTGGGCAGGGGGTGCAGAGCTCTGATGGGGAGAGAAGTTTTCCTGAGGGAGGAGTAAATAAGACATGTCCTTTTAAAAAATAAATACATTTCTGTATAACAGTTTGGCACATAGAATCACATATTTATGTACAAAAATAGCCACTGCCTGAGCTTGTTTTGGGCTCTGATGTCTCTTATACATTTTTATGAAGCAATTCCCAAGCTGGGAAGATATGAAAGGTGAGGGGGAAGGGAGGGCATCTTCTGGGAAGTGCTAGAAGCACAGTTGAGAGTATGCCTGAATAAAGTCCAGGAGGTGAAGAGGGAACCGGTGTAGTGCTGGGGTTGGAAACATCTGGTCAAGAGGAAGGATGGGATAGACTGGACAGAAACCATGGATGCTGGGAGCTTCTCAGCCCTGATGCCCAGCACCCTGCTGAGCAGTGGCTGGTCCTTTCTTACTCTTCTCTTACTACTCCACATCCTGTTGTTACTTCAATCCTCCTTTCTTCTTCTTTGCTTGGTCTCCAGGGGCTCCTCCAGGGCACAGGGGCTTCCCAGGACCATCCCACAGAGATGCACAAAACAGGCACACACATGTGAGAGGAGGGAAGCTCAAAGCAAAAGCTTCATGAGATGCATTAACATGGGACCCATGGCCTCCAAACCAGGGACTGCAGTGAGCCACAGTGCCCAAAGCAGGAAAGATGCCACTGAACAGACATGGGATTCTGTGAGGTGACAGGTTCTAGCAAACTTTTTATTATGAACCACAAGTTATTTGGGGTTCTTGCACTTTTCAGTTCAGATGATCACAAAAAAAACCACTTAACTTCAAGAAAAAATAAAATTCCTGCTTCTTAGGGTATCAGAAGAAGCTTTAAATTTGGATCCAGGAGTAGAAAATCCTCAGAAAATGCCCTCAAAAGAAAACCAAAGCTATCTGAATTTTATCTCATGAAGTCACAGCTTTTTATGATTTCCTGTGATTGTGCACATCATTTTTGCAGCCGAGGACTGGAGGTTTATTTTCTCTCATTTTCTGGCTTCAGGGAATTGCTTAAAGAAACTCTGCGATGGCATTTCTACAACAGGGAACAGTCAGGAGCTGGTCAGCCTAAGCAGCTGTGCTTCCCCCATTCCCTGCTATCTCCCACCTGCCTGAGTAATCACCATCCTGCACTGCCTCTCCTTCGGAGGATGACATTATTCCCTCACTGGATAACAAGGTAAAATCAACTTTCCTCACAAATCCCATTATCTCCTGGAAGATCCTCTCAGAATGCAAATCAACAAGTTCAGCAGAGATAGGAGCCCAACAGCAAGTGGCAGCTCAATTCAAATCACCTCCACGCTGCCGGATGAGACAATCCGGATTACTCAGAGTTACCTGGACAGAGCAGTGACTCTGCATCTTATGAGCTTCTGTTGCTCAGATCAAAGAGGTTTGATGGGCATTTAATTAAAAGATAAAGTAGCCAGCCATAAAACAGCAGCCTAACCTTTTGAGCATACAACTCGAGCTGCAATTAAAGAATGACTGTAATTGTCAGATTTTTGGCGTTCACCAACAATACCCTCCATCATCAAGGGATAAATTGACTGTTGAGAGCAGTGCCCGCCTTGCTTTTTAGTGCTGTCACCAGGCAAGCTGGTTCAGGTGGTGAGAGCTCACGTGCAACACTGGGAGTCTCTTGTTCCTTCAGATCCAGGGATATTCCTGGATGAAATTATAGCTGCTCTTTTCGTCTTCCAGGACTGCACCAGACATGTGGTGGTCCCCACAGAAGCCATCCTCACTCTTACCATACACATAATTTCTTGATAGGGTGTTAAACTCCTCCCATGACCAGGGGAGGAGCAGCCAAGGAGAAAAGCTCCTTTGGAAGGTGTGTGTATGAAACCTTGGGGGTGCTACTGAGAGTGTGCTATGAAATGTGACAAAGAATATAACTGCAATATTATCTGCACTGGGTTTTCTTTTTCCCAGAGCAGAGATGTAACTATTCCCTCACTGGCTGAGACCAGGTGTTACTAGTTTTTAAAGACAGCATGATCAGCTTCTATGTCTCCTTCATCACACACACTGACTGCTGCTATTCACTGGTTTATCTCACAGGAAAACCGCAGTGCCTTGTCACAGCTACACAACAGGACAGTAAACTCTTGCAAGTTAACACCCAGCAGAAACATGATCTTTTCAAAGAGAGGCACAAGTTGCACAGGGAGAGGAAGCAGCTCCTATCAGAACAGCTGATGCAGCAGGAAAAATGCAGACTGACTCTCAGGTGCAGAAGCCCCTGAGATCCGCTTCAGCAATGAGGTCTTACCAGACACAGCACAGTTTGAGAAGTGTTTCAACCCAACACAGAAGCCAAAGCCAGACATCTCCAAGACCCGCACACCCACTGCTTCAGAGCCCAAGAAACAGAGGTACGACATTCACCTAACACAGCACAAAGCTGAACCCCTCCTTAGGCAGTGCCAGAGGAGGACACCAGTGGTCCCAGTGCCCCTGGCCCTGTGTCCTTGCTCCAACATTTTGCTTATTATCTCAGTTGTATTTTTCACATATTTGATGTTCAACTTGTTTTTCTCCAATGCATCCTCTTATGCCATCCCTGTGTATATTTATGGTCTGCTCTGAGGACGACTTACATTTGAACCTCAGTGTTACCACTGTGAAACGTTTTGCACTGAAAAGTTCAGAGACATAAACCATTTACAACATAACAACAACAGTTTCCTAAATCTCTGGCTTACTTCAAGGTGCAGAAAAAGCTATTATTTTCACTTTTCTTCTAGATCTGGTTTTTGCTCCTTTTCTCTGGCTGCATGGCATTGTAATTTTAGAGGAGTAAGTCATTATCCAGCCTTGATAAGAAGGGCAGACCGACTCCTGAGCATGTAGAATTAAAGTCCCGATTGATACAGCAGTTGTGATACTCTTTGTACATTTGTTTCACTAGTGAAATGTTTCAAAAATATTAAAGGATCTAAAGGTGTTAAAATGTCTGGACTCTGGCAAGTTCTTTGATAAGTTAATTTTGCATTGAAAACCAATAAAGCATTGGTCAAAGTGACAGAGGGTTTGGATTTACGCTGGATAATTCCTTTGCCTTAAGACATTTCAATTCAATCACACTCTGGCTGTGCTCAGTCACTGGGATGTCAGTGCTAACACACCTTGTTAATTGAAGCAACACTGAGGAGTATTTTGATTTTAACTTAGCAAAAGGTGTTTCAGCTTAGCTGTGACCAACAGGTGATGCATTCACGCTGCAAAAGTGAATTTAAGGGCTCATTCTGAGAAGTTATGCTAGCTAACAAGAGGCTACAAGTCAAAACAGCCATGGTGGGAAAGGAACCAGGGATATGTGGGGAGGGAGAGAAAGAGCAATAGGAAAAAGGTATTTTTAGGGCCCCACTGATGCACAGGGGTATTTTGCTGGTCTCAGAGCTGAGGTGCTTCTGTCCCACTGTGGTAGTCAAAGTATGAGCCCTTCTGGAGATGGGATTTCCAGTGGTGAGTAACCATCCTGCAGGATGGTACCTGAGCTACAGAGGGAAATATTTTACATGTAGAAGAGGAAGAGATTAGATACCCTGTCCAGACTACTGTGCAGTGAAGATACATCTTCTTTGAGCAGGCACTCAAAATGAAACTTAATGGAAGTTGAGAGTTTTACTTCATGTTTCTCTTCAATCCAGTTTTGTCATTTTAGGTATTGGAAACTATTTAAAAAGCAAGTAATCTTATTGTTCAGGAAGATACATGCAGTCCTGTAAAGCTGCTTTATCTCCATATTGCTATTGCCAGACAGAACAAGCATAGCTACATTAGAACCATTAGAAAAGTTGCCAACAAATTGACAAATAGAACAAAATTAATGTATTTTGTCTCCCTGGAAAACTTCACTCTTTCTTCTCACTGCAAGAAATTGAGCATATTCCCTTCTCTTGCAGCTCAGTACATCACCATTCCACAATTCCACAAGATGGCCAGGCAAGGAAGAAACTGGGAAAATTGTGTTTTCAGACCTTCAAGGAAAATCTTCCAGAGGTGTTCCTTCCCCGTGAACATTTCCCCTGAAGTGTGCAAAGTGCTTCCAGTGTAACCATGCAATGCATAAACCTGGCACAAACCATCAGAGAGCACAGACTGTGGTTTCATAGTGTCATTAGCATCTCCTTCCCCAGTCAAACCCGGCACCAGTTACACGAACATAAATCTGCTCTTTCCCCTCCTCGTAGCACTGGACAGATTTGGGACAGATGCAGAAGGCAGCAGCAGAATAGTTGGAGAGGATCATGAAAACAGCATCAGGAGCTCTCCTTTGCAGTCAGCAAGTTATTCACCAGAGAGAGCTTATGGATTGCACTAAAGCAGGTTGATTTTATGAGCGTCCTGGTACCAAAAAACTCATTTATTTTTAACTTTCTGAGTAGGATGAAAGGTGACTGGATCCAAATAGCAACTATGAATTTTTAGTCCATTTACAGCCGTGGGGCCTGTTGGTGCTGCAATCGTTAGCAGAGCTGGGAGTAATCAATGGCTGGCTCTCTGTGTTTACGCAAGGGAGCTGATTGATTACTGACTGCCAACATGATTGCCCGTGCTGCAAACATTTTTCTCTGGACAGTTCTCCAAAGCAGCCTGGGTCTGAGGCTAACAAGCACTCAGCTGAGGGAAGGGTATAGAAGCAGAGCAGCAATTTTTAGGTTGTTTAGTTTAACATCGTAACTGCAATATTCAAGTGGTCTGAGACTCTGGGAGGCCCCAGAGCCTTTGTGTGCTGTAAGACTCAGCTGAGGTCTCATGGCCAATGGACCACACCCTCAGTGGAGAGAAATGAATTGTGCCTTCCTTCCAGATGATATTTTCAGGGACATCCTGCCCATATGTTTTCTGAGGAGGGGGAGAGGGTTTGCTATCTTATTCTCACCCTACCCAAGGGTAATAATACCCCTGGTGGCCTAGTGGTTAGCGTGCAGGACTCTCACTGCTGCGACCACGGGTTCGAGTCCCCGGTCTCCTGGCCTGATGGAGGTCGTTAGCCCTGTGTGGCCATCCATCTATGAGAAGGACACTCTAAACAAACCTACGTCCTGAGGACCTCACTGCCATTGTCCAAGCTTGCTTGGCCCCGGCAGATGAACCTCAGGATTAAAGGGTGGGCTCAGTTCAGCGCAGGCTGTGTCTCACCTAAAAAATCCATTGCGCAGGCTGGAAAGGTAAAAAGACCTTTCCCCAAATCTTCGTTCACGAAGATGGGCCATATTTATTACCCAAGGGTGCAGGAGGCATTTTTTCCTTCCCTCTTGCTTTAAACCTTCCCATCAAAAGCACTCTTCAGAACATTGCTTATAGTGCAAATTTTACTAGTCCTACAGAAACCCAGGACCTCTGTATTCTCCATCTTCTGTTATAAGGTCCTTTCCAACCCAGCTGATTCTATGATTCTATGATAATAGAGTAATAGAATGGTTTGGGTTGGAAGAGACCTTAAAGCTTATCTCATTCCACCCCTCCAGTGGGCAAGGACACCTTCCACTAGACCAGGATGCTCAGGCCCCTGTCCAACCTGGCCTTGAACACTTCCAGGGATGGGGAAGCCACAGCTTCTCTGGGCAACCTGTGCCAGGGCCTCATTACCCTCACAGTAAAGAATTTCTTCCTAAATTCTTATTTTGTTTGCATATAAAAGAATACATCTCTTTCATTAATCTCTCTTGTAAAATCTGCACTTGTTTACAAAGAGAGACAAATTCCTCCCTGGGACTTACGAAGGTTTGTATGAGCTGAGATCCTTTGTGACTATTTCAAGCCTCACTGAATGATGCAGAGGGAGGGATAGACCACATCTCCCTTCCAATCAGAGGTGCTTTCAGGCAGAGGTGAAGCCCAGAGGCCAGAGTATGCTTATTATTAAATCAATAAACTGAACATATGTTCCCAAAATGCTGCTTTTGGGAATAAAATCATAATTTTTCCCTAATCAAATGTGTCAAATAAATAAAAAAACTTCTTTATGCCATTTTTGTGTTTCGTGCTGCTTGCAATCCAAAACACTGGCAAACAACTGAAAGAACCCAGGGAATTCATGGCAAATGGCATAGATAAGACAGCTAAACTACTTCCAAGCGCCACAAGCCTTCCACAAGAGCCTTTTACAGGACACTATTAATTGAGGTTGCGGGGGAAAAAAAGTGTTGGCAGTAACTGGTGATCAGAAAACACAACCAGCTTGATTTATATGGACTCCTCTGCTATTTCAAGACAAATTCCAGTTCTAAAATTAAATCTCTATTTGCCTCTGCTGTCCTTTTTAGCACCTGACACAGCAAAAACAATGCCAGCAACCAAAGCAGTGAGGTACTGAACAAGGGTGTTGATTAAATGTGCACGGACAGACAGTTCCCAACTAACAACATCGACTGTTTCTCCAGCCAGTTTGTTGTGCCAGCTGCAGGCACAGCAGCTTTAGCAGCGGCTGCCCAGATGTATTCAAAGGGAAACTGCATTATTGCAGTCAAAGTGCGTGTCTCAAGGAAAGAGCCCAAACACCTTGCAAAAGCCAAAAGGATCCAGAAGACTGTGGATGAGCTCCCACCACTTCCATTGGCTGTGCCTCACACCTTGGACCTGTGATGTTGTTACACCCACACTATATAACAGTGAAAAGATAGTCCTTTTTGCTACCTTTTGGCTTTTTTCCTTTTGTATTTAGAGCAAGGTTTTGCAAGCAATAACCATCTTTTATTATAAGCATGCACAAAAATAATTGTACCCTCTATACATCACAATGTTTGGAACTGTAAGGTACAAATTGTAGTGGCTTTGAGCTGCAGCAGATGGCAATGCATTAGGAAAGCTGATGGGAGGCTGTGGGTGTTCAAACAACTACTCATAGACACCTACAACGCTTCCCAAGCAGGTGGACATCACCTTTTTTTCTTTCTTCCCATCTCTCTTTTTTTTAAGTTTGACCTTTCTTGCTCCTGCTCTCCCAAGAAGTGGCCACATTGACTTCAAGTGACATTTCAATCACAGAGGTAGGCCTCCAGCACAATACATTATTAAAAAACCCCACTAAATCAGAGAATGCCATAAAACTTCAAACGCTGCAGTTCTGATGCCATTGATCAGGAAAATAAAGTCCCTGCTACAGACAGACGCATTGGCTGGGGATATCTTGCTGAAGGATGCATAGGAAAGTAGGATGGAAAGGGTTTTTTAAAGATGAAAAGAATAAAATAGAAAATTCAGCAAGTCAGGAGTTCAGATGAAATACATTTCCATTCCCACAAAAAGAAAAAAAAGAAGAATGTTTTCTTTCTGAACTGACACCTTCATGGGGCATTTCAGACACTTGTATTTGCATACATAATGCTACAGTCAATGTAAACCTGCACATGTCACTCCAAGGTATCACAAATGTGAGCTTGTTTACCACTTAGGGGCACGCTGATGGGGCAGATCTCTTGCAGCTCTTCCCCTTCTGCCAACTGTACAGCTGAAAACTCCCATGTGAGAGGGAATGTACTGCAGTTCATCTCAAGGACAATGACCATTTCCACCACTGCTTTTGCTATTCTGAATATTCATGCAAAGCTTGGCTTCATCATCTTGGCTGGCTAGCAACAACATTCTCAACAACAATTTAATTTAATGATCAAAAATTTTTTAAGGAATATTTTAATTACCCTTAGTTGCTGGAGGCCCTGCCAACATTCAGTTGGTCTGAGTTTTAAAAAAGCAGATGAAAGAGTAGTGGAGGAGCCTTAGCAACTTATGTCACTAAGTGGATTACTCCAAAATCAGTGATACGTGGTAGTCAGAGAGGCACTGAAGTCCCTACATCAGATTTCAGCAAAGCCCTCAGCCCACCAGAGGAAGGCTCAGCTGATCTGGCATCAAATAAGATGTAAAGCTCTGAAAGAAAATGCTAATATTGGTGCCCTTATTCTTCTATATTACAGCAGTTTCTTGAATAGTGCTCGTGGCATCTCATGAAAATATCCTCTTGACTCCATAGGCACCCTCCTCGGACCTGAGCAGCATGGCCACAGGATTTCCCAGCCCACTGCGTCCCCAGCTGGATGTTGAGGGAGACAACATCTGTGACCCCTCTGGTACATGGGTCACAGGGTCAGTAGGTGGATCAGCCCCAGGGCATCCTCCTTGGCAGGCGAGAGGAAAGCAGCACCTTCCTCCACCCTGGCCAACTCACTCAGGGCTGAGGCAGAAGTGAGTTCATGCCAAATATGCAGCTGTGATGGAACTACCCCGGAAAACCATCCCTGCAACAACATCTCATCCATGGCAGAACAACCTTAACTAAATGCAGCTCTGCAGCCAAAGCCAGCAGTGATGCCTGGGGACAGCAATGAGCCACAGCACTCACCTCCATTCCTGCAGCCCAGCATCACAGGGATGGGCCAGGCACAATTCCAAAGCTCCATGAATTTGGGAGCACCAACCCTAATGTCCTCCATAGGACTGGCTTTCACCCTCAGGATGATTCCAGTTCCATCTACATTTCAGTAAAACACTACTGATTTCAATGGAGACCATCCTGATAAATGCCAGCATATACAGATGCAGAAGCAAATCTTCCCTGCAATCACCCAGGGCATCTGCAACCAAGAGGCATCTTGGCAGGATGCATGAATGGCCTGATTGTGTCCATTTTCAAGAAGGAATACATATGTATAGTGCTGTGATCCAGCTCAGCCTGTGTGAGGCTTAGCTCTGCTTGATGAGCAATCAGTCTGCTGAGGGAACAAACACGTAATGACTGCTTTCAGCTGCTAATGCCACTGCTTTTTCTGGAACAATATAGAGGCCTGAACTGCAAATTCACATCTGGCCTTGCTGGAAATTAACTGGGAATAAAAAGGGTTTTGCAATTAGCCTTTGGAAAAATCTTCACTAATTTACAAGGAGGGAACAGGACACTAGAGCCTGCAATGACATTTTGGAGGGATTTGGTGATGTGTCTGCCATAGGGGGCTCATGGATTTATTTTAGGGAAAGACTCTGCTCTTTTTTGGCTTTGGTCTATGAAAGAATTCAGGAACAGTGATTTTCCAAACATATGGTGATATTCATTTTCACAGCAAAATGCAATTTGACTACAGCTTCTCACTGTGTGCATTCAATTTCCGTGAATGTTACTGGGATCAAGATTTTTCATGGCTCTCCTCTTTGCCATTTTCAATGAAAACTGGCATTAGTATTTGTACACTTGTTCTGTTCTTGAAGTCTTACAATATTTTATTCTGCTAAACTCCCTGAACCCGTTTAAGGTTTGCAAAATCGATGCCTAAAGATTGACTTTCAACATTTACCTTGCTAGAATTCCTTGAAGGGATCTTTATTTTTAGCTGTTAAAGTCACCAATAAAATGAATTCTTTTTTGCCCAGTTTAAGTACATTTCAGTTCCATTTTCACACATCTTAAAGGATTAGCCAAATCAGCTCTGGTCAAGCAAGAATAAAATATGGCATCTCCCATCTTTTCCATCAAACAAAACAGTCAAGAGAAAAGGAGGAAAATAGCCCAAATTTCTAGCACATTGTTCTTAAATACAAGCTGAAAATCACTATTCTTGGACAAAAAAAGGAAATGATGCCTCCTGCTCTTCCAGGGGGTCAGCACACACCATCCTGCTCCTGCCCCAAGGCTGCACTCTGTGTCACAGTATGGCTCCTAAAAGCCACTGGGAATTATCTCCAAAACCTCTGTGGCTGCTCCTGACCGTGTCATTGGAGGGGCTCAGGGGAAGGGGAATGCAAAGAAAACCCCTCTCATTCATATTTCTCTGAAGTATTTGGGATGGTTTGCTGACTCACTTTGCAGTTTAGCTTGCAGCAAACTCAAAATTAAGTTACTAGAGAATAATGACCATTAAGTGACTGAGATTGCTTTATTTCTCTGAGCCTTAGCAACAGTGATTTCACTTGCCTGTTGCCATAACAACTCCAGCATGCACATCAAGGTCACTAAGCCCACTTTGCTTCTTGCCTGTAGCTATGTCTCTGATGGCTTATACGCCTCATTTTTATTGTAGATTCAAACACGGTGACTAGGAAGAAAAGGTACTTTTTCATCTTAGGAGTAAACAAGCACATGAAGATGAGCATTTCCCAAGGTAAGAGAAAATGGACAAAAGACAAAGTATTGTGAGAAACGTTCAGTCTTAATGGAAAAGCAATTCTGAGAAAAAAATGTGTATATATATGAGGCCAAAAATGACTTACATGCAAGGAGTCAAACTGGCAGTCAATTCAAGCTTATAAAGATGAAGAAAATTTCCTGAAGAGCAAATATGAGTTCCTTGATATCCAAGAGGACCTACCAGCCTGCCAGAGGACATGAGCATGGGCACATCAAGGTCCCTGAAGTGCCACTGAAGAATTCTGACCTTAGTGCTTAAATAACTACAGCTTCAATGGAAGTACCCTGTGTAGTGTTAATCTGAGAATCCACAGTGCACAGCCATTCACTGAGGCACATTGGCCTGAAATAAGTTGGAGCTGGAAAGGAGAGGACCACTAAGCAGGCTGATGAACTGCAAAGCCCCAGGTCAGGCGAGAAATCACTTGCAACACTGTTTTCCTTTGTTATTTCTTTCACAAATGTTAATGGATGCAATTTTTACCCCAAATTATTTACATGTCATACATCATTTTCATTGGATAGAAAGGTTATAAAACATTTTTTTAATGCAAGTAAACCACGTTCATTTGTCTTGTAAGTCGACTAGAGGCACTTTCAAAGGAAAATCTAAGTTCCTACATTGCCAAGGCATTTTTTCTGCCACGTGGAAGGAGAGAAAAGAATTACTCTCTGAAAAAAATATAAATAACTTGGCCACCTTTTCCTATAAGCTAGTTGATTACAGCAGCGAGTAAATGAAAGATTTCACTGGTTATTTGTCAGATTTACACCAAAAGTACCAGGAAAAAAGAAATGTCCAGAATTGCAGAGGGATTTATGAAGCACTAAATACTTCTGTGAATTAGGACTGAAATGTGATTTCATATGTACATGTATAGTAGTTGGCTACATGACAAGATAGATAGAAAGACAGACAAACCCACACATGCACATTGATAGACAGATAGAGAGACAGCCATACGTACTGGGGCTGGACCACAAAATGCCAATTTTCAGTTTTGCTTGATCATTTACAGTAGGCCCAGCTGCCTCCAGCAGAGATTCTGGCCCAGATCACCCAGCATTTTGCTAGAAAAAGCAGAGCAGTTATCTCATTTTTCAGACAGGAAACAGAAGAAAAGGAATAACTACAGATCCTGCCAGCCCACTGGGGAAATATGAAGAACTTCCCATGTTTGGGGGCTCCCAAACATGCAGCCATGACAGAGACCTCCATCGTGTTTTCAAGTTCCTGGCTGGACAGCAAGGGATTGCCTTGGAGTTTACACCAAAGAAAGGTTGAAAAAGAATTGGTTGGTTTTTTGGTTGCTGTTCTACCCTGGTAATTTATACAGAATGTAAAGGTAGAAGGTAGAGGTGTTCTTGGCAACAACTACTGTCACAAGCAAGTTCAACACACACAGAGAAATACAGGTTACTGACCAGTTAAACAGTAACTGCCAAATTTAGGACACTCAGGAGTAATCTCACTGCTTACTATGGGATCCATGCCCTCTTAGAAAGATTTGTGACAGCTGTCATATCCCTGGTGATGGCTGGGGAGAAGGCATGTGCTGCCTGCTAGGCATCCAGCCTGCACACAGCCTGGGCAGAGGGGTTGGATATGGCAAGCTGGATTGGGGCAGCCCTGGAAGCAGTGGGGAGCTGATGCCAGCCCCTTTCATAGGTCATGGTGGGAAGGATAATGCATTAGGGACCTGGAAGGATCTGCATGGAGCTGTCTGGAGTCCACGGAAAGGTGGTGGGCAAAGGCTAACACAAGGGCAACGTCTGTCCTGTTGAAGAGAAACTGGTTTCTGAACCCTTTTATTTATTCATCAGACCTAAATTTATCCTTTTCAAAAGTTGTCTTATTTAGTGCATGTTCTAGACACCCAACGTTAGGCCAGTTTAATAATTCAAAGCCCCTTTGATGTCCTTAGTGTACTCAGTTTACAGGAAAGTCCCAGCACGTCCACCCTGGAGCCCTGGCAGACTCCAGGTCCCACCAGAGACAAAACACTAAATAGCTAAAACAGAGCCAAAGTCTGCCTTGAGACCAGGAGAGCTTACCCTGTTCACCTTTAGTGAGCTGCAGCCCATAAAGCTCCGGCTGCCTACGGGTATTAGAAGCATGGTGCTTAATGCCTTTTTCCAGAAAACAAGCAAAGATATATCTCAGGGAAACAGCACATTCAATTGTCGCAGACTCTGTTGCTTTCCACAGAGTATCTCTTGTTATTAATTTAATAACTGAAGAGGAAATCCTGTTAATCATAAGTTGCAAGGTTGTGTGAGCTGACAGCTGTGATATCACAGCTGTTGATAGCTCTGCACAGGCACAATGAGATGGCAGATAATGCACGTCGTGACTGTCAAGAGGGAATTCAACTGGTTGCCTAATTTTTACCACGCACACACCTCCCCTCCCCTCCCAAAGATGTCACACATCTTTCTTCTCCTACTTATTACAACAAATACATCGTTCCTACAATCAGATGCCAACCTACAATTATGGACATGCAGGCGTCAAGCACTGATTATCACTGCTTAGGTCAGCGAGGGGTTAAACAGGAAGAAAATTAAGCCAGTCCAGAAAGAAAGTAAAACAAATAACTGAATTAATCCATCTCTGCTGGTGTGAACTCGGATAGCCTGATTTTTGCCATTGAAAAAGAAAAAAAAACATCCAGCAGCCTCAGCTTGCCTGAAACATCAATAAACTTTTCTTTAGACCATTGTTTAAAGCTGACAGTTCATGTGCCAATGAAAGTGCCAGTGTGGCAAAATGAGTCTGGGCTTGAGACTCCTTTGTGGAATGAGCTTCCTAAAATGGTGGCTATTAGGAAGCCTTTACATTCAAGCACACGTCCATTATACCACACATAAAAGTAAAAAGTCATCCTGTGCAAACTGACTGAACCCTGGCAAATATTTTAAACCCCTTATGATTTTAAATGACACACAGTGATCTTCTGTTTTCACATCACTTATTACCTCTGACACACACAATTTGTTAGCATGCCTGGGGTCACAAGTCAACGGAGCAATACTGAATTACAGCGGCCAGGAGGGTTTGCCTCCTCCTTGCTTACACATTCTCTGCAGCCCTTTTACAGTACATGGTCTGTAGCTCCTATAGGTGTTATGGAAATAGAGGTGACTGTTGTCCCAGGAGGATGATGGATAATGGACATGGACATTGCCTCATCCTTCTTCCTCTGAGCCTTGAAGGAGGCTGCCAAAGACTCCCACAGGGAACTAAAAGTCTTTGTGAAGCACAGGGGAATTCCTGTGAGGAAAGGGAAAACCAAAATGTTAGTGAGACACCAAATCTTAACCAATGTGCCCAACATGAGAATTTTCCTGAGAAGACAGGGGAAAGAAAAACCACAAAAATATGGCCCCAAATGGCAGAGAAAGCTAATGAAATGTCTGCTTCTGGGGCAGACTGTGGGGTTAGCAATCCAGACCAGGAGTCTGGAGAACACAAGAGAAGCCTCCACTGCTGCCAAGTCAAATATCTCAGCAAAACAGTGGGGCCCACCCCTGCAGTTGCTTGGTAATTCAGCCTTGATGTTCCAGACACCTCAGGTGCTCACCTTGAACAACAACTTCAAATTTCACTGTAGAGGACTGGTGACAGTGCAAAAGGTTTGCTTGAACTAGTGCTCTTTACCTTCTATTTCAGCAGAGCCTGCTGGGGCTTTGCAGGGATTTCTGGGGGAGCTTGTTGCATCCTCCCCCAGGGAGGGACCACAAGCCCCCACCACAACATACAGACAGCAGCCAGTGTGGTGAGATGTCTCCTTGGGAGGATCCCATGAGATGGCCCTGTGCTGCCCAGACCAACATGGAGTCTCTGGAGAGGAAAGGTTTCCTTTTAATTAACTCAGATCCGACTTTGCAGAAGTTTTTCACAGCCCCAAACTTTATGTAATGCTTCAAGATTAACGGTGAAATAAGAAGAGACTTGACCTGGAAAAAGTTCCAGCTCAGGCAAAATTTATCTTTTTTTTCCTCCTCATTTTTAGCAAATACAGTGACGACTGGGTATAGTAGGTACAGCTCTGCCCAGAAGCATTAGGTATTAGTCACCTCACAGTAATTAGTCATCTAAGATACCATTTTTTAAAGACCTTAAATAGCTCCATCTGGATGTTACACTGAAATCTTGAAGGGGGCTCAGTGCAAGAGAATGGGCTCCTGTGCTGCAGGGAACCCAGGAGAAAAGGCAGGGGCAAAGACCAGGGCAGAGTTGGCAGCTGAACAACTGTTTTGGCTCCTACCTCAGTTCTCCCTTCTTAACGACGGAGAAAAGACACCAGAGCCTTTTGCTGGTGCTTCAAGCCCTAGGCACAATGCAGGGAATATTGTTTTCACTCCTGTCATGCTGCTGCAGACTCTGTCCCTGTACTGAGTGGGGACCCTGGAGCTCCCATGGCATCACTACAGGCCGTGACGGTTCCTTACCTCAGGTCTGCTTGCAGGAAGGATGTTTTCTGTTGAGGAGTCCCACAGTTCCCCCATGGTTCCCTCATCCATGAGTCACGTGGATCCAGGCCTCCCCTGATACATTCTCCTCTACAAGGAGGAAAGAAGGAAAGCAGTGTTAGAGATTTTTTGGCCCCCTCCTCCTCCAATCAAGCTTTTACGATTAATTCAAAGAGAAAATGAGTCTCTTGGGAAGGAAAGACATTAATCTTATCAATTATTTGAATAGAGTGGAATGCAGTGACATCAGCAGCTAATGAAGTAAATCTAAATTAAACCACATTATTTTATTTTATTTTTTTTTACAAAAGGAAGAACATCTGGAGTTTGACAGCGAGACCAATCAAGTTGCCAATTAATCTCTGCAAAGTGCCAAACCTCCTCATTATTCTGTGTGCAACCATTTCTTCAGTCCTTACCACCGGTACAGAAAATAGAAAATAGCTTGTTGAATGAGCCACTGCAGAAATCTTCTTGTCATGAAGAACTCATTAGGTCAGCAATGAAGTGATTTATCAAAGACTTGGATTTCAGTGATCAACTTTGCTTGTCCAACAGACTTGGTGGCAGCACTTCAAGCAAAGGCTTACAAATTACCATTATAGTCTTGCAAGCATGGCTCATCTACACCAGACAGTTCCTGACCAGTGGAGTGGAGACCAAGAAATACAATCCTTCCTGACCTCTATTATATGCTGTCAGCCATCCAGATGTGATGCAATGAGCGGAGCAGATATTAATACTTCTGAATGGTGCTGAGAGGGAGTTCACATGCTGGAAGAGATGCTGAAAGCAACATGAGATTGCTTTATTTAATCTTAAATTCTCCTGAGCCTCCTCTACCTGATCCCACCAGCCCTTTGTGGGAGTGGATGGTCCCTCAGCATGTGGCAATGATCAGCTCAGTCTTACGCAGCACCTGACCTTATATAATCCAACATGTGTCTTATGATATTTTTCAGTTCCCTCAGGTTGAAAACTGCCTTTTCCATGTCTGTCAGAATTGTGTGTCTGTGCTAATCCTGTTCTCCCATCTGCCTGAGCTGGGAGAGCAGAGGGGAAAAGGTGGGAAGGAAGGACATGATTTCTTTAAAAAGTCAAACCTCTAAGTGTCTATAGTCTGGAACATAAGATCATAATTTTTTTCAGCCCATCCCATGTACAACAGGTATTTTTCCTCACAAAACAAATTTCACCTTTTTAACTAAGTCACTTTTCAGACAAGAAGAAAATCCACTGCTAAGTACAGCTTCAGAAACAAACCAAATATGTAGCCCCCCCCACCCCATACTGTTTTTAATTTTCCATTCTTATCTCTGCCTCTGACCCTTTCCTAACACCAGCTGGGTCTTGATGTGTCTCCTCACCACCTTTCTCTCTCTTCCAACAGTTTTTCCCCATTGGAATTCCTTCCCCTTCTGCCAGCATCCTCCTCTCCCTCAGGACATGAACTCAGTTACATCAGCATTGAACTTTCAAACCTGTAATGTGCAAGTGGATTTGAAATTAGTCGAAACAAGCTCATCCATCAATAGCTCTTAATGTCAAGAGCTCTGAGGGCAGGGGTGGGGGTGGAAGGCAGGGCCATGGTGCATATTCAGGCAACAATGAAAATGTTGTCAAAGAGCAATTAAGTGTGCTCCTGTGACAGGTTGGCACTGCACTTCTGCTAAGGTGAGAGAAGTCATAAAACATTTACAGTTTACCCAGCACAAGCAGCATCAAGTGTCTTTTACATCCAGCCTGCATCTCCTCAGCAATCATAGGAGACCCAAACCTGCCTTGTGCCAAATGGTAGTTGCATTTTAAATAACATTAATCACTTTTTATCAAGACTTTTTGGTTTGCTGAGTCAAATGTCATATTGTCTATTGCTGGGCAGCCCTCCTTGCTGCCCTGTGAGTGTTAATTAAATGGACAGATGGAATTTGTTATCCTACATTTGAGCCACAAAGCATAAATAAAGGAACTTTTCTTTACTAATATTAGTACAAAATAACTGTTTATCCAAATATTCACAAGCAATATGATAGCAACACTACCTTTAAGAGTGTAATCAGAGTCAAACCCCCATTCTGTGCAGAAGAATCTGTACTTCCCTCATACTCAGGGCTCTTAGAGTTTTTCCCATGTACATTGGATACAGTACTTTAACATGTGAATCTGGCAGGATTTGGCTGCTGTAATCCTACCTGGTATGAAAGTCAGGGGCTGAATTCTAAGAAGAGATGAAGTGAAAGAAAGCCCCCGGAGAGGGTGCTTGGCAAACAGCACATATTTCCACTAAGACCTGAGCACACCAGGTAGGATTTCCATAAGGTGAAAAATATGGCTGCAAGCCAGATATAAAAATGGAAAGAAAAAACAGCATAAAAAAACTGAGTACCTCTAAAGAGAGAGCTGATGCTCTCTGCGTGGCTGAAGGGCTCAGTGTGCTATTGACTGAGATGACAGAGTTTTTGGACAATATGGGAAACGAAAGAGATGCCAGGGAGCTGGAGATCCAATGTTGTTCTGCATCCTCTCCTTTCCAAATGAAGGAAGTGAAGCAGAAATTGAATAACAGAAAAGAACACTTGTGCATTCAGTGCTGGGAAAAATCCTTGTGTGGAAAGAAAGGGCTGTGGACAAAACACACAGAATGAAGGACTAAGAGCCAGTTTATTAATGCAGTGCCTACCTGTGTGGGAGCAGTTCCTCTTATTCCCTGATTAGGTTACTCACCTTACAGAAGAGAGGCCAGCTACAAGTGCAGTACTACTCACCACCCTCTACACCTGCAGGTAGAGGCCAGGGGCACAGTAGCTGGTCTTTTATGTCAAGCAGTGCAAGACAGACTAAGCAACAGGCATTTTTCTCCATTGGTGGAAGAAGATATCAATTCAAACTTGCTGAGCTCTTGATTTGTTCCTCAGGCAGCCCAGGAGAGACCAAAAGGGAGTTCAGCAGCACCCAGCACCCACAGATGCTGGAAGAAGAACATTTGTTATCAATGACTTTCCACCGCAGGAGGCAAGGGAGTAATTTTAGTCTCACTTTACGACGACACAAGAAACAACCATCACTGGCACAGTGAGGACTGGAAGCCACAGCTCCTGGGCCTTGCTTCAGCAGCATAGCAGAAGTACTTGCCCCAGCCTAAGTCCAAGCCCTGAGCTTTTGTCAATGCACCAAAGCAAGGGATAGGCCATCACACTTTACCTCCCCTCTTTATCTCCTCTCTAGCAATTCTGCAAATATCGATTAAGATTGTGCTGTTTGCTCACTACAGGAAATGTCAAATTGCTTTATTAAACCATCTCCTATATATTTACCTCCCAGCAACCCAATAATTGTATGAAATTAAAAACACCTTACCTTTATCTCCAATTACCCCATTATAGAAGCAGGTGAGTGCTGCAGAGGCAGTCATCACACTTTTACAGCATAACTACTTTGGATAAAAATTACAGAGATGCAGTTTTCTTATCTGTGAGGAGATAAAGTAGATCCTTTCAGAGCTTTGGCCGATTTGTGACAGGAGGTCAAAGGAAGATATTCTAAGACTGAAGTTGGTGTTTCCAGGTGACCTGCATTTTGTGCCTTCAGGAAGCTTCTCTTTCCCTTATCACTGCAGCCTTTGTCACCCGTAGAATATTATTCAATAAGTGTTTTTGTGGTTTTGTCTCTCAGCCAAGATCCATCTTTCTCTAGAACCAGCAGACAACCACAGAAAATGAAAGGGCACCTGCTGGTCTCACCTTTTTGTGGAGGGCTTGTCCACCTTTACTCTCTTCCCCAAATGGCAGAAGTAATAGGGCAGCTTTCACCCTCTAGTACAAATGAGAAATGTACCCACACCATATTTCTTGTGTCAAGGTGATAGATCAAATTGGGAATGGGGGAGGCACATGGAGGCAATGTGGACAGAATAGAAGAGCATTAGCTAGACAGATGAGTACAGTGAGAATTCAAGTAAGAACTATCCAGTCTGTTTCCCCAGAGCCCCAGGGCAAATATGAAACCATTCAATCCAAAAATCATTTCTAAATCTTTTTTGTGTGCCTACTACAAGCTGTCCATTCCTCATACAACAATGGGCATTTCTTGGCACCAAGCTGTAGGGAAGAGAGAGTGGAAAACTGGCCTTTCATGAGGACTTTGGGGCTTCCTCGCTGTTTTGCATAACTGGGAGTGCCATGTTCAAAAGCTCCAGTGTTTTTACTAATTCTCACTGAGGGAGATGAGATCCCAGGCCCTTTGGAGCACCCAGATTTACTTTTTTTGTTTCAGATATTCAGAGCATTTGGGTTGTTTCTACTGAACATGGCAAAGCTCTTGGCTCTTCCCACCCACGTTAACTGCAATTTTATTATGTAAAAATAGGACAAAATGTTTATTTCAGCCTTTCTCATGGATGGAAGTCCAGCTTCTGATCCTCTCTCCCAACAGAGCCTCCATCCAAAGGGAAGATGTCCTTGATTACCCTCTTTTCCTTGATGAATACAGAGCTTTCCCCATCTGGTATCTGAGCATAGACACAAGCCCAAGCCTTGTGTCAACATGTTCCCAGCCTCCTTTCGTAATATGGAAATGACAGCAGTTGCTGCATGTGAAGATGAAATCAAATGAATAAATGAATGTCAACAGACTGTGGGTAGAGGCACAGAGGTTGCATAACAGAGAGACTACGAGTGCACAGATGCAGTGAAGCCAAATTGGGTGCTGAGTGGATTGTCAGGGCTTGTTTCGGAGGGATGCACCTCGTCATGTCACCAGCACAGCTGTCAGCCGATGAATTATTCCCAGTGAATTAAGAAACAAAAAATAATGTCCTCTACCCATCCAGCACTCATGGAGGCCATTTAGAGGGAATATTATGTGACATCTCTAGGTAAATCAGATGGTGAATTATTACGGAATGGTTCCTCTTCCCTGCAGGAACAAAGTCTGGAGATCTCCTACAAAATCCTTACTATGTCAGTGTCAAAGTCAATAATTCTCCCCCCAAAAATTATTACCAGCTGCACTTGTGGCATTAATGTCACACTAAGGGCATGGCTGCGTGGATGAGGACTGACAGACTTATGCTCCACGCCCCAGCTCTGAGCTGGCCAGATGCAAAGCAATTCCATTCCAGAAGCATAGAACCATGTTAGCAGAGTGACAGCTTGCTCGAGAAGAAAGGCCAAAATTTTTGCCACAGTATGGTTTTCTGAATGTTACTGTTTGAACTTGTTTGTCTCCCTTTCAGGTGTCTGTCTTGCCTGTTAGTCCTTTAACCTGAACTGGAATGGTTTCTTTTTATCCTCCTCTCTTACAGCGGGAGAACTATGCAAACCAAGGCTGACTTCACAAACTGCTTCTTAAATAAATAGCACACTTCTGCACTTCGTTCCTCTCAAACAGAAACACTACTTCAGCTTCTTTGTGCCACTTCCCCTCCAAAACTGCAGCAGCAGCAAAGCAATCAAGAGAGTGTGAGGTAATATCCCATACAGCAGACCTGCTTCATTCGGAACAAACACACAAATAACCTCCAGCTTTAGAAGGAGGAATGCACAAACACTTAGAAGCTAATTCCCAAACCCAGCAAGACAAAGGCAGAGTTAAAAGACTCAAAACACCTGAGCAAGCAAAACAGTCTCTTATCCCTCACTAAAGCAAACACAAAGACGAATCGCATTCACTTTCCAGCCTGGAAAGCCAGCCATAATATATTGCCTGCCACAGCAATGATGATTGTTCTTGTGCTCTCCACCCCAGATACACACTCAGCAGATTCATAACTCTTTCAAGTTCTCCAAGATAAACATGCGGGTGCTTGATAAAGAATTTCAATTATAATGTTCCTGGGAACATCTCACATGCTGCCTCCCACCCCCAACACAGCAGTGGATTCAGCCCCCCCACAACCCCAGGGACATGGTCTGCAGGTCAGGTCCAACAGCATTGGTGGTTCCTTGTGCTTCTGGAAGCCTTTGTTGTGGGTGGATGGGTCTCTGTCATTCACAGCTGTCTGTAGCATCCTCCAGTGCTCCCATCCCCAGGCCCAGAGGGACTGCAGTGTGATTGTATTTTGTTGGCTACCAGTTCAAGTGGCGGTGTCATCCAAAGGTCTTGCTGCACACTGACCTCACCAGGGGTTTTAGCAGCCCATTTATCTTCCCCTCTTTTATGCCCAGTGGATGAAGAGCTCCTGCTCAACTTGGCTCGTACTTTCCATGGCCAAACCCCAGCCTGAGCAACCCTCATCAAAGGCTGAACTGCCACAAATGACGTGGGTAAACCACCCTCACCCAAAGGAGACAAGAAAAGACATCTCCCCATTCACCCCAAGGCCACAGGGGACTTATCTGACAACCAGCCATTATCAGAAAGGACTGCTGGGGTGGGAAGGGCACCCCAGGGTTCAGAGCTGCTGCCTGCAGCTCTAGCTAAGGCCTGCCAAGAGCCAGGAGCACACAACAGACTGCATTTGGGTAAGGGCGGGTGATCTTGATTGAAGGAACTCATTAGATTTGCTTGTTTGGTGGTGGAAAAAGCCCTGACAGTCTTTGGCCATGTGTAGTGTGCAGAAAATCCAGAGGGGACACTGGGGACCACCTCTGTGTGTGCATCCATACAGAATGAACTGCAGGTGCCTAGTTTCTGAGACAGCAACCAGCACATCCAAAGGGATCTGCTCAGGACTGTCATATCTATTGCTGCCAGATACATCTGCCTTTGTACAAAACACAGCAAACGAGCAGCTCTTCTCTCCTCCAGCCCCTGTGCCAGCCATCTCATTAGTCCTGAGCTGCACCACACACTTGCAGCTGGCTGGGAGGGCACTAAGCTTTGCATCCCCAGCTTTCGGATGGCCATTGCTTGGCTCCCAGCTGGAAGGTCTCAGAGTGCTGCTGCTCAGCTCAGCCCTGGCCCAAATTAGGAGAGCTGAGACAGCTTCACTGTCAGTTCTCCCAGTCACTGCCACTGTCAGCAGCACCCTCACCCTGCCTCGATTGTCCCAGTGAACATAAGCACCCAGGGTGGGAGCCAGTGAATTCTCCCAGACACGCTGTATGTTACTCTGCAGAGTCAGTCCCTGCTGTCCCCAGGGGCCCACAGGGATCAGACACTAAGCCTAAGAGCCCATTTCAACAACATCCAGCAGAACTGGGATGGTTCAAATATTCCCAGTGAAATATTCTGCCTTTCACAAAGGATAATAGCTTCTACAGCCTGTGAAGCATGACAGATGCATCTTGCATCCTTTACACAATAGTACTGGCTGATATAGTGCCTTCATTTCTCTGCTCAACTCAGCCAAAACCAAGGGAGACACTTGGATTCCTCTCTTTTCATGTTTCACGTTTCTTGCCTCCTCCTCCCCCCAACATCCTCCTGTTGTCACAATATTCCAGAATTCCACCATTTTGTCTGGGGTGATAGGTATAAAACCAAACTGTATTCTTCACACCATTTAATTTTAGGTCCTTGAGAGCACTACTTAACACAACAAATGTGGAGAAGGAAATTCTCCAGACAGTGAATACAACAACCTCATTTAGGTGCCGCTCGTCCCAGCCCACCAACCTCCTGACTTACACACCTGGAGTGAGGTATTGTGGTTATCCTTCCTTCTGAAAACACAATCTCAATTTATCAATCATTAGAGAAAGAGCAAATGAAACAGAACATCCCAGCAAAAAAAAGAGCAGGTACAGTCTCACTGTCCTGGGACTTGAAGTCTGTGTGCCCTCCAAGCTTTTCTTTTGGGAGTTTCTCAGGGGCACATTGGGGAATGACCTCCCTTCCCATTGACTTATTTTGGATTTCTGAATAATAATAAAAAAAGAAAGAAATCTCTTACCTTGTCAATATTGACCCTGATTTGTTAAAAGTCAAGTCTAATACATTTCTGCAGTCACAGCATATTAGGATTTATGTTTCCCTGTAAAGATGGGTTCATTTCAGAAACCCAAAGAACTAATGTTATTGGTCTTTGGTCTGTCCTTTAAATTCTACTGTAGTATGAAAAAAAGCTGTAATTGGGTGCAGGGAGTAACATACCACAATGGGGTGACAACAGGGCAGTTTTCCATGAGAGGATGCTGGTACTTAGACCAGTAAGATGACATGATCACAAACTGAGGAGCAGCAAAAACACAGGAACTACTCCCAGAAGCCAGACTGGTCCTGCCTTCAGAACCTCCTCTGGGACCCTCTGGTCCACAGGTTCCACTGAAACTGCGTTGCCTCCAGTGGTGGCAACAGCCCTTTCCTGACTGCTGGAGCCAGATGTCACCGAGGTACTGCTGCCTCTTCAGCACAAAGTGTTTCATCTCCTCTGATGTCAACACACTGGCGCCAAGCACCCAGCTTAGGGCTCGGTCTTTGCCAGCAACACTCCTGCTCAAACAGAAAGGGCACCAAATGGTGGCAAGCAGCTGCGTGCTGATGTGCTTATTATTTCATACGGGGAAGAATATCTGCTCCATTTTCTCTTCAGTAAGGGTAGATGAGGTGGTTGACAAGCAGATTGTATTTAACCCAGCACAAGTGTCCCTGCTCACACATCTTGTCCCTCACTCCGTCCGTGCCAATGACAAAGCCTTTGTCTGCCTCTCTGGCAGAGGAGCGTGAAACCCTCCCTTGTCCAAAACCATGAGCCCTGCTGCAATCCAGGCCTCCTGCCCTGAGGGTGAACATTGTTCCTACAACAGAGCCCTCTGGTCCTTCATGGCTGTGCCTTCAAGACCAGACTTCCGCTGGTTCTCGCAGCAACTGCAGGTACTTGGCCCGTGCTTTCTCCACCCCTTGCCATGTCTTACTGCTGCCTCTGTACAGTCACTATGATTTATGCCACAGACTGCAAGAGGAAGATCAGGCTCGCCAACTCCACCAGAAATCTCCTACCAGCCCTGAAAACTGACAGCAGCCAGAGGCAGCTCCAGGCTAATGTCACAGCCGCAGCTTCAGCACATGGCGGGGCGAGTCTGACCTAGTTTTAACCCTGCTAAATATGCAAAGAAAGAACATGAGTGTGTGTGGGGGAAAGCATTCCAGGGTTTTCTCCATTTCCTCAGTATTCTCTGCTGCTTTCTCTTTAATACACTACATTGGAACATTTCCAGTGCTAGATCTTCTTTTGGGTATACCAAGAGAGGAAAAACATGGCAACCTTTGAAGGGTGGGCTGTTTGGGGCAGATTTTTTTGTATAAGCTTATAGGAAGATGGGAATTTTTGAAGATTAACATTTTGACAAAATATTTAAAAAAAAAACAGAAAAAGGAAAAACTTTTTACTCTCTTTTGAGTGGAAATCTCTCTTCAGCTGCTTACCTTTCCTTTTTGCTTGTTTTTTCAGTATTTTTTGTTCTTAACTTAGTCATTGAGAGCTAAATGCTACCCTGACTATCATTCTGACAGGCCTTTTTTGTTGTTGTTTTATTTTTAAGAGAATGGATTTTTATGCACTGGCTTTAATCTTTGTTTCAACATCTGCCTTTCCCTTAGCATTTATGGTTCACATCCACCATAGAAAGTACTCAAAATTCAGCTCCTCTTGATTCTTTATTAACTCTAGATCATTTGTGCAGTACAAAACTACTTCTTTGCTATGGAAACACTATTTTATTTGAATCACCCATAGGGTTCTGCACACCTGTCTTTCAACACTTTAATTTCAATATAAAGCTGTGTTGACAGTGCAGAGGGCTTTACTGAGGGTATGGAAGGCAATACATCCTGTGTCCTTCAGTTGGTATTGAGCCCCCCTAGTGATTTCTAAGATGTAAATGTTTCCTCTGAGTCTGAGAACACACCTGAGGCTGAGCTATGAAATACCATCATGGCAAGAATGGGAATATTGCCCGGCATAGAAACCATAAGAACCTGTGGTAAAAAAGAAATAGAAACCCTCTAAATATTTGCTACCAGTGATCACGAAAGAGAAGAGATGCTCTTCTCATCCAACACAGCTAGATTAAATGGATATCCTCAGTGTAGAGTCATTGGAGAATATGAGCACCACGGAGCAGAGCAAGTAGAGAAATGAGAGAAAAGCTTCATGGAGAGGAATTTCCTGTGGAGGGAGAAGACAATAACAGGACACAAAGCTTCAACTGTTTTGAAAGTGCTCATACTGCACGAGGGGCACTGCCACTTGATAGCACATGTGGAACAAGTCTCAGACATGGAGATCCTTGTCAGAGTGCTAAAGAAAAAAAGCCAAGGACAGGAAGCCATGAAAACCACTAATCAGTAGATTGCAAGTGGTGTTATTTCTGGCATAGGTTGAGACAATGCTGATCATTACGACTCCTATGAACATTCCTGACCTTGCTTATGAAGGCTCTTAATTAAATGATTATGTCCCTTGACTTCTCCAGATCTCAGGCGTATGCCTGTATGCTTTCCTCAGCAAGGCTTTTTTTCTGAATCAAGATCTTCATGATTACAGTCAACTAATTATTTGAAAAGCATTTTCATCTGGACTCCAAGCAATCAAATTAAATACAGTTAATGTGGATTTGGCAGGACTCCATACAAACAAAAGTTGCTCTTGTTTTTGTGCAAAATTGGAAAATCAGTTTTTGCTAATAGCCTGATGTATGCAATCTGCTGCTGCAGCTTTTCACTGTTTTCTCATCTTCTCCATTTTGCTGCAAAGCTGTTGGTGCAATTCTGCTGTGACAAATGAAGCCCCAAATCTCACAACATCCTACCTTTAGCACAAGACCTTGTAGGAACCAGACACTGAGAAAGAATGAATTGCTCAGGTTTGCAGCAAAAGTTGATAAAAAGACAAAGAGGATGCTGAAAATAAAGGAATCAACTGTATGCCACTTTATCAAAAGAGATACAAGACGATATAAATCACGAGGCTTTAGCAGCTATAGGAGATTTTGGGTAGGAAGGCAAACTGAATAACACAAAGCAAAAAAAGCATATATATAAAATAATACTGAAAACCAAACCTCGTTTTGGACAGAATTGCAAACGAGCAGACATACATTTTCTAATGAGCTTGCAACAGTCTACTTGTCTCATTACTTAAAACTTTACTATGAAATTCACTTGACTTTTCCCTCCAAGCATCTATCCTTATGGATCATTTTTCACAATGAACAGGGAGTAAAGCACATCTAAAGCTGAAGGCAGTGTGTCTATTTTTGTCTCAATGAATTAGAGTGCACTCTTTTTATAAAGAAATTTTGATGCAAAAAATCATGAGACTTCATCACTCTAAAACATGTCAGTCATAGAAAGGATAAATAATTTGGAACTGCCATGAAGTTGTGTTAGAAGGCTCTATCTTTATTAAGTCATAATTGGAATAAGAAGAGTCAGGCTGATGAGTGAAATCTTTAGTAAGCAGAGGGATATGGATTTTTGCAATATGCTGAAGCAGTGCAATAACAGAAGCAATGATTGTAAATATTAATATTAGTTACAAATCATGATTAATCTCTAGGATAGGCAGAATTTCAGGGTAAAACATTTGAGTTGATGCAATGTCACCGGTGATGGCAGTGTTCAATCACTCTGCTTCAGCAAAAGGAAGCAGTCCCCCTTACTTGGAGGTCTTTGGGGAGCAAAATTCCCTTCTGGCTCTAGGATGCCCCAGAGATGCACAGAGGCACTCAGGACTAAAGCAGAGCTGTGTGCCCACCAGATCAAGTCACTGAATGCTGGAATAAATGCAGCCCAGACACTGTTGATACCCAGATGCTCCAGCTCCATGAGCAGCTGGAAGGCACCAGATGACGGGACAGGGATGCACCCAGCAGGTACGAGGTCCCTTGCACAAGCTTTGCCAGGCTCTCAACATCAAAATTTTGTGTGCATTGTCACGTTAAGCACCTAAGAGCTGTTTATAGTTTGCATATTTTTGCATTGTTATCGCCCAATTAAGCTGAAGACGTCCAGACTAATCTGTCCCAAGAGAACAAGGAAACCCAGCGACAGTCAACTTTCAATCTGGTTAATTGGTCAGAGGATAAAAATTCAAACTGTTTGGGCTCATGTGTGCCATGCATGTCAGGAAGGCAAGGTTAGTAGTTTCTTTTATATAGAATTAAACCTTTTTGAGAGGTTAGCAAATGTTTATTAAGAGACATCAAGTATCACTTGTATAAAATAATACTTTCCAAGGACCACTGGAGAACTTGTTTAGACGTTTTTCTCTGAGGTTCCAGCAAAAAAATTTAATTTTGACAACCCCAGCATTTTGTCTAAAAGCACCTGTCTCATCAAGTTATTTCAACCAGAGAATGGACTGGATAAGGAAAACAGATGTCTGATGCATCCTCAACAAGAAACAAGAAAACATATGCCATGAATATTTTTATGGTCTTTTCTCTCTGTTACTGTTATTATTACCATGCAAATAATGTGCATGGGAATCTTTAAACATCTTCTAACCATTCAGTAAATCGTTTCACAGAATAATGAATTCAGTACTATAAATCAGCCCCAAAAATTTAATGACTTCTTTTAGTTTTTATGTTGCATCTGGAAACTAACAGAACGTGGTACTTTGGTGCACTTTCAGAGGGTGATTCTTAGCTTTTCCTGAGATGCCCTCTCCTCAGCTTTCCATGCCTGTGGTCAGGACCTCTGTTTCCACTGAGGACATTCTGACCATGCCCAGTGCTGTACTGTACAGCAGAGAAACTGCCTTGTGTTCTTGGAACTCAGCCCTGTGTTACACAACTGCAGTTCAAAGGTTACAAAGGCAGACTTTGCCAGCACTCTGTGCACTTCAAAGCCGTGGCAACAATTGTTGGATCAAACAGAGAGGAAAGAAGTTGCCTGTGGGTCCCCAAAGCAAACTGGAGTCTCAGAAGTAAAAACAGGATCCAGAAGGATCTAACTGAGAAACAATGAGGAAAAAAAAAAAGCTCATTTATGCAGAACAAAAAGCTGAGTCCTCAAGAAACTCTCCAAGTTGCTTCGACATCCAATCAATATTTTCTCTAGCACATATGGAACAAGGCTCAGCCAACTTCCTCCTCCAGACATTCCCGTTTCTGACTATCCTTAGAAAGAAGCAAGGCAGCTAATTCAAAATCTCATTCATATGTACAGGAGCCACCAGACTTTTAGGGACAGTCTCACCATCCCATTTTCCTGACTCAGCAAATTACTGCAGACAAGCTCAGCCATACATCCATATATATCCATACACATGCTCTTAGCTCAAAGCAGATGTGAGGTAATGTCACACAAACTCAATCCCCTAATGACAGACAGAAAATCTGAAATTTTTGACAAATGCAATTGAGAGAAAGGAGATTTAAGACTGGTCATACATACCACTTGGGTGAAGATGAAGCCTGGTCTACAAAATCTACATAAGCAAGGTGGAATTCCCATTCCATACAAGCCTGACTCTTTCTTATAGTCAGCACCAAAGTCACATCAGCTTAGGAATGGCCACATAGTCCTGGCTGAGGCTCAATGCCAGCAATTTGGATTTGCTTGAGTATGACCTCTCCCTTGTGCTGCAGCAAAACCTCCTCAAAAACTCCCTTTTAAGAAACTATTTTCTACAAAATTAACGTTAATGAGCCTCCTTGAAGAGATGGAACACCTCCGTTTCAACTTCAACATCTTGAGGCTCAGACTTTTCTTTGAAACCCAGGATTTTCAGTGCACATGCTGCCAAAGAAGATTTGCTGAGGACAACAGCCTCCTCATCTGCCCAGTCAGCAACTTGGATGGTGGGTGTTCATCTCTGCTGTTTCAGTGAAGAGCACATCACTGCAGCTCACATTATCACTGAAATGGGTTCCTGCAGAGATGCTTGACATTGATGTGGAAGGGCTGGGGCACACATTATTTTCTGCTGACTTGCCAGAGCTCATCTCCTGGTGCCTCTAGGCCCAGACATGCAAAGTCTAAACTGCTGAAATATGGGGGCAAATACTGCCAGAGCTTGAACTCATGCATAAACATCACTTGATTTTAATGGCATTTATACCCCAGTTTGTAGGATTATAGAATCACAGAATGGTTTAGGTTAGAAGGGACCTTAAAGATCTTCTAGTTCCAACCCCCTGCCATGGGCAGGGACACCTTTCAGCAGACCAGGTTTCACTCAGAGCCATATCCAGACTGGCCTTGTGCACTCAGGATGTGCTCAGGGCCGTAACCACATATCAGTATTTAACTGAGAATTCAGACACAATTCTGCAAACACTTCCTCTATTTTGATACATTTTGTTAGTTTATTTTAGAAAAAATCCTTCAGCTAGCACAATTCCACCTGGGAAGGAGCATGTGTGCTGTCTTCTCTCTCAGGCCCTGGAAATATCAAGAAACAATGTCTTTAAGTATTTTAGAAACTCTGTTTCCACAGCAGCGACTGCATTTTAAAACTTTGATGGCCATTTACTACTTACAAGAGCATTTAAAAGGGTAAATTTCATATCACAACAACCTGTATGTTAATTGCTAAGAGTTCATTTGAAGATGTGGTTTGAAGATTTTTAATATGAATTTGGAAGAGAATGTCCTAAAAAAATGAAGGCAAGTTTCTCCCAGTGTGTTGCAGAGGTACAACAGTATCATGCTGTGAGTTCATGCTAATAAAGGCAGTAAGGAAAAGGAAATAAGTATGCCTTAAATTCTGAAAATAATCTCTGACTCGAAGCTCACGTTTGAGTGGCAGACTGTCATATCATGGTCAGTCCCAACAACTGAATTCCTACATGCTTGTGGCAGCACATATTTTATGCTTCTCTCTGTCCTGAAACCCCACAATTTTCCATTTGTGTGACATTTTACTGCCTCTTCATTTTATACCAGGAAGAAATGCTGATGGATTGGCACCACATCCAAAACAGAAACTGGCATCATTCTCAGACTCACGCGATTTACAGCAACTGCTAAGTAAATTGGGATACTTTTTTTAGTTCCCACTCTTTCTTTTTTAAAAATAAATCTTAAAAAATACAATCCCAAAGGCCTAACAGGCCCACATTTACAGATGGCAGCAGTGGGTCATAAATGACAGATTTTCCTGGTACTATTTATGAGAGCTAAATACACTGAACATATTATGAGCCATTTGTAATGTTCTTCAGCAGAACAGTCAGCCAAGAGACAGAGTTGAAAGCCTGTTGCAACAAAAGGTATCAAAGTGAGGAGGAGAACAGTATCTATAATTACTACTCCAGTGATAAAACAAGCATAGTACAGCAGATGGGTTTAACACAAGATCACTATTAAATAAAACACTGGCTCCAATACCAAGGGATGAATATTCAAGAGGGAGTGAATTAAGTAAAAGTGTATAAAGGCAGCAAACAGCTCAGTTAACCTAGAAGTAATGTGTAACTCTAACCAAAGAGATCAAACCCCACACAATTCTTCATGCTGGTTGAACAGCCCTTCTGCTCACAGTTAGGTATTAATCAACCCAAATGACAGGACTGAGCATACTGATGGCACAGGAACCTGGCCATGTGACACTCTTTAAAAAACGTGTAAAACTCAAATCCAAAACAAAATCAAAACCTGATAATATCAATTTACAGAGCTTTTTCACTTACCACTTAGAAACGTCTCAGTTCTTCATCAGAAACACACTCTAATTCATCTTTTTGGCAGCTTCATAGCTGTAGAACGTTGTTTGACAAAACAGGAGCCAAGTTACAATCTAAAAAAGGGTTTCTTTTCATTTTTAGAAGTTTTGAAAAATATTTTATGGTCAAAAGTAAGGCTGAAATTAATTAAAGTGACTAAGGCTGTACCACAGAGTATGGAGCTGCAATGTTCATGCTTCAGAGCAGGGCTCCAGCTCCCAGTGGGTTTGGAAGCAGCAGAAAGGATGCCACCACTAACAACACATTTTGAATATTTTTTTTTTTTTTTGGTCAACTTGCAGTGTTTTTTAAATGAATGTTTCTGTAATTTTGGTATTATCTATGTAATATCTTCTTTAGCTGAGACTCAACACTTCAAAAGCTTGAGACTCACCTACTCAGCTTTGTGAGATTATTTAAACTATGCTATAACTCAAAAAAGGAGAGGAAAAACAGTAACAGCAGAAGGCACAAGTGCAGAACCAATGTATACCATTACATATAATTTCAGAGTAGAAAGGCATTGAACATCATAAAAGATCCAAACCTAAAATACCCAAACACTTTCTTGGCGATATTTTCTCACTGAAAATATCCAAACGCTATGACCCATCCATACCCCTCAGGACTGAGGCTGCACCAGACAAATCCCTTTGAGAATGCTGTGACTGGAAATACAAACCATTCCCTGGTGATTCTCTTCAGTTGCCTGGGCTCCCATCAGGTTGGCTGAAGTATCAGGAAAACAGATGAGTGGAGCCTGATCAACTACGCAAGATTTAGAAGTTATTTTTAAAATCTATGTAAAATTAACAGGTTTTCAACCTTAAAAGTCTTTCTACATTTTAAGAACTAAGAGATGGGAGAGACAGAGTCTTGGTGGTGTGTATTTATATGCATGTATGTGTATGTAAATAAAACCACACACATATAAACACACACACACACATACATATATATGGTACTAAGTTTCAACAACAGCAACTGAGTAGTTGCTCCTTGTCTTGATTTTACATGGTCACACATGCCGATGTGCTAAGAAGAATCAATGATATTAACCTCAGACATAGTTAAAAGCCCTGCCTCTCCTGAAACTTTAGTTTCTGACTATTTTGGGGAAGGAAACTTTATACTGGAAAACCGGGAACCTTTGCTTTAAGGCCTGTCAAATGATTAATACATATTTAATAGATGATTAATACATTTTTAATGGATGGCCTTTGGCAACTGTGACCTACAGTTTACTAATTTAGAAAGGGATGAGCAAGTAGAATTAAGGTGTAGTTCCTCCTTTATCACTACACTCGCATGCATGCTTTGTATGGAAAACTTTATTTGATAATAAAAATAGCATTCACAGACTTTCTCCTTCTTTGTTGCTACATCATATACATAGTGTCTGTTCCAAGGAAAGAAGCTCGTACTGGGTAAGTCCACATCTACTCATACTAGTGTTATGTATAAACCCAATTAAGTCAAATAAAGCTATGAACAATGTAGTATTTATATATGCATAGTGTTTTATAAAAAAGATTGGCCCACATACTGCTTTTCATCAACACAGAAAGAGCATTATGTCTATAGCACGTTGCAAGAAATGATGACTGGAGAATATAGACTGCATACAAGTGCTTAATAATACATAAGCAGGCCCACCATGAAGGAAGAAATGATATTCAAACCAACAAAAGCTTTAGAATTACTTACACAGTCTCCCCTTTTAAAACCGCTTTACATACCTGATTCAGTTTACATTAAAATATATTCCCTGAATCAATTTGTTCCATTTTCAGAAATATAAACACTTAATCACATTCCTCACAGCTAAATTTTGTCATAAATCCTCTTTTATACAAGAAAAAGGCAACAGTTTTGTTTTTTTTTCCAACAGGCTCTATTAATTACAATTTAAACTGTACACACAATGATCGGCCATCTTCTTTCTTGGTTTTGTTTTTACAGTACCATGGCAACAACAGTGATAGACTTGCAATGGTTTTGTGTTCATATGGAGGATGTGAGTCAGTATACATGTACACACCAATGCACTGTAAAAAGCAGCAGTTTACTTTAGTGGTCCAACAGTAACGGCAAACATTTTGGCTCAGCTAGGCAGTAATCCATTACATCTTATACCAATGCTACAGCAGACTTACCACACAACTTGCAAATTTAAAAATACAACTTAGAAACTTGCAGGTTTCCCTTTTGCTGCTGTTCTTAGACTCAAATTTACAGCATACAACCAGTACAGATAGGCTTCTACAACCAGGTTGTCCCACTGATTGCCTCTTTTTGCCTGTGTTTTAACTTTGATTTTTTCTTTTTTCTTTTTTTTTTTTCTTTTCAGCAAGTGCACTCCTTTTGTCTCAGTAAGGATGAACCAGTAAAACAAAAAAAACCCCTAAATACAGAGTGATAAGAAGAGAGAGCTTTTGGAATTTGGCAAAATTAAGAAAAGCCCACTGGTTTTTGCCTGAGCAGAAGGAATACACCTACTCCCAGAGGGAGGACTGAGCTCCCACCGCATTGTGCCTTGTCCCAGAATCCCGATCCCTTCCCTTGCTTCCAAGCAGACACACAATACCATGCATGCTGGGGTTGCTGTCCATATACAGCTAGAAGATGAGCAGGGCTGCAGCGGCTGCCTTAATGACATATCGTTACGTGTTGCTGAGGCTAATGAGAGATCAACAGTCTATATCAGCGTGTGACACAGGCATGGTGGTGACCAGTCCTTCTGCCTCTGTGCATTCTGTCAAGGGGGCCTGAAAGTATAAACTGTTCATGGAACAAACTAGAAATTCCTCATCGTAAATCATCTTGTGCTGTGTGGGTTTGCATTTATTTTTTTTTTATTATTTATTATTATTATAAATATCCTTCATTGAAACAGTAGTCTCTTCAAACAGTTCTTGCAATTTTAGGAACATTTGTCTCTTTCTGTTTTAATTCCTTCAGCAGGAGCGCTCCATTCCTACTGAGATGAACAATTTTCTTCCTTCCCCACCCCCAACCCTTAAAAAATTTTCTACATACAGTGTAGCAGTGAGTCACTAGAGAACAGTCTGGATCAAATTATTCAAACTTGGTCATAAAATCCTTTGCCTATATTATATTACCGGCTACCCCCACTTACTGTAATGGGGAGGGGGGAAAGTAGCCCAATAAAGGAATTCATTTTTAAGAAATCTACAAAGAATGTAGAAACAAAATTTTATAATCCTTTAGGACCAACATTTGGCAAGTAATTAAAAAAAAAAGAATACACTGAAAAATACTTTCTTTAATATTATACATCAGGCACAACACTTTTTTTTTTTTTGTTATAAGATTTCATCTGCATAAAAGGTTTGTAGGATCAGCAGGTGCCGGATGTCTCCTCGTCTGCGAAAGCCAGATGGTCTCAGCTCCCGCACTCTCTCCTCTGCTCCCATGGTGTGGGGAAGGCGACAGGGACCCCGGGGAGCCCCTCAGATGCTGAGGTCGGTGCTGCACTCCTTGTAGGGCCGCCTGCGCTGCTCGGGTGGGTGCCTGCGGCTCGGCTCGTGCTTCCAGCTGGGCTCTTCCCTCTCCCGGTGGCCGAGTCGTTCCTCCCTGAGCCGTCTGTCGGGCGACCTTTCCCTCCGCCGGTCAGAGGACTTGGCCCGCCGGTCGAGGGAGTTCTCTCTTCTCCGCTCGGGTGACCTCCTCGGCTCCGTGAGTCTCTCCAGCGACCGCCGCCGGCGGCCGGGCGACCGCTCTCTGCGCCTCTCAGGGGAGAGGTCCCTCCTCCTCTCATGTCGCTCCCGCCTCTCCAAAGTGTTGTCGGCACTCCTTGTCCCTTCCCTCCGCTTTTCGGGAGACCTCCTCTTCTGCCCGTTCACCACTGCCCTCTCCGGCTGCCTCTCGTGCCTCCTCTCCGGCGACCTCTCCGTCCTCCTGCCTGGCACGTGGTCGTTGGTTTTAGAAGTCCCATTCCAAGTGTGGTGTTCATTGGGATGTCTGCTAAACTCTCTGCTGCCTTTTAGGTCTCTAACGTAAGTCCGCTTGTCCCCATGTTGTGATGATTTGTGAAGGTCTGGTGGATAACTGGACTCCGATGATGGGTGCTGCCGTCGGTCGGATGGCACGGGTTTCATTTCCGATACATTTTGTGAACCTGTGGCGGGACTGTTCCTGTCACTGCTGGGGTCTGAAAGAAAATAACAGCAAAGCGTTTGGTACCGATGCCTTCCCCGGCGGCCGTGACACCACTTAGCACTCTTCAGACTTCATTAGTGACAAAAACAAACAACTGTTAAAGCAGTCAGCGAAGGCTAACCCAAGCTTTTGTTAATTTAACTGTGAACAAGGAGAGTTACAGGTTAGTACTGGTGCTGCTCTGATCGTTAGCCATGTTTTGGTCCGAGCTGATATCATCTTTATGCTCTTCTGGGCATGGGGCATTTTACATTTTCCCCAAGCCCAATTCATAATGTTTCAGTTAGACTACTTTCTTTCCAGTGGAAAAAAAAATAAAATATTATAGTTTGGGTTGTTGGCTGGTTTTTTAAATAGTTTCCAATAAAGAGGGCCTTTAGGAAACAACTTGTGCCTTTCAAGTCATTACAAAGAACTGCCTTCCAGGTGTGGGAGGCTGTGGTTCAAATAGCAGAAAATGTACAGAAAATAGAATTGATTCTTAAGTTTTCACCTTGTAAAATAACACTTTGAAGGTGTGAGAATTAGACTGTAATAATACAATTTCCATTTCATTTAAGACATCACTTAATCTCACTTAGTTCTACCATGTTACAAAAAATCCTAGGGTAGATTTTGGTTTTGCCACAATGATTCAAACAACAATGACAGAAGTTATGATTTTTTCATATCAAAGCAATGGAAAGATATTGTAACATGTACGATGGCTTTGATTCAAATCTAATCTCCAGTTCATTATTTTTTATGTAGTATTTGAGGTAAAATAGAGCTGAGCTACTTCTGCAAGAAAAACTGCAAAGCAGAAGTACAAAAACAACCCTCAAACTAAACCCCAGCCCTGCGCTGCAGCTAAGCTACAATTACTGCTGTAATTTGTAACGGATGTTTATGAATGATTCATTACAAACACGAAAAACATTGAAGTAGCTGCGCTGCCTTAATGCAAGTGCTGCTTTTATTTGCTTAACTTTTTTCTTTTTAGAAGTAACTCCTGCACGGCAGCTCGGCTGCCTTTAGCTGCTTCCTGCTGCTCGCACCCAGACACCCACCTCGAGGTGGACTGTCCTGATGTACACGACTGAACACCCTCACAAACACTTTTGGGGACGGATTTTTTTTCCCCCCTCTTTTTCTCCTTTTTGTCTTCCCTCCCTCAGGACAAACTCTCTACACGCTCATTCCTCCTGCCATCAGGCCAAGCATCTCCCATTTGATGGCATTTCCATTCCTGAGCTTGGGAGGGTCGGTGTGTGTATGTGTGTGAATTTTGTGATTTCCAGGTGAACCCTCTGTTGCGACCCACGTGTGGGTAATTTTGCTCATTAGGATTTTCAGGCAGCAGCTGGGGACCACACTGCTTTTCCTTGGCTGTAAGCACGTGGCTTGCAGCAACCTGGCTAATCACACAAGGTACAAGCGAGGCTTAAACGTGTCCTGTGGTGTGTGTACTTACAATTCAGGGGACGCAGGGTGTTCGGGATGAATTGCTGTACATATAAAATATAGCGAAGCGGAAAGCAATGTGAGGGAATTAGGCCACAGCACAAAAACACCTAATATTGATTTTAGCTACAAACCGTAGTTTGATTATGGCCCATAAGGTAGAAGCAAGACTCCCCGAGCTTGTCATTTCTCATACATGCAGCGATATTAGGAGGTATCATCGCTGAGGAAGGAAGAGCCCAGCACCAAGAAAAGTGAGAGAAAGAGAAAGAGAAAAGTAGAAAATTTAGATTCCCTATAACAAAGATGAAAGAAAGAAAAATCTTCATATTTTATCTTAGAATAAAGAAAGTTTATTTTTCCAGTCAGATTGTCTAGGCTTCACCCAAATATAAGGCTGCAAAGACAGCAGTTGTTATTATTGTGACATAAAGAGACATCTAAGAGGTGATTCAATAACCCAGACAACGAGAGCATCCATTCTAAAAGACAGCTGGAACAGTGACACAGAATGTCATAGAAAAAACATTAACAATCAAACAACAACGAAAAATAAAGTCCACCAGAGACCACAACATTAAAAATAAGTACAAAACTCATTACAAAAATATACAGCCTCATAGAGAAGCACGTTCCAATTGAGTCAGAAAAATATTGGAACTTAACATTATTAGAGGAACCATTTGCGACTGCAGCGAACAGAACAAAGAGAGGAAGGAGTCCCAAATGTTACAAGGATATTCTTTACAGTAGTGCAACCCCTGTAGATTAAATCCTTGCTTGGAGAACAAACTTTTAGTGGTTAGCATTAGCCAAAAGAAAATTGGTGGTGGATTTCCATCCTCAGTGCAACAGACATATGCTTTGAGAAGTGAAGCACTTAATTTACAGGGTATTTATGCAGTCTAGCATATGATACAGTACTGTACATCCAAAGGAGCATAGGAAAAGACAAAAGTAGAAAGAACATTACAGAATTTCAGTGCCATCATTGAACTTTCTGGTGTGCTATTTATATTACAGAAGTGTAAACCCACAACTTCCCTTCCATATCGTTAAACACTTCAATTGTTTGTTGGTTATACTCTGAATTGGTCATTTTAAGTTAAGTAATGAGCAGACTGAGCAGAAACCCTCAAACATGGTACAGTAAATGAAAAGAAAATCTAGTTCATAAATTGTGCAGAAGGGTTTTGTTTCTGGTGTTAGGACATGGAGAGAATGATAAACACAGAACTTACTGACACAGAAATAACCCAAACAAGGGGAGGAAAGTATAAAGGGCATCCCTTCAATCATCAGTTTCTATAGAAACCTCAAAGACCTTTGGTTGGGAGTAGCCCTCCATCGAGGGCACAATATTTGACAATTATCTCAAATAAATAAGACATAATTATAATATTAAATAGTGTGCTAAGTTAAGCCACCCAGCAATCCAACCTCCAGGGGAAGAAAAGGAAATCTAATGCAATTCTTAGTAAGAAACAAGGACTGACTGTTTCCCCCAAGACACACACGAGAGCACCTTTTCATAACCTCCTCACCTTTTCAGACCTTACAAATTAACTAGTTGAAACCAGCAGACAGTTTAAGGGGGGAGAAAAGGGCTCAGGAGGCCAAATCAATATATTTTTGCAGTAAAGCTTTTTTTTTTCCTTCTTTTTCTTAAATAACTTTATAAATATTTACATAAATATTAAGGAAAGGCAAAAATCTCATAAGCCATCTCGGCATTCATGTCTATGGATACAGACAGGAACTAAGAGAAAAACCTAACCGAAAAAAAATCACTGCTTCAGAATAGTAACTTGGGATCCCAGTTTTTGCATTGATTAGAAGTAGAGACCTATTTGAAACAACAATTCAGCCGCTGAGAAACAGTTTGGCACAGTTCAATGACATTCCTTGTTTGGCTGGACAAGACAATAAGGTTTTTTGTTTTGTTTTCCTCTCTGATCACCAAAAAATACTGCTATGATGATCTTGCCTTACACTGTGCCCCAAGTCCATGGAAGCAAGCAAAGGATGAAATGTGTAGAAAATTCAGCACAAGCGAGGCAATTATATGTTGCAAAGGTTGGTAAGACACTGGTGAGAAAGGAAAATAAAAAAGAATTCCCGCTTCAGATCTTGAGACAAATCATTCATGGAGTGATGCCAGGGAAGAAAGGAATGTTTTCATAGTTTGACCCACCATATTCTGGGACTGAGCCATCTCCACGTTTCAGAAACAGGCGGACCTTGCGGCCACCATTTTTAATCAGTTCGATGGCCCGAGCGTGCTTCATGTTCTTGGTGGTTTCTCCATTGATCTCTAAGATTTCATCACCGATCTGTCAAGGTAATAAAAGAGTCTAAGATTAGAAGCAAGCCCCCACAAGGGTCCCCTCCAGCACATCACAAGACAATGGCCACAGCAAAGGTGGGACAACTATGCACCAGATGAAGCTAAATAAGCCCAACTCCTTCCAGTGACAGTCCACAAAAAACAGTGTGCAGGGGCCTGGGAGACATGAAAGTGATGGGGAAAACTTGAGGTATCAAAATATTTCATTCCTGTTTTGCAAAACCACATTGCAAAACCGTATTGCTCAATAGTAAGAGCAGTGTTAGAATTGTTGCTATTCTACTTAGTCTTGATTATTTGTAAAGTCTTCAAAATGGTTGTTTGTTTCACAGTCTAGTACAACTGGGATGTTCACAGAGCTTTTTCAGGTCTGTTTCTCACTTGGATATTGATACTACTATGAACCAGCAAAGCTGCTTTTGTAAATATAATCATTTATCAGGAAAGAAAAAAGGGCTTAGAAGAGGTTGTCAAAGCATTGACTTCCACAGGGCAGCACTGATTTTTCATCATATTTTCATCAGAAAATTTTTGGACCCATAGACCTACCCCCAGCAAAAGAATTTTGCAAATGCCCTTCACATGACATATGTTGAGAAGAAAAAGATGTATGCAGGAAAGTTATAATGCATTCTCTAACAGAGGAGCAAGGAGTACATAAAACGTGCCAATTTAATTTTTTAGTAGGCCTTTTGTCACATATGTCCTTGCTATAATATTTGTAATTTAGCTGACATGTGAAGTTAACAGTTAATGCTAATCAAAAACCACATTGCAATTTTGTAACCCGTGGGCCATATACATGCTCTGTCCCTCCTCTACCCAGTAGCAGACAAAGACTGTGGCTATTACATTTTCACTGCTCCATGTATCCCTGCTAGGCTTTAAAAGACAGATTATGTATTAGAATCTGGAAAGCAGGATTGGAAGAAGGGGGTGAAGTCTTCCAGTGTACACACACTGCGACAGACTGCATACAAAGAGTGACAGATGCCAATGACAGAAGTAAATAGGAACCACTTTCAGTTAACATTTAATTTCCCTTTTAGCTGGCACAGCAGAAGGGAGAGGTAGGGAAGTCAGCTAATTCCAAAGAAATGTGGTATTAAAATCAGTTTGTGCATACCCTCATTTTCCCACATCTCTCAGCTGGACCATCCTCAGCGAGCCGCAACACGTACAGATCCATGTTATACTCCCGGCCACCTCGCAGGCTGAAGCCAAAACCTTTGGCTCCTCTTTCCAGCTCAACAGTGTAGAAGTCTTGGTCCTGCTGGAGAGAAGAAAACAAACGCCCAATTGAACAGGAAGTCAAATACTGCTCTACTCCCAGTTTGAAATTATTCAACAACAAACATTATTATTTTTGTTACTGATAATTAAAAATAGAAAATCAGTTGAATTTTCACACACAGACTAGGATTTGCTTCTTCGTCAGACTCCACTCTGCAATTTGGAAAATTGGTGGTGGCTTGTGAAGGGCTTTTGGAATGAATGGGCTTGGCCACGTCCCATGGTGCATTTTTGGGCACTTTTATTACACAACACCTCCTGTGCCCAGGGCAGAAAGGCCTTTTTCTGCAGGGTGTTTAGAATTCTACCAACTGCATGGAAGGTGAGGACAACCTCACTTCAGTGAGTTTTCAGTGAAATGTCTAATGGAACCTGGGCTGAGTGTGTGCTGGCTTTTCCTTTTTGTTACCACATCATCTATTCCTTTGCAAGAAGCTCAGAAGCCTGGGCATTGTTTTCCACAAATGTTATTATGGGGATGTTTTGAAGCCCCTAATAGAAGAGTTTACTTCTGGGATGGCCAGTGGCAAGGAAAGTTAACAGTGAGATAGATAATCTCTCTAATAAGATGCCATCTGCGTGAGCTGGAACACTCCAGCCATCGCCCCTTATTAAGTTTTCCTCTTTTTTGTCCTCTGAATTTATCATTTGCACACAACAATACTTTCTGGAGAGGCCCCTCACAATATACAATTCAATAAACAAACACATAAATTATTACTGCCCTAAAAATGTCAGCTTTTTTCCTTTATTTTTTCTTCCTCAAAGTCTTGATGAGAATGTGTTGGAAATATTTCTCAGCTGAAACAACAGCAACACATATTAAGAAACTAATCAGCAAATTCCTCTTTTTTTTTTTTGAGCAAACAGACTGTGGGAGAACAGCTTCTCAGTAGGAATTTTCAAGGGAAATATTTGAACACAGCCAGCCCTCAAGCAGATTGGAAACAACAGTCTGTGGTAAACAAAACAATTAGAGAGGTGCTCCTTACCTGTGCTGCTTGGGGTGGTTTGAAATCAAACTGGGATTCCTGCTTTGGTTTGGTGTTGTTCCTGCTGTAATGAATGAGAGAAAGAGGGAGAGAAGAAAAATACAGCTCATGGGATGTGAAGGTGATCAAGGAGTAACCAAAGAGAGAGCATGTCAACATGCCCTCCTCAAGGAAAACAATCTGACCTGGTCTCCTGTGGTATTTGCTGAGGAGTATGTGTGGTTGTGATTGTAGCAATTTTTTCTGCATTGGTCAATAAAGTAGCATTGGAGGATTCTGCAAAATAGATTTTGTTTTTCATTATGAGGGAAGACCATTGGCTATTCACTGAAAGAAAAGGAAGTTATGCAAAGGCATTTCACTGGAAATCATCATTATGTTGTTTCTAAACAACTTCAGATGGGCTCAAATTTCTCAATTCCCCAAATTAACAGAGTAATTATGTATATGAAACTGTACATTCATTTGAGAAATGAAAAAAAATTAAAATAAAAAAATTAGGAAATCTGGATTGGAAACCCCTCTGACCCTTAGACACACTCAGAATGAAGACTGACTTATAGAGGAAGAGTTGAACCATGTTTTCTCTGTTATCTAATGACATGAATTCCAATCATTAAAGTCTCTAAATATGGTAGGTTGGCTAGATGAATTTTACAGTAGCTATAACTATTCCAGAGATTATAAGCCTATCAGTCCCCTCCTCCATCAGAAACTGCAATCTTCAGTAGAATTGAGATGTGGTTTTTATCTAATACCTCGCAAGGTGATACTGAATGTGGCTAAAACCCAAACTTACTGAAATCTGCCTTTGAAATACAACCCACTACTGCCTGAGCACTGAAAGTTGCACACAGGGATGTGGAACTACCTGTAGCAAATGCATCAGCAGCTCTGGGTACCACTTACAAAAGGATGTACGGAGAGAATACAGAGAGCAGGAGTAACTCCTAAACTCAATTTCTCCCACAGTAAAAGGCTCTCAGCTCAACATCAGTCTGTGCAAATGCTATATTTCTCTATGCACAGCAGGAGGTGCTTCAAGGAGAGGTCCTCTCTCCTGCTTCCCACAACTGGGATGGGAGTTGCTGTAGACACAACTGAAAAGTGGTTACCTAGGCACCCCTCGTCCCTCACAGATTGGCAGGGTAAAATGTTCCCCCTGTCATTCTGGAGCTGTATCACAGACTTCAGTAACACCAGAGTTAACCCCAAACTCATTCAAAATTCTGCCTAAAATTAAGGACACATCAATGCCAACAGCCAAATATTAGCAACACACTTTTGGAGGAAAGACCTGGAACTCTTGTATATTCAACTCAACACATTTTCCAGAACTACATATTGTATCAATCCTGAACTGAAATTAGTACTGAAGAGTTTCCAATGCTGAGTAGCTCCAGGAGTCAGCAGTCCTGAAAACACCCTTTCCCTCCCATAGGAGTTTGAATTCAGAGGAAGCCTTGGTGGTAGGTACAGGCTTAACCACACAAATGTTGAACAGCTGGTTGCATATGGAGAATGATGGACACAGTCCACAGAAACACCCACTCATCAGGCACAGCATTCCTAGCTAAAGCCACTGCAGTGACAGACCCTTGCTCCTTTGAGGAACAGCTCTGCACACAGGAGACCCCCACTTTGTGCCTATACCCTTTGTAACCAAGAGAGAACCACAGGTGACAAGTAACCACAAAATACTGACCATGATCCACTTTTCAAGATCAAAATCTAAACTGAATGCACAATCACTGGGACAACAGTGACAAAAACTGGATGGAAACATCTGGCTCTCCAACATAAAATTACAAGGTCTTCTACTCTGCCCTGGTTTGCCTCTTAAGCTCCAGGCATCTGGTAATTCATTGTACTGACTATGGAGAAATCTGCCACTATTAAACAGAGTCCAGCTCTAATAAAAAACTGCAGCAATGGAAGGGGTTTTGCCTGAATTAAGGAGAGGTGGTGGTCATGGGCTTACTTGGTCCTTGGAGCTTAATTTACTTCATGGATTTATTCTAATTATGGAGAAATCTAGATAACGGGAAGGTTTTTCCTTTCTATAGCTACTTGCATGTCAAGGGAAACTCAGGAAAGGGGAAAGAGAAAAAGAACCACTTAAACAGATGGGTGCAACAAGAACACAGCTCCTTTGCCTGCAGTACTGTGCCCAAGTTAACATGCCCAAAACCCTCAGCATATGGAGCTGTAACATCTTCCAGACCAGAGCTGGCTTGTGTACAGTAGTTCAGGCAGCAAGAGAGGCTCCTGGTTCTGCCTGCACCTCTCAGGTTAGGCATGAGCAAAACATACCCTTGTGATGCTGTGCCACTGACAGCTGGCTTGTGTGAGGAAGAGGCATCCCTACGGGTGGTTACACTGTTGAATTTTAAGAAATAATTCTGTTTATTTTGTAAAGATGCCTTGATGTTAAAATCTGACTCAAACAGAAGAAGGCCCCAAAACACAGTTATGTGTTCTGTATTCATCCAGAACAAAAGCCTCTGGAATCATCCACAAATATTTGGAGATCAGATGAAGATGGGCTTCAAAGAGAATGCAAGATTCCTACCCTTTAGTAGGTCACACTAATAATACCAAGCAGAGCAACAACACATCTTTGGTACAGATGTATCTTCACACCACTGTACTGCATCTATCTTAA
The DNA here is from genome assembly GCF_003984885.1 of Neopelma chrysocephalum. Taxonomy (NCBI): domain Eukaryota; kingdom Metazoa; phylum Chordata; class Aves; order Passeriformes; family Pipridae; genus Neopelma; species Neopelma chrysocephalum. Next base: position 11,509,539 of record NW_020897809.1, read on the forward strand.
GCCCACCCTATCCCATGAGTCAGGAGTTGTGCAGAATTTTGCTAGTTTTTTAGACACTGATGCAGGATGCATTCCAACCACCATGCAAAACCGGAGCAGAACACAGCAAAAATGATCTTTAGTGCAATTACAACTGCATGTTCTAAAATCTACATATGCCATTGATTCCTTGCCCTGCTCTGCCCTAAAACAATCACCAATTAAATGCCTAATCTAAGCTTGTTCTTTCCCATTCTGCATCCTTGCATCAGCTGGAAGCGTGTTAAAGCATCATAATTTCATGGCAAATGTAATCCTGCAGTGGTCTGTAGCAATTAATTTGTGCAAAACTTATTCCAAAGCAAAAATTCTTGGTGTTTTTAATAATGTTAGAAGAGATTAGCAGTGTGAGTTTATTGTGAGTCTTGTGATGTGCCTTAGTTTCATGTTTATCTGACAAGTGGCTTCTGATTTATGCTCCCCCCTCCTTGAAGCACACAGACCATTTATATTTGCCAAAAAAAGCACTCAAAAGTCAACACAAAGAAAACAACAAATCAAGAAAAACACACAAAGACATCAAAAAGAAAACAACACTGAGACCAATTTTTTGTATCTCATGGGGGTTTAGAGCAAATCTCTCAGCAATTTTCAGAGTGTTGGGTCTTACTGGCTTTCGGAAATTAAATGCAGGTAATACTATGCAAAGTTGGCAATCTGACTTGGAATTTCAAAGTGACAGTAAATAAAAAGACTTGAAGTTTGCATTGCTATGAGAGTAGAGTTGACTCCTTCCCTAGGGAACACCTTTCCACCTTCTCTAGGAACATGTGATGTCAGTCCCAGGTAAGTGTTTTCCTAACCTAAGCAATTTACATGATATCTGGGACACGTAATTGCATGAACAAGACTGGCTGAGCATTCATATCAGGAAGCTATGTTCTTCTTATAAAATTTTTAAACCATTCAGAAGTTGCTTATTTCTCAGGTGGCTTTGCCTTTAAAACAAACAAGCTCTTCATTTATTTAAAAATTCACCTTCCTCGATTTTTATGAGATACTAAAATACAGGTAATGAACAATTCTTCTCTCAGTTTATCTCCCAAAACAGGCATGCGCAGGCCAGCTCTGATGTTAGCCTGATTCACAGCCGTTTTATTATTCATGAACACCTAATTTGCTGCAAGCAGCAGAGGATCATATACCATTTGACCTGGTACCTACTAGACAGTAGGAAAATAAAGCCTTTGTGCAAAACATATCATCCTAAACAGAAACAATTTACAACCAGATCATTTCTCATCCCAGTCTATTTTTATCCTATAACAAAACACAGCATAATCATGCTCTGTGGGGTAACCAAATCCATGTTTCAGATCAGAAAGTTTAAGAGTTAGCAACTACCCAGTGCTTCTCACTGGAAATCACATCATCAAACGCCTTCATTCTTTTTTCAGGTACTAGGTTCATTTCAGCTATACTTCCTCTGGGTTTCTTTCAAATTTAATCACTCTTTCTCCACATTTAAATGCAAATAATGTCCTGTACCACTCTAAGGAATGCTTGTTAGCACTGTATCTGAGTCATCAAATCTTATACTCATGGATTTAACTTAAAAGGAGAGCAACGTTAAAAGGTTTCTGCCTAACGAGCTCTCACCATGAACCCATCCATGGCAGAGCAGGACAATAAATAAATACTCAGAATTTAGAACCACAGCAATTTTAGTTCTGCTGCAGATATTTTACAAGGTTTCTGCTCTGTTCCTATTCGGGGGTCAAGTTAGGCATCTATGTAATGAAACTGATACATAACACAGATCCTTATTTTTATTAAATACTTCAGTGACCTGAAACCAGTACCAAGTGTCTGCTTATTATTAGGGATCCTGCACATTCCCTCTGATCTGAAACAGTGAGATCCTATCTAGGGTAACTCTTACAGTGTTACTCTGCAGGCTCACAGCAGCTCCAGAGCCACCACCATTTAAACAGTCATTTAAAAATGCATTGAGCTCGCTCCCAAAGCAACTTACTGAGAATAAAAAACAAATCTCCTTTTCAAACAGCTTAAAACATGTCAAAGTGTTTATCCCTTTCTGTTATCTCTTTAGTCTACAGCCTGCTTGTGTCTATATAAAGCTTCAGGAATCCCACATGCTAGCAAGCGATTCCCAAATATTCTAAAGCTGCATTATTAACCTAAGGATCAAATCAAAATGTACCAAGTCACGTATCAAATTCGTGGCAGATCATTTTAAGGAGATACATAGAATGGAATATTATTTTTTTAATGTCGAATCAGCACCTCCCTGTTTAAAACCATCTATTTCCATAAAAAGGAACAAAAAATAAAGCTATGAAAGGCTCACAACCTCCCTCACTGCTACCTCCCAAAGTGGGAGTGGGAATCGAGTCCTCCATGACTTTGCGGCTCCAACTGACACAAAAAAGCCCAGGAACAAAACCAACAAGAGGGTCAGATAAGACAGCAGGAAACGTATACTTTACCATCTCCTGGAATGATGCGCAGGGTGACGGTGTTTCCCGCTTCCTTAATGAGGTTGACGATGTCTGAATGCGACTTGTTGGTGATGGAGCACCCATTGACGGCCAAGATCCGGTCGCCTACTTTCAGCTTCCCACAGCGGTCGGCAGGACTCCCTTCAATTATCCGACCTATTTTGTGAGGCATGGCCACACATGCATTTCCCGCTTTTGTATTGGTTTGGGGGTTGTTTTTTGTTTTTTTGGTTTTGGTTTGGTTTTTAATTGTTTACATACGTGGGAATATGGTGAAGGGGAAAAGGAGAAAAAGGGTTGAAAAGGGAAAGAGAAGGTTAAGGGTTAATTAATTAATGCATCAAGCAAAAGTTATTATAGGATAGCTTTGCTGCCAGTGTTCAAAACATTGGCAATCAACTAGTATGAGTGCACAAAGCTTTACTCTTTCCACAAAAAGGTGTTTTGTTAATCACTCAAAACTCCCCCCCACCTGGACTTCTGTTAATAAATTGTGAGATTTTTATTGAGATTTTTATTGACTACAACTGCACTTAGCAGCCCCATCATAACCCAAATCTGATTTTATTTTTGAAGAAAAGGATTGAAACTGTTTGTTTGTAGAAAACTCAGCCTTCCTTCTCCAAGATTACATCGGTGTCAGCCTCTCTGGTCCTTCACTAAACCAACTGCTGTTCAAGGTTCTGCCAATGTTTTGTTCTTTCTCAGTTTAGAAAGATAAAATCGTTCTAGGCCTAGGAGGGAGTGCGGCTCCCTTTCTACCACACAGACCCACTCTATCAGCGCTGCACGGGGAAGCAACATGAAACGTTTTTCTTCCATTGTGAATAAAGGTACTACCAGGGAAGGCACAGGACCACTACAGATGGGCCAAGACTGACAAAGGTAACCTGTTTGGTGCAGGCATTCACCTCAGCCTCTGTTAACCCTTCCGCTTTTATGACCTTATTTGGCGCCAGGGTGGGAACACGTAAGGAATAAAGACCTCCTCATTTAAATACCTCTAAAACCACACATAAAACCATTGAGATGTCTGACACGCAGAGCAAGAGCACTTTAGGATGAATGTGTTTTGGAGACAAAACTCTCCTCCTGTTCCACTGTTTGTTCCAAAAACACAGGGTCGTCCATAACATGCAGAATTGGGACAAAGAGGATACACAACATCACTGAGATGAATCCATTGGGCTTTTGTACGGCTCCTTTATGTGGGCAAGAGGCCCTCAGGCACACAGCATGTGATTGAAACCATGAGGTACAGAGCAGTCACCTCATACTTTGCATCCACAATACATTCACCCTCAAGATGCACTTTCCCATCTCTGCTATAGTCTTTACTTGATTAGTAGTTTTAGAGATATACACTGCTGCACACATGACAAAACTAGAAAGACTATAAAGAAGAAAAGGCCAAGACATGGACATGTGAGGTTGGGAGATGCGATGAAAACTGGCAGAAAGCATTAATATTAGTAGCAAACATCAGGGAGATTTCTTTTTTCTTCTTTTACTATGATGTTAGAAAGTTTCTCTTTCTGGTAATACAAAGCCCCATCCAGTTTAAAGGCTGTTTTGAGGGTATGACTCTATCCAATCCACTGAACACAGATGACAGAGCCCACACCAAAGTGACCAAGGTGGGTTTTAGAACCAGTTTGGCCCATCTCTAAATACTACATATGAAAGAAAAAAACCACAAAGCAGGTCCAGGGCAAGCACCAGACAGCAGAGGGAACACATCTCATGCGGAGTATTAGGAAAAAGCTGAATATACTTGAAAAAAATTAAAAGAAAAACAGTCACAGATCAACAGATCTCCATGAGGAGCCCCTGCACAGAAAACTTCCAGTTAGTGAGTATCTTGGGCTAAAGCAAACACAACTCTTTACAACCTCAGGTCAAGGCTTCTCTGCAGAAAAGAGTTAGAGCGTAGTCTTCATACAGTAAAACTTATTTACACACGTTTGCAAATACATTCAGAAGATAAAAGCACTCCCTGTGGTTTAGACTGAGTTCAGTTTAATCTGTATTATACTACCCCATTATGTTCTGGCACCTAAACTCCTATTTTCAAGAGCAGTTTCCAGCAGCAAGGACAGTGTGAAGCAGCCTGGTGCCTGAGAACTGACAGAACTCGATGCACTGGCTTTCTACTAGATATTTCCCCCTTGAAATCTCTCCTGTCATAATGGCTCACAGCAGTGTTAGAAATGGCCTGTTCTACATCAATACCAGCAAAGGAGGTGATGCTCCCTTGATGTAAGTAAGGGCGTTACTGATGGGCAAGAAATCTCCAAAAAAAAGCCTAGGATAAAGAGGGAAAGGCCACTTCTTGCACCTGCATGCCCCAGGAACCCTCAAGCTGTACAGAGAGCCTCCAATACATTTTGTCTGCAAACCACAACCCTGCTGTGAGAGGCAGTGTGAAGGCGGCCAAGGCACGTGCTCTGCCTTTCCTCTCCCCCTCCATCCCTAACATCTGCCACAGATTAATGGAGAGGGAATACCTTTTTCCACTACAAAGTCCAAGTGGATGCTGCCTCTGGCTGGCCCTTTTGGAGGAGATGGAAAGGGAAGAAAATAGCATCTCTGACTGCTTTCCTCCTTGCAATGACACTCCTGCTCAAGAACAGGCAGTTCTGGGCATACTTGCAAAACCAGCTTACACACATCTCCCTTGCAGCAACACCTGGAAATGGTGTCTGCCTGGCAAAAAGACTGTCTTCAAACAGAAACCACAACCACCCTCTATTAGGGCAGGACATTATGTGTGACATCGCATATACTTCATTTCACCCTACTCTGAAGAAATGGATTTGGGAAGAGGCGAAATGGGTCAAAAAAACACCCTGTTTATTTAACAGTATAAAATGCAGTATTCTGCATTTTATGTATTACCAGCAAGCACTATTAATTAAAACTTTCCATCTATCAGCAGGTTCACTCCATAATGAGGATCAGAATAACCCTGATTGCCAAAGAGAAGTTAATCAGTTTAAGCATTACTGCTTTTAAATCAACTGGCTCGATTCCACCATCAGAAGACATATTTCATTCCACCTGCTCCATTTCTGCACTAGCAAACAGCATCACTGGGAGGATCCCCAGCAGCTCTTCTGAGAGCAAACCCAGAAAGCAACCATCAGCAACTGCCATTGGTGGCAATTTTTGCTGTTCAGGTTGGGATTTCTCATTTTGCTTCTCTCGACTCAGTGCTGAACAAAACCCAGGAGGCAAACACCTACCAAGCCTTTGCCTCCGATTAAGCTATTAATTACATAAATTGGGGCACGCTCACGACTTTTAATTAAACAGATCCCCACTCGCCTCCTCGTGCTGCAGTGCTCAAACCTGCGTCTCATTTGAGGCGCATTTAAAAAACTCCACGACTCACCGAACGTCGTCCCTGCCTCGGGCCGGCTCACGGACGAGACGATGACGAAGCCGAACCCCTCGTTCTCGCCGCGGCGGATTTCCACATCGTAGGGCTGGACCACGGTGCTGACAACGCCACTGCCCCCGCCACCACCGCTGCCGATGCCACTGGTGCTGCCGCTGCCCGAGCTGACGGTGTTGAGGGAGTTCTGGCTGCCCTGCGGCGTTCGCTTCTCCTCCGTCAGCGAGGCCGGCTGGTTGCTGCTGTGGTGGGAAGAGGCCGGGGATGGGACTTCATTCTCTGCCTTGGGAACTGGGGAGGAGGGGAAAAAAGATTGTTTGAGCAGGCTGTGCCATTTAGTGCTTGAAAAGAGATCTCTGCTGAGAAAAAGGCAGGAGAAAATCACCTGCTTTAGTCTAAAGATCATGGCCATAATGACCGAGGGCTCTGTATCCTTTTGGATGTCACCACCAATAGCTCCGTTCAGTGATGGCACCGACCACACATGCTCACCCTCTTCTGTGTATGGTCACGCAGCCAAAGCCTTTCACTGCCAAACTGCAGCAGCAGTATGGTTAAACCAGTGGAGTGCTGCATGCTTGGTGGTATTTTAAACCTAGAGTACATTAGCTGAAAGGTGTCTCCTTGAGCTATCACATCCCCACTTCAGTTATATACGTACAACTGTATATACGTGCACAAGCCATGAGGAGAGACAGTAATATCACACATCCATCACAACACCTGTGTATTTTTAAACTCAGTGTTATCAGTTAGGTAGCACTGATTGCCTTTGATTAATGCGATCTTAAGTAATAACAATCCCCCACACTGGCAAAACAACCTGTGAAGCAAACTATTCTGGGCAGAAGAACCAGCAACTATCAGCAACTGGCACAGACAGGGAAACCATTAAACATTGTTAACATTAACATTAAACAAGTGTTTAACAGCAACTGAAATTGGAAGGGGTATTAGTTTAAAGTCTAATCAGCTACCACAAGGCTTGAAGAAGTCTCGAAAAAATTGCTTAGTCCAAACTCTGCTTGAGTGAGGGCCAACTATACTTAGTGTCAGTCCTGACAGATGTTTGTCTAATCAGCTGTTAAATATCTCCCCAGGCAATCTATTGGTTGCAATATTGGACTTAAATCTTCCCTGTTGCAACATAAGGCTATTATTTCTAGTGCTATCTAACAGGCATATGGAGAACATATTATTCCCTTCCTCTTTGCAGCAGCCTCTTATAGTCTTGAGGAGTACAATACCTCCTCCCCCTTCTCTGCTTTAAGCTAAAGAATCCAAATTTGTTCAGTATTTCCTTGCAGACCATGTTTTCTAGAGCTCTCCTTATTCTCCCTGGTCCTCTGGACTCCCTCCAGTTGGGCTCTCTCCAACTCAAACATGTCTTTCTTGAAGTGCTGGACCATATTGCGCTAAGCCATCATCTGCTGGGAAATCAGGAGAGTTCCCCCCTGCCTACGTCCCAGCAGAGTGTTTTCCTTCACCTGAGCCAACCTCGGCGTAAAGCTCATGGCCCACAATAGCTTCCACTTCGTGTTGCTCAGCCTGTTCTCTGCAGCCCATTTGTACAGCTGAGAGCAGCATATTGCACTTGTCCCTGCTGAATGGTTGCCTCCACTAATCAGGTCACTTCTCCAATTTGGTGAATCAAAATTAAGTTGAAGATCTTAAAAGCAACAGAAAAAAAGCAAACAAAATCTAATCCTCTAAAATCATGGTCCAAAGAAAAACGACTTCAAAATATCCTTGGATAGAAGTGCTGTCTGCACTTAAAGTATGTACTAAATATATAGTATTCTACATATTAAGAATACAGGCGCATAAAATTCCCCCTACATGAATCTCAAGACAGAGAGTACTCATTTAGGTGAACAATCTTTTTTCTACTGGCATACGGATGACAGGAGGAACAAGGGACCAAAATTCAGGAACAGCCTTCTCTACAAAATTATACCAGAATTTAAAAGCCTGCAAATATAAGGTGAAAGAAGGGATTCTGAATAATTTATCCTAGAGTAAGTGTCCACATTTGAAATGATTCAGAAATAGCTCGGTCTGGAGTAACATGCTTCTGAATGAAATATCAAGAGAGATCTCATGCATCTAAATCTTTCATGGTAATTTCCAGCCTGGAGGCTGTAAAACTGAATAGAAAATCTATGCACAAAAACAATACCAAAATTCAGCTGCCCTTCCCCTTCCTCCCAAAGCTCTTCTCCTAAAGCTTCTCTCACATTGGCAGCCCTTGGTCAGGAATTAAAGAGAGGCTGTCAGAGGAGAGACATTACCTGGTGTTTAATCCACAAAGTGAAGGAGGAAAGAAATGAGAAATGAGCATTTAATATTGTGCAGAAGAAGCTCAGTCCTGGATAAGAACAGAGCTATTTTAGAGGTACTTTTCTAGTCCTAACTTCCACTGAGGGCCTCATTTCCAAACTGAATGTTATTTTGATGCTCTTTAAGATCAAAGTACAGCATTGTCTATTTATCCGATGATGCCTAAACTTGAAAGGCTACACAATATCCTTTCTTTCTGAATAAGTGAGCTAAACGAAATGCCACAATTGAGCTCCCTAAAGGGATTTACACAGAAAGAGGCAGCACCCCAAAGTTACTCTCCAATATTAAGCATGAGGTCACATGTCATTTTAGAAAGCTCGTACTCATGTCTTCCATTTTCTTTGCTATCAGGACATTTTTCAGTCACTCATCTGGGTGCCACCAGGCAGCATCACTTCTCTCTGCATCTCTGTCTTTCTGCCAGTTTCTTTTTTGTCCATTTAGACCCTACACTTGTGCAGTGTGTGCACAATGCCCAGCATAACTCAGCACACAGAAACCTCTCTAGACCTGAGCAATCTGGTCTAGTGGAAAGTGCCCATGGCAGAAGGTTTGGAACTGGATGATCTTTAAGGTCCTTTCCAACCCAAAGCATTCTATGACTCTATGATAACAAACATGCACGCCCTGCACCACCAGAACCAATAATGTTTACAGTTTTCCATCCTGCAGTTGGTTGACTACATGTTGAAGTTTCCCCTGAGCCTGGGACAGCAGACACCACACACCACTGCCTTCACCTCCTGTGAACTCTTCAGCTTTTTTCCCCTCAGTTCCAGTTTAAGGGTGACTATCAGGCAGTACATTTATTTCAGGAAGTAAACAGAAAACACAGGCAGTCAGCCACAGTGTTGTCGCTGTATAAGTAGAACTGAAAACGATATACTGTAACCAAACAGTTCCTCATTTTATCCAAAACCTTCACAAAGACCGGGAAATCCAACTGAGATTGAGCGACTCTTGACTGGGGAAAAAAATACTTGAAACTTATTTGATCAAGAACAAAGAAGACTAAAAACAGGCAAAAGAGGAAGAAGAACAACACATCCCCTGAGTTTTCCCAGTACTACAAGAAGCTTTTTTTCCTTTAAACCATTTGCTGAGCAGATGGGAGCCTGGCAAGAAAACCTACCCCTGCAGAGAGACATTGCAGCCTACCTGTGTAAACCACTTTGCGCCTGACGGTCAGATTGACATGACCTTGTTTGGCTGCCTGTTGCATAAGCTGGACGACAAGCTGGTGTGATTTCCCGACAACAGGCGTCCCATCCACACAGATCAGTTCATCACCCGATCTCAGGCGGCCGTCAGCATCAGCAGCACCCAGCGGTACAATGTGACCGATGTAAATCTGATGAATTAGCAGAGGAAGAGAGACAGATGAGAACCAGCCCAACAGCCAGCTGGAAGCAAGGGGCACTCGTAGTTAGACCCAATTTAGTAGGGACATGAAATTGTTGACAAATGTCTGCTGGTCAGGAAAGTTGCTCCTGTGAAAGCAGTTCTATGTGAATGCAGCCACATCATGGAATTGTAATAAATTGACATCTTGTTTCTTTAGGCAGTCCATTCACTCTAATGACAGATAGCCTTGGGAAACTCGTTCAACCAGACAGTGACCAGACAGGAAGACGGTTAAAAGCACTGAGGGTCTTGTCAGGGAAGTTGAGATTGAGTTACTCTTTCAGTTGCCTCTAGGGTTTACAAGCTTGGCACCGCTCGCCTGTCCACCAACTCAGTCTTGGTTTATCTTCAGTGAGTTCTGTGGAGTTACTTTAACTTGAAATGAATTCATGATCTCTCTTCCCATAAATGAGCAAAATAATTTTGGCAGGGAAAAACATGGAAATTCATGCTGCCATTACCTAGCTGTGACCTGTACAGCACGTGAAAGGACGACACCTCCCACAGGCACTGAATTTATGGTAAAGAAGTTGAGTGAATTCGAGAAGAGGATCGAGCAAATAGAAAACCTGGCATTCTAAGATCAAAATACTTGCAAACCTGACCAGGACATCCTTTTCTCAGTATCCAGACAATTTCAGACCTATGTGTTTTTATCTGGTTTACAACAAAAGTAGAAGGAGAAAAAAAATCCCATATCTGTGATGGAGTTCTGGAGTTTTTTTTAAAGTGAGTGTGGGGAGGAGTTGCAGGATACATATAGTCCACTAGTGACTTTAACAGTCATGCTACAGAACAGTTCTGCACATCTATACATGCTACTGCCATGACTCTGAAAGATGTCATGAGTTAAAACATGATACTCACAGGTTCTCCAGGCTCATTTCCACCTAGAATCCTAAATCCAAAACCAGTTTCCTTTCTCCATAGAAAGATATCCTGCTCTTGGTAATCTGGAACTGAAGGGAGAGAAGAAAAACTGTAATTTTTCATCAAAAAACAACACCTTTATAACCAAGTCAAGACTACTCAGATGTATGTGTAGGGGGATCTGCTACTCAATTGTAACCTTCAAATAAGGTGGTCTTGAGTTTTCAGACAATATCGCAAACACAATTTTAAATAGTAAAGGATTATTATTTTAATCACTACTAAAAATTATGCAGTGGTTTCTACTTTCTAGGTGTCTAACTGTGACTTGCCATTTGTTTATCACTATAATATCTCCTTCTGTCAATATTAGCATCATTACCCAGAGCAAGAGCCTCTTCCAAATCATCAATAAATAAATGTGTACAACAGAGAATTACTCTGCCAGAAACAATACAGCTGTCTTCTCTTTCACAGGAGACAAAAGAGCCACTTGTTATGACTTCTACTGTTTAATTAACTTTCCCAAGCATAGTTTTCTGTCTTTCTACTAACACTGCTTTAAATAACAATGGGACAGATCCCCAGTTGTTGTAAATCAGAAGAGCTCCACTCAAAACAATGCAGTTCTCTTGACTCTCACTTGCTTGAGAGTATAGGCTCTGCAAAACCACTGAAGAGATAAAACAAGTTGGAAATATAAAAAAGCCCAACCTCACCTACTCATTAGTATGGAACACCAGCAAGATTGTTACAATGAATATTACATACAGTGAAGTGCTAACCTTGAAGTGCGGTTGAACAGTAATGTTTTATATTAACTTACTCATGCTTGCTTTCATCTCTTTTTAAAAAATGCAAAACTAATTGCTAACATTAAATCATATCAGAAGACAACTTCAGGTTCATTTAATATTTATTGGATAGTATCTGTAACATTGACTAATTTTGTAATGATCCCCTCCCAAAATTTATAATTAATGATAATAAAAAGCTGTTCCTTTACCACTCAGCTGCCTATATTTTCAGTAAAGAAACCAAAGTTTAAATCAGGAGTCTGATTTAAGTAAGTGCCTACTCAGACACAGGATGCAGCACGTTTAATGAAACATCATTTAGTCTTCTGTATCTATGAGCAGGTTCTTTTCCATTGACATCAGTGAGTGTCAGATTGGGCCCTAATTGCATTTTACACTGCCTGTGCCTAATGGGCAATGATTTGGGTCTAGTCTGGTGCTTTTCAGTGTTAAGACTTTTGGTTAGCTCCGATGGTCTCTCTTCAACGATTCAAGAGGATTAAAATACAATATGAACTGAAGATCTGGGAATACGAAAAATTAAATGGATAGGCGAGTGGTAAGGTACAGATGTCTGCTTTGATATTTTCATTTAAACTGGCTTTATATATAATCTTTTCACACTTCAATTACCTGCAGTTATAAACTAAGCTTAAGACCCATGCCCTTACTGAACTGGAGAATAATTTTTGTCCAGACACAATTACAGAGCAGTCAGGTGATGAACACACTGGGCGCCTGCGTGGCTCATCTGTTCTGGCTGAAGGCAGCTCTCCACCCTACAGATGTGTGGCACAACAGCAGAATTCAGACAATGAATTAATTGGTGTTTGTCACTGCCTTCAGCGAGGGGAGCGTGACGAGCAGAGAGACTCGGAAGTGTCTCTCCAGCCCTTCGCAGGCTATTTTGGCAAAGGCTGGCCCCAACCAATTAATAGTGCGTGTTGGACCTGTCAGAGGTAAAGTGGTTTCTGCAGAGAGCTTCAGCAGAGCCCGTTTCCCCTGCATCTCTCAACACCTTCCCATTTGTCAGCTCTCCAGTCTCACTGAACGATGCCGTATGTCCCTGGTTTGGGTACCAGCAAGACAATTAATGCTGCTGGAGGGAACAGCAAGCCTGGCTGGACCAAAGCAACATAAAAAGACAAGTCTATCCCCCAAAGAAGCCAGTTCACCCATGTAACGCTCCTTCCACTGGAAGGATTACAGAGAGGTGGAACACAGATACGACAGACATACAGAAAACACACATTTACACAGAGTGAGTACAAACCAAGCAAAACTCCTTTGACCACTTTTTGCACTGGCTCTGCAGTACAGTGATTCACTGGCACAGCCCAGAACACCCATCCACCTCTGTGCTTCAGTGCAGGTGAGGTGGGACCCCCTGAGCTTCCGTACTGGAAAATTATTTTAGGTTCTCCCATTATTCATTAGCACTTCAGAGAAGCCACTTTCCCTACTTAAAGAGAAAAATGGTGGTGCTCAATCTCTGCTGAAAATGAATGGAAAATGGCCTCTAGGAGTCATTCATTGCATCCCCATACCTTGACTGATCTCAAGCATGTCTGACTCTGATAAAACATGTGCATAGCCCAAATAGCTAAAATTTGCCAGTCTGCTCGTTTGAAATGAAACCAGAGCATTTGGAGAACATTGCAAAAGCGGTAAGAAGAGTTCTGCTGGGGTCATGAGGAGGAATGGAAGGAGAGGTGAGTGACGCAGCCCCGACAATGAGCCACATGGGCAAACTCATGAACGGAACAGGACCATGATACGCCCACCCCACCACCGCCTACACAATCCGCCGCCAGCCAGGACACAGTAAAGCGAGTGCTTTGCACCTTGGTGGCTAACCTTGGCGTATGGCCCTGCCAGACTCCCTTGGTGATGAAGAGCCCCCCGCCACAGAGCAGCAATGACACCAGAACAAGACATCACAAGACACAGATACATTCTCGGCACAGTCTTACATTCTCCAAAACTCGTGGAATTGATTTCTCTCTCTCTCTCACCCTTGCTCAGTCCAGTTGCAGGCGAAGGTGACATAGCTGTAATATTAATTTTACAATTTTGCAGAGCTTAATGTATCTTCTTTCTTGTTAGTTCATTTAAGTAATTGTGACTTTATGGATCATGTTAGGCTTTCATGCATAATTTTTTAAGGTTATAGCTACTATGGATTATGACACTAAATTTCACATCTATCTGCACACACCTGTGCACATGTGGATATATAATAAACACACATATGAATTCATACATTTATGCACATGCATGCAGGTATATTTGGACAACCTCTTTTTTCTCCTCAGAGGAAAAATTTCTTTATGAACACCTTAAATATACTTTGCTACAAAAAAATTTTTCACTTTCATGACACCGTTAGTATTCCAAATGTAAATATTTTTTTCGAATGTTAAAAGAAATTCCAAATATGTGGTGATGAACGATGAACACGGTGTTTACCTAGAGGTAATTTTAATCAAACTTTCCTATACAAACTTTAACAATTATCTTACATGTTATATAAAAGAAAAATCTGCCCAACGTGACATCAGTTTCAACACAAGATGGATTCAAGAATCATCAGTATGAGTTTGCTTTAGTCATTGGCTCATTTGAGGCAGCAGCACTTTCAGTGACTCATAGCTTGGCAAAGTATAAAAGGTTTAAGGCCCAGATTCAGCAAAGTATATAAGGACAAGCCTGAAACTAAGAGTGAACAGTCTCACTGAAGCTGTTGGGGAGTTTCAGAGTTGAGAAGTCCTGCGATTTAGCCACAAAATCTCAGGAGGTTCCATATTTGCAAGAAACCCATTTTCTAAACTACCCCACTGCAGACAAATTCCAGGTTTTTTTGCCTTCTCCTTTTAACCAACCCTTCTGGTGGCATGGGAAGCTTTTGAAAGATGGCTTCAGCATGTTCTTGACAAGATGACCAAGCTCTGCCAGTGAGGTTTGGGGAGGGTGTGATGCCGTGAGTGAGCCATGGAGCCTGCCCATGACTCTGCTCCCTCCCTCTGCTGTGAGTACTACGAGTACCACTGTCCTTTTTAGCAAGACTTTCCCTAAGGGCACGGACACATCTGTGTGCCCAAGAGTATGACTGTAACTGTTTGTCTACTATTAATATAATAAAAGGACATAACCCTACCAAAGGGCTTTTATTAACCATCATCTTGAAAGTCAGCCTGATCAGAAGGCGGCTGCAATTTCTGGAGAGTGTTTTTCTTTTCTATTTTAGGGAGAAAGTATCTAATGTTTGTATCATTGTGCAAATATTTTTAATTCTGTGTAATTGCTGGTGAGTGAACACTACACACCGGGGTCAAGACTTGTTTGTATTATTTTAATTAGATTTGAGGAGAGAAAAATCCTACCAAACAAATTATGTGCCTGAAAATAAAATTCAAATATTAATGATAACTTAGAATATTTTAAAAGCTTTAAAAATTATCTATCGTGTTCTGCTTTACTTTTAATTAAATGCTTAAGCCCTTCAAAGGGATTCATTAACACATCTGCAATTCAGATTAATTCATTTTGTCACTGCTGTTTTGACAGATGGCCATATGTAGGATACGGTATTTTGCAAAGCAATCAGGCCACATGAGAAAAATTTGACAACAGATTGCGCTAATCTTTAAGGAAGTTTAATAATACATTGAAAAATAAAAACCATATTATAAAAATATATTTCAATAAAACAGTGCGAGGTTTTTAGAATTGCGGTTCTCTGCTAAGCCATTCCATTGCTGTTCCTCTCACTAAGTGCTCTTCATGTGTGTCATTCCTGGATCCTGGAACAGCTTCAGTTTTTAAACCTTAAGGGTTCGTCCTTCTCTCTGATTCATGTACACAACTCCCACGAGCAGCAATGAGTTACCCATAACGAGGAGCTCAGGCAGCTAAAACTCAGCACCAGCAAAGAGTGCATTTGTTATCGCCACCAAATGATCTGTTTTCACATTCACTCAGCACAAAACCGGCTATTCTCAAATGTCCTAATCCAGCAAAGACTGGCAACTCTGGGACAGATTGCAGCAGAGCATTTGAGCTCAGCCTTAGCCTTAAAGCATCCCCAGTCCCTTTGGTTTACAGCTTGAAAATAAGCTTCCTTGGACCGGAGCCAAAGCACTCAGCACCTCGCAGGGCTGATCCCCTCACCCCGGAAAGCTGCACGTGAAGGAACTTTAGCCCACATTTGTGGAATAAAGTTGCAGTTCTGATCTGCTGCCACTCAGCCAGAGTCCAGACACAGTGATGGAGCCATTGCAGAATCAGAGTGCTTCCTGATATGAAGATGCATTGGGTAAATCAAAAAAAACACATGCCTTTAACACAATTATGGGTTAGCTGGTGCTTTTGAACCTAATTCTGCTCTATCAACGGCTTCAGTGAGATAGGTCACATAAGGCAAACACAGTCCTTTTTAATGAAATACTGATCCAAGGACAACTCAAATAGAGGAAGAACGCATTTTACCAATTCCAAAAAATTAAAATATTGCTTGTGCTTCCCATGTCTACATTCTTATTATTAATGTTAGTAACAGTGGGATGCACTCCCAGAGAAAAAGGCAGTAGGTGTTCATTATAGATTCAGTACTTCTTAGAAATATCCTGGAGACGATGAATTCATATATTGGATAAAACCTCCTTATACTATTATTTTTAGATGAAAAAAATCTGTCTGGGCTGGGGCTAATGAATTCATCTTCTTGTGTCAGCTGCACTTGAAAAATTGCACTATGTTTTCTTTATGCTCAACAATTTCACAAATGGGAAAAAATAAAACACTTAAGATGATCTAATGCTCTAAAATTCTATCCTTTTAAAATTCATCATATACTTCAACACAAAGGGTTGTTGTTGTTTTTCAGTCCACTTGTTGGGGGTTCAAAACCCTGCCTCTCAAAAGCACATTTCATAATCTTTTTCTGGCTTTTTAAAATTTAAGGCCAGCAACCAACAGAGAGCAAGCCCTGGTCTGGGTAGCTGGGAGAGCTGAGCTGGACCTCCTCAGGCAGTGGGGGATTTTAGCACCCATAAAATGCCCGGTTACTGGATGTATCAGCCACCCTCAGCACTGGCACTAGGGTGGCATCCTCCTGCTGTACATTAGACATTCATTTAGTTCTGTTCACACTTTCATCAGAAGATTGCAGAGAGAGTCACATCTAGCACCCAAAGCTATGGATGTCATGGGAGATGCTAACCTCAGACCCAGAGCCAAAGGGAATGAGTGCTCAGGTAAAGAAGGAAGCGATGATACGACTGTATCTCCACCAGCCAAAGGTGGCACAGGGGTTAAACTGAACTGCAGCTGGGTACAAACACGAAGAACAGCACATGTGGAGCAGAAGACAGTGAAACTGGAGTGCCCAGGGAATGGTTTCTCCCACCACACACTCTGGTGCTCCATGTCAGCAGAGCTCTCTATGAGTGATCAGAGAGCCACACAGTTGGTGCTTGGGCAACACTGGGAACTGAGTCTCTAAGGGATGATTCAGGTTCATAATGAAGGGAAGGAAACACGGTGCCTCCCCGCAAGCTCCCAGGGCAGCAGACCCAGGTTTCATCTGCTAACCACAGCCTCCATTTATGAGACTGGTCAGAAGTGAGGGCTTGGTGAGGGAAGGAGAAGGAGCTGACCAGGAATCTCTAAATAAAACCACCAGTGACACTATGGGATCAGACCATGACAGGAGACAGAGCGTGTCCAACTCCATTTTTCACTTATCTTTCCTGTTTTTCTTCACACTTCATTAGGTACAGCAAAGCCATGTCACTAGCTAAGAATGCAGGTTAATCCCCAGGGAATGTGCTTCACTCCAGCTTAGGGTTGGAAATTCATAGGCTTTTGGACACTTCAAGTGGCACAAGTTTACAAGGAGACAAGACCACATCACACTTTGACCACTCTTCAAAAACTTTCTATCTATGAAATCAAGAAGCCTCAGAAAACACCTTCCTGGAAAGGAAGAGCAAGGGGATGGAAAGGTGGTAGAGAAGCAGTGATGTTCAAACAGGTAAGTCTCATCTGGTAGAAGAGGCAGGAGACAAGGACTGAAGCAGTAGAAGAGGATCAACAGCACTACAGAGATGCTGGACCATGGAAAGCTGAGACAGGGAAGCTGAAGGGGTGTAGCAGATCTCAGTCTAGCAACAGGCCCAGCAGTGAGGACTGTGGCACAGGGAAAGATGGGGTGTGGGAAAATAGGCAGCCAAGAGACAGTGAAAAGGTCTGTTGAAGGCCTCTATTCACAGACAAGGATAAAACCTCTACAAGATAACTGCAGCCATCGAGGAAAGAAGGAAGATTTAGTACATGGTGTTGGAAGTGGCGACTGCCTGCCTGTGCACTTCAGGATTTCTCCAGCTCAGTCTTGGGTTTTATCAGGAAAGACAGACAGGAGTTAAGGCTGCTAAGCTGATACTAATGACTAATTAGTAGGAGTTAAACAGTTCATTAGAAATTAGCTAAGTAGCTGCAGGGGGTCAGAGGCAATGCCAGCACAGCGCCAACAGGAACCACGCGAGCTGAGCAGTGGCAATGCCAGTGCCACGGAACAGCCTTGGCCTTGTCCACCAGGGAAGGAGAAGGAGGAGCTCTACCCACAGCTCTGCAGGGCTGAATAGTCACCATCCTCAGCTCTTGCCCTTTTTCCTATTTCAGTGAGCTGCTTGTACAAGTTCTGTCACTGCACTCTCAGATCAGTATGACCTGGCCCAAGAGCCCGCAGGGTCAGCACACCTAATCCCTGGGAAGGGATGGGAAGGGAAGCAGTGCACAGAAGCTGAGACACCTACAAACTGCATTGCTGAGACATTCAATCCAAACAGATGAATATTCAGCCAAGAAACTGTGACTCATGATTTAATTTTTCCATGATATAAGACTTCAAAGTGACTGGTTTGGTCAGAGAAAAACAGTCCTACCATTCTTCATTCTGAAGTAACGTTCATTTCATACTGGTTTTACCAATTTCCAGTTAGCACATTAAAATCAAACTGCAGGTGATACTCTCACAGAACGAAGACTTTGAAACTCCCTTTTCTGTAACTAAAGTTACTACTGCCTTTCAAAAGGAACCTAATACTCTAATTCTTAAAGAAGCTTTTACAAATTTGATCATCTTCAGCAGTGCAATTAAAGCAAAGCCAATGTGTTTATTCTGTTTGCAGAGAAGAAGTTGATTGAAACCATATTTATAGTCTTGGAGCAGAGTCAAAACCTTGCTGAACTATTAGCCAAGTGCGTAGATTATTAATTGCCATAAAAGCCACTTACAATATGCATTTGATATCTGTATTGCTAAAGTGTCCACTCTGGTCAAAGTAAAATGGCTCAGCTGGATTTTCTCCTCCCCAGGGTGAGGCTGAAAAGCATCTGATATGAATTTCAGCAAACTAATTACTTCCCTTCCTCACTGAAATTCCTATGCATATCAGACAATGAGTCTTAACATCAAAAAAGAGTTTAGGATCTAGATAACAAACTTGGAAATCCTCCTTCAGCCTAATTGAAAAGCAAAATAAAAACATAGGGAAAAAGACGGTCTTTAACTCTAAAGGGATTTTTAATTTTAAACTTTATGTGCCCTTTCCTAGAGATGATCTAAATTCAGTCCTCACCAGAGAGGAAACCGCAGCTCTACCAAGTAGACATCACTGACAGACACCGAATTAACCAACCGAAGCCTTACATTTTCAACAGAAATCTAAAAGATCCGGCCCTTCGCAAAGAAAACACACAGGGAGCAGCTGCCGGAGCCGTAGCCTTAGCAACCACACCTGCTTCATATACTCACGTCGGCTTTCATACATGCTCCTGGACTGGGCCCAGATTTTGAACGGATCTGGCTTCTTCTGCCCAGAAGTGTCCGGCTGGTCTGCAGGCGGTGCCTCCGCGGCGCTGTAGTCGGGCAGCACCTGCGTGCTGTGCACGGGGGACGCGGTGTGCCCGCTGCGGTGGCTGGAGACGCTGTGCTGGGAACTGTTTTGGCTGTCTTTCCTTTCAAGTGGTTGCTGTAAGGAAGGAAAGCGAGTGGAAGGAGAGAGAGGGAGAGAGAGAGAGAGAGAGAGAGAGAGAACAGACGGTTATTGGTCTTTGAGTGGGTGTTTGCCATCAATTTTTCTCCCTTCTTTGATCAGGGTTTCTGCGTGCACATAAGTAAATATATAAATTACGGTTTTGCTGCTAGTTAATGCTGGGTACAGTTAAATTCCCCGATGACAGATTTTGATAGGCAGACTGACAGAAAGACACATGCAAAACAAAGTCATTTATCACAAAAAAATATGCATTTTTTCATCTAACATATAAGACAGATCTAAATCTCACTAGAGGTTACTAGCTTCAGTGCACTTATTTTTTCCTGCTTTAAGGTAGAAAAACTCAACAACCTTCTACTCAGATAACATTATGGTCTAACTTGACCCTGAAAGAAAAAGGAAAAACTACCAGATTTCACTGTGAAAACTCAAACTGTCCCTCTGAATCAGATTCAAGCACAGACCTTACTATGCAAGATCACTTTTCCTCTGCAGTTCTTGCAAACCCCCACACCACAAATGGCTGGACAACATCCCTTTGATGCCTCTGCTTCCCAGAGCATCCACAGGATTCCTGCAAACCTTCACAAATGTGAAAATGTCTATTTGCAGTTTGATTTCCTTGTTTTAATTGAGCATATTAAAACAGGAAAAAATGTGTCTGCCTAAATTCAGGGCTTATTCCAAAGCAGTATGTCAAGAGTTCTGCCTGCTCACTGTTTAGCTAAGCAGGGTACGTAGTTCTTAAACTCACAACAGTGTGCTCAAATGAAGCACAAGTCACATCTGCAGTGCCAGGATTTGTACTGCTCAATATGCAGAAAAATCCTCCCCCAACAAGAGCTCCCCAAACTCTTTAGCAAATGCTTTTCAATGCTCTTTTAAGATGACCTTGGGTTGACATCAAGGTTCAGTGCAATCTCCCACCTGCTCTAACACAGGGAACTGTGTCCAGAAAAACAGAATCTCAGAGGTTGTTTTTCCTACTTCCACTATTTCCCAGCTAAAAGGGGTCAGGCACCGGTACCAAGAAATTTAAAGCCTCCTGCTGGCAGAGGGTACCTGAAAACATTGCAACAGAAGTCTCTGCTTTCAGGAACTCCTCTACTGCAAACCGAACAGGTTAGGGTGGCAAACACAGAGCAGATCAGCCCAGAGGGCTGATGTGCCCACAGGTCTGGGGAACCCTTGCTTCACTCTGGACAGGAAACCCCAGGCAGCCAATGCTCCATCATAGAAGAGATGAAATAATTACAGAGAAGAAAGTCACCATACAAAGTACCCCCTTTTTGAGTCTTAAAAAAATCCCAACAGATTAGATTATTATTGAGTTGCACATACTTCAGGTTTACACTGAAAAAAAAAAAACAACCAGGTCCAACAGCCCAAATGACTTTGACCTCTCAGCCTTGCATTCAAGTTGTTGATCCACTACCAGCATCTTTTAAAGGATAGACTAGATCTTTCAAAGAATGTGTAATTGCCTTTGTCCTTTAAAGCAATTTTGAACAAAGCATACCTGCTGTGATTACTCATCTCCAGACTTTCAAATACAAATATCTGAAACAATTTCCAACTTTTATAGCTTTTTAAGTGGTAAATGAAGCTAATTCACACACAGCCTTTCAGTTTTTAAATGAAGCCATTTTAAAACAGCTATGCTGGGGATAATCACTCCTTCATAATTTTAAAAAAAATACAAAAACATTTTACATCTCTTAGTCCAGCCATCTGGATTGGTTTGTTTGTTTGGCCAAACTACTAAAATAACTACAAGCATCCTGTGAAACTTCAGGCCAATATCACTGGAAATACCTGGGTTACAGAATGTGGAGTACAGGGACTAAAATGTGAAGCTTTATGCAGCCCCTGGAGAAATAGTGAGAACTCTCTGAAAACTTTCTGCTTTAAAACAAAACAAAGTTTAAACTTCAAAAATTGCTCTCACTGTGATATGAAAGGTTTAAATTTTGAACAAACTATGAATTTCGTTTCGTATTTTTGTTGCAAATGGAAGTGTCAGCATACCTCAAGTAAAACCATCTCTAATTAAACTAGAGTTTCAATTGCAAATACACAGACATTTTTCAAGAAATAAGGGAAAAATTCTTCAGAGGGAAAGTTGTCTTCCCCAAAAATAACTCCTTCAAAAAGCCTGAAACATCTCTGTTTAGGAGTTTAAGAGGGGACTAGAAAAAGGGGAACTCAACCACAGTAATAATGCATAAATGTAATTAAATTAATACAAGACAATATTTATTGACTTTCACATCACCAGAGGAGGCCAAAAAGGTTTGGGGCCAAAATTCTTTCCACATGCTGTAGCAGCTTCAGCACATCATCCCCATGAGGAACTGCAGGGGTCTGACCATCCTGGTCACTGCAATGCCCCTCCCACGGGGACTGCTCAGATCAAGAGGTTTGTTTGTGTCCTGGTGCAAGTGGAGCTTTCCCAAGAGAGATGAGCATAATGCCAATGAAAGGATGGGTTCTCCATTTCCTGCCTTGTTCCTAGCTTCAGGGCCAATCCTCCTTGGTCTGGATCTTGCTGTCTGGCTCTCTCAGTTCACACATACGGGCAGGAAAGCAGCTAAATTGTGGCCAGGTGAGCACAGGGCTGTTTGGTGACTGAGTGCTGCAGAGAGAGCAGTTCAGACCTCACCCTGAGATGCTGATCGTGTTTTTCAGTGCAAAGTAAAGCAGATCAGCTGAATTGTATTGACTTCTGACAGTAGCTGCCAAGAGCATGAGGCACTGAACTACCTGAGTCAGTAAGAGCATCCCTGACCCTCTGGAGCCCACAATCTTCTCCAGAGCTGCTGATAAACATCAACAGGTTGCCAGAAAGACTCTTGACTAAAAGTGGCTAGAAATCAAGACCATAATGACTACCTTGAGTCCATTTAAGCAGACTGCACACTTAAATACAGGTGGTGGGATAAAACCCCTTACAGCCCTGACAAAATAAATCCGTGGAAAACTGCAGCTTCTTGTACACTACCCAAGGCCCAGGTCAGGTCTGAGATGCCTGTGCCAGCTTCTCAACACGCTGGCCGAAACTTTGCAGTGCTCATCCTGCAAAACAAGACAAAGGTGTAAAACTGCAAAAAGGGAGAGTTTCTGTGGTTTCTCCCATGGCAGTTCAAGGTCGGGGGGGAAAATGGTCTCTGAATGAAGAGGGATGTGTTGTACAAACATGCTGGGGAGCCAGTTTCTCCTTCTGACAAAAACAGGACACTGGCAGAGCCCCAGGTGCTGCCTATCCACCCAAAATATGTGGCAAGTCTCTTGTCAGCAGCAGGTTGTGCAGAGGAATTGCATTTTTGGCCACAATTCAGCTATGCTGACAATGTATTTATTTAAATCCAAAAGAAAAAAATTAGATTTTTGGAAGAGCTTAGCACTTTCTGCCCCCTGCAGTGATCTTGTCTTCTGATGATCTAGCTGCAAATTTTGTGCTCTAGAGCATTTTGGAGAAACTGGTCTTGATAGTGAAGCAAACTGAGCTGGAAATGGAAATCTTTGCCCCCTTGTGGAGTATTTTGATGCAAACAACAAGGAAAAAAAAAAAGGAAAAAAAGTTTGGTTTTATCCATGTTATACCACAATAATTCCAGGGGAAATTTATGTACTAGAGAACTTGCACACTGAAAACATATTTCCTTGGCTGTTCAATGCAAAAATATTATCCATTTTCATCTAAAAAAGGATCAGCAGGAAACTGAAAACAGAGAGCTGCAGCAACAGCAAACAGCAGCACAGACAGCTGCTGGGAGCACATCTTTGGTGGGGGAATAGAGAATAAAGAACTTGGAAATGTCCAGTCCCATGTATGACTGCAAAAGGTTTCTTCTCCTAATTTGACCCTTTCCCCAAGGTTTAAAAATTCTCCTTAAAATTTGAGAAGTGCAAAGCTCATCAAAAGATACACACAGGCTGAAAAATACAGCCCAAGAAAACTGAGCAGGAAAAATATTCCAAGGCTGTGTCACAGCCTCAGCAAACCTCTCCAAGGGGCTAAAACACCTCCCCACAGCCAGGCAGTACCAAAAACCTGAAGTTGGCCTTTTGGGAATTGGGACTGACAGCTAAAATTAGGACTTGCTTGAGAAAGAGAAGCTGCTGGCAGTAAGTTGGGAATGTGTCTGAACTTTGGGAAAGGACATGAGGTAACAAGAGAGGGCTCATCTCTTGAGCAAAGCAGAAGAGGATAGACACCTGAGTCATGACTTCCCCAATGCAGCAGAAGAAACAAAGAATAAGGACAAGTTAAGATCAAGCCCACTGCTCCCAGCCTGGATGTACATTGTCCTCCGGCTGCAGCTCACTTATTAAACAAGCAATGCTGGAAAACCATCGCCTTGTGTTGCGCAAAGGGCACGGGGGAAATGGGCAGCACGTTCCCCCCTAGCCCCACAGGCAGCTGTGCAGTGCTGGGGACAGCCCATGGCACAGGTTCCACTGGCAGCACCCACATTCACCCCATTGTTGCCAGTGCAGCAGCAAACTGGGAGTCCCTGGGATTCAGTGCATCCCTGGGAAACACCGGCACAGAGTCCAGTGAGATGGCATCCCAGCCCGGGAGCGTGCCATGAGGGGATGGCCAAGAGGGTTGGGTTGGGCTCCCCTCACCCCGCAGCTGAGCAGCAGCCCTTCAACAAACCGAGGAAGGACAGTGCTTGCAACATCACCACTTCCCTGCTTTTGACCATCGCCTTGGCCACGGGAGCTCTGGAGTTCGTGCAAATCCATCCCAGAGAGCCTCGAGGACAATTTCCTCCTCTGCACACGGATGCCCCGATGCACTTTGCTCCAGGTTTCCGTGCTCAACCCCTGCATGTCACCAACGCCTGGGGATGAAGAAGCGGCTGCACCGGCTCAGCTGAGCTCTCGGCTCTGCCCTCCGAGGAGCGGTCGGTCATTAAAGCTGCCGCATTGTGCGGCAGACCACAACATCCCTGCTAATTGCCGCTGCCAATGATCCCATGTGCAGGCAGGGGGAACAGGAGGCTCTGCTCTTTGTGAATCCTGTGCTTTAGAGGCAACAGCACCGCCTAGGACCATAGGAAAAATTACTAAAGGGACCCTAGAGCAAAGTGAGAGCGCTCAGGAGAGGCACACGAGGGAATGGAACTGCTTTCCCAAGGCTGACAGGCTGCTCAAAGCAAGTAGTAAGGAGAAATCTGCTGTTGCACAGCTACACCTGTTTGTAAGCAGCCTCTTTGTTCACCAAGGCAGGATTAGCCTGACATGGATTTAGATGCTGCTCAGATTTTTACGGTGCATAGCTGTCAACCAGGGAGGTGTCTGACACAGCAGGATCCCGCTTCACCCGATGCCAAATGTGCGTGTGGCAGAGTGGGAGCCTCCAGGTTGTGGAAAGACCAAGACTCATTGATTAGGGCTGGTTTAATGACAGAAGTCGGGAGTCCGGATCGCGTGCAGCCAATCCTGCTCTGACCAGGGGAAAAAGTGGAGGCAGAGAACAGAAACGTGCCTGACGCGTCTGTATTTTACACACTCGCTTCTGTTTTTCCGAAGGCTGAAATAATCCCCACGTATGACAGCAGCGAGCACGCAGGGTCTGACAAGGCTGTGATTTGCGAGGGAGCACACCCCGCACTTCTGCCTCCCAACATTAATGCGAGCTGACAATGGTAGAGGCCTGGGCTCACATGACTTTAATCAGCGCTGCCCTAAGCCATCAGAATCACATTAATTATTTCAGGGCTTTCTTTTTGGATGAACAGAGAGCTCGTATTAAAAGCACGAGCCTTCTGCTCAGCCTCTTCATGAACCTCTTGCCCAGGTTTGTGAGGTGGGCTGTGCCCAGCTGCAGGTTTTGGCACCCATCGGGGACTGTCGGTGAAGTTTCACACCATCTTACAACACGGCAAACACCTCACTCGCTCTGCTTCCCCAAAGCTCCTGGGAGAGAATTCTGCCTTTCCCTCACTCCCAACAGATAACTGCAAACTTTCAGGCTTTAAGTATTTCATTTCCTTTAAAAATAAAACATTTCTTTTTGTTGCATACAAATAGCACATTAATTTCTTCCATAATATCATGCATGGAGCTTTAGAGATACTTTAGATCACGGCTTCCGTGCTGCTAGTTAACATGTCATCCAGGTAACAGCTTTACATGGAAATAAGATCAGAGGGGACAAGAAAATACTGTTCTATTGTTGCTTTTTAAAAAAAATTAGGAATCTTACACCTGCAGCACAATCCTGCTCAGTATGAAAATGCCTCCAGAGCAAGCACCCAGACAGATGACTGTATTCCCTGGGAACTGTAATCATGCTCCGTTCATGCTTTGTCTCTCTCGACAAGGTGTGTGCTTTCCCATTCCGTTAATAATTCAGCCAAGGGTACTCAAGAAAACTCAGGGAGTTAATGGAAAAGGTTGGTGCCTATGAGCACCCGACAGGAATTGCTATCTGGCAAGAAGGTGGAGCCTCCCATCTTTCTAAAAGGAAACAATAGCTGTCTTTTTTGGTAAGTTAAATGACAGAGAAGCTCATCTGTCAGGGAAGCAGATCTGTAAACCTGAGGCTTTATTTGCAAACAAGTCCCCCTTCCGTACTGCATTCCTCTCTCATCTCCCCATGCAGCAGGAGCCGTGCAAGGTAATCATGGTTGCAACAGAAAGACAACTTAAAACAATCAAGACCCACAAAGCAAACAAGCCAAACTCATGCCTTTCCCCTTCAGAGCAGACAAACAGACAAAAAATAGTAGCTGAGAAGTGCTTACCGACTTTGGGCTCTTCTTTGGGACCGGCAGTCCTGAAAAATGGCAACAAGGGAAAAATAAACATTAGCATTAAACGTTACCTTCCCTTAAAGAAAAATCCCTAGGTGTATCATCCGAACGTAGCCATCTGCAGAGTTATGTCAGCTTTCGCTCTCGCATCGGAGTTACCAGTCTGTTCATATCGAATCAAAGCACAGGGAGAGGGAGAGCGAGCGAGAGACGGGAGCGGGGAAGAGGGAGCGGGGGGAGCGCTCTATCTGCATTAGCTATGCTGACTTGTGCTGCAGCAGCCGGGAGGCTGGGAGAGAAACCCACAGCCCTCAGCGGCTGCCGAAACCCAGCGCTCGGGCAGAATCTCAAATGCTCCCCTGGATTACGGGAGACTTAGCTCACAATTAAGCCGAGGCTCTTTCCTTTTGACGCGATCAGCTCGGCGATTTTATCGGACCAATCGCGGAGGCGCAGGGCAAACAGGTTGATTTTTTAAAAAGTATTCCTCTAGAAATTGATTTTTGAATGGGAAAATGGGCACTGGCTTGAGCCTAGAGGTGCGGGCTGGGCAAAAGAAAACAAAAGCATGAGGAAGAATAAGCTTTTATCTCTAAAACTGTGAATATTACTGAGAAAACACGTTTTCCTTCCTGTCTATCCTCAGTGTAAATCTTTGAAGCCAGAGGTTTTATCTATTAGCTACAATTTCAGAGAGCTGTGGCTTGAGAACAAGCACTACCAGTGCCTTGACCCCTGGGGGGGAAGCTCGGGAGCTTGGAGAAGGGGGGTTTACACAGGTTGCAGTTGATGTAAAGGAAGAAACAACTGTGAGGGCACCAGGGAAGGTTTTTTCAAGGACAATTTTGCATTTTGAAGCAGCCTCTTACTTGCTCTGTGATGAGCAAGAGAACTCAAGAGAGATTTCAATCAACTACTTGTGCATATAGCCCAGTTGCCAGCAGCAAACACTTGTCCAGGGGTTTACCTACAAATGCAGGAAAAGCTCTTTCTTGTGCCTTTTGCAAGAATGCCCAAGACCTCCCTTTTCTATAACTGTTCGAAGAGAGGAAACTCCCCATATTTTGCTCTGTGTGACACTCCAGAAACAAACATAAACCTAAACACAGATTACATTGCACATTAAGTGCTCAGTAATTCAGATGTTTGAAATCTGCTTTTGTCTTTAGCATGTGATTTATGTGGCATTTATGCCGCATTACGTTTTCTACTTTATGCATTTTGTTTATTCTAAAACCCATGCCCTCATCTAACTTTTACACAGAGAATAAAATAAGTGATGCAAGTGAATTACAAATCTGTCTAGGAAGATGCCCATTTTAAGGTAATTTGGGAGATGTTAGTTCTGAACAGGGAAGATCCACAACTAAAAATGATAAACAGGGCTCACTTTGCTGTTGCTCTCAAACTGGAATGCATACTGCAACGAGGATTTTAAATGAAATATTTTCAAGCTTTTGAGGAATATCTGTGCTCTGCATGTCACTGATGCATTCCCAGCCAATAGCTGATATCCCTCCAGGCACTGATTGATCGAGGGACAATGAAACATCAAAACTGTTTGAACTAAACAATCAAGACTGCAGCTTCATTTTTGCTGACGGGGACTGTGTTTGTATAATACACTTAAAGAGGAAAGTGCTAATAATGTTCATGGCAAGTCACATTTTTAACAGGCATCATTTATCAGAGATAAACACACAGACAGAGATTCTCCTCTCTCTCTCCCTCCTTCCACATGCATGCACACACGTTTACTCTCCCTTTCCAAGAGATGCTCTTTCCTATTAAATCAATAGGTAGAACAGATCCCCGTGCACACATGCACCCTTAACACACCAGCATGAGACAGAAAAGATATTACAGCAATTTAAATGCTCCCTCCAAAATATAAAGCAGAAATGCAGCTGGGCTGTTCATTCATATTGTATCAGAATTCAGTTTATTGCATCACAAACATTAAATGTTAAAATTTAATAAGTATAAAGTACTGAACAAACCTTTCCTTTAAGTTTGTCATTAATTTTGTCTGTTCCGATCCCAAAGAGATGGAAAACAGTTGAAAAATAATGGAAAACACATCAAGACCATTGTTTGGCGAGTCCTTCAGAGGCCAGTGTATCTTACAGTGTCACTGCTCTGTGCCAGACTTTGCAGCAGAACAAGCAATAATTGACTTTTCACCAAAATAAGTGACTGCAGAACACGTTACCAAATGTTAGCAGTTTTTCATGGGACAAGCTTATAGTCAGGGGAATAACCTGCCTGTACATTTCCCTGTGAAAATGTTATTTATTCATCTAATTAGGGTCTCATTTCAGAACTCCAGCTCTTGACGCAGCAGGCCAAATGAGCAAATGATAGGTATAATGGGTAGTTTTCATGCTCAGATGATGGAATGGATACAGTGTTTAACAGCGATGAACACGAAGAGCTTGAATAACCCCCAAATCCCGGGAGCACCACTAGTGAGAAAACGCCAAGCTTTTCCAAAAAGCTTCTGGGAAAGACATTGCCCAAGCCTATGAATCTGGAATATTGACAGCTATTGACAATATTAATCTTTTGATTCCATTAACAAGTCTCATCACTGCTCACACTATGCCTTGCTTGGAAGCTCATCCTTCCAAAGCTGCGTGTTCTCCCCTGAAACCTCACTGCAAATTTTTCCAAGGTAAATGGGCCAAGTGTGGACTGAACACCCAGTTTGCATCTTTCTGGCATTGTCCAGCTTTTTAGTGGTTGGAGTAACAGCTTCACATCCCTGGCTAAGAGAAGCCAAAAGGCTTTTCCCTGCTCTGATACTAAAACAGTAATAGTTTATACTGAGACTGTTTGCAGTACAATTCCTCTGTGATTTGCTGCCTATGGACACCTCTCACCAGTACCTGAAATGCATCTTCTAATTTTGTGGAGTTTTGGAGATGCAGATTAGAGAAGATGAAAAAGTCAAGCAATTGAATTGGACTGTTGTCACCACAGAGTTAACAATGTTTTAAAACAAACAAGCACATCTGGTAAACAATGTCAATATGACCTAAAACCCCTTGAATGGGCTCATTGTAGCTACATACTAAATGTGCCTGGAATTAAATTAATTAGAAAACACAAATTACTCCCCTCTAAATAACAATGTAATAAAGCAACTGCTTAATGAAAAATATCAGTGATCAGTGAGCAATCCACAAGAACAAAAAAAGGGATTGTAATCAAACTAAATTCATGGACTCGTCAGCAAGACAAGAAAGGCTTCATACAAGGTTAGTCAAAAATGAGTCAGATGCAGGGATCTAAATTAAACTAATTATCACAGAGATTATTACATTTATCTTAACAAAACCCTCTCTCTTTTCTCGCCAGTACTCCCTAAAGCTCTATGTACAGCTGGCTGCATCCATCTGCTCAACTGCATTTTGTAACATAGGGTAAAAAATGCAAATCATTAAGCAAGTTTTGTAGCATGACTTAGGCACTCTTAATGCCATTACCCATTAGGAGCTGTATTTCTGTTGCGTGACACTGTGTTATGTTGTGAGCAAAGTGGTCCATGAATTAAGGCCTCAACTCAGCTTACTTCATATGTGGCACGTGTTAATTGTTCAGTCTTATGTGGTACAACTTTTGGAGTTGGGAAGCTGTAAGGTTCCTAACCCTACCTACGATGAGTTCATGGAAGAACACATGGGACAAAACTGTGACCCCAAGTGTTGCTGTTTCTAACATGCAATTCTCCTCTATTCTTACAGGAACATTATTCTCAACTCCTTTGTCTTTATGCAACCTAATTAACATGGGAAGGGAACACATCACATGGTAAATTCTGCTTTACTGAGCATATACAAATGCAATGTGTGATTACAGACCCACACCACAGCCTGGGCTTGATTCTGGTGAAAGCTCAGAAGGCCATAAATGCTCAAAAATTATCTAAAGGGATACCAGACACAATGTGCCCTGCTCCACAGCCTCATGTTTTAAAGATGGTAGATCAAAATTATCTAAAGTTGAATCCTAAGGAAGACCTACCTCTAGGCTCCATAGGAGTCATCCATGTGGAGGCCAGCTGGTGTGAACACTTTGCTCTTCACCACACACAAACACACGAAAGTATATATTTCAATGGGATTTCAACTGAAGTTGGAACAATTCAATATCAGTTTGCACAATCCACCCACAGGACAAAGGTTCCTGGAATTGCTAAGAGCCAGTCTGGAAGCCAGACTATCATCTTATTTATGGCTTACAACATCTGTGGCTACTGCTCAATGTTTTTAAGTTTTGGAGTGGTTTTGCACATGAAGGGGAAAAAACCAGCTGTGCCTAGATCTTCACTTCTCGCAATTCCTGAACATTTCCAAACTGGACATCTTGTGGACCATCTATATCCAACAGCAAAATAAGCCATGTGTGAGTCTAAGTGGAAAGGTCACCCATTAGGTTTTGCCATTATGTTGTCTTCAGCCCAGAATGCACAAGTGCTGAAAATTAGTTGGAGATGAATAAAAACACAAGAAAAAGATTTCAGACTGTGTCATAAGGTTAACATTTACAGAGAAAATGTTCCTGCCTGGAAAAAAAAACAACCCTTGAGCTTTCTAAATAGCGCTTACACCATGCTGAATAAAAACCAAAGGCTGTATCAAAGAAAACAGACACTTTGAAAGATGAGGTTTAGGTAAAGTACCAGAGTCTGAGGGTACACAACCATGTACCTGGCATGGAACATTGATTACTGCTTTCTGTGTGCAAAACAAGGAACTTTAAATAATTAATGCTAATGGCCATTAGTGCTGCCAGGGGGGCAGGGAATGGGAGGTTGGTGGTGACAAAGCAATTCCCTTGATTCTGTATAATCCATTGCCAAAGAATTTCTAATAAAGGACAAATACTATCTGAAAAAGTAGATGAAAGTTGGTCTTTTCCAGACTGGAGAAAGAACAAGAATAATCTGCAGCAAGAGAGGCAAACCTATGCAGGCATAAGGAGCACCATCATGAAGAAATCCCCTACCTGTACCTGCCCAACTTTTCTGCTTGTCATCGTGATTTGCATAACAAGAGTGTCACTGCACTAGCAAAAAATTAGCTATGCAATACAAGCTTTAAGCAAGAGAATAATTTACACTGCAGGAATATAGCCCTGCCATAAATCAAGTTTGGTAACTTCTAAATGCAGTGAAAAATGCCACATTTCTAATTCTAATGCTAAGAAAGCAATGTTTTGAAGATATCATCTTGGGCATTATTAACCCACTGTCACTGACAAAAAGCATAATGAGGCAAGGAACATTATTGCCATTAACATGAATTTCAGTTCTAGATGCTCTGAAGATGTTAAATTGTATTAGCCTCAAATACTCATTTTTGGTTGGGATGCTAAACAATTCCTCCTCGTTAAAGTCTCAGTCATATTTTCAGCATCTCAAATGAGAATTGATTTTAGAAGCGATGAAAAAGATATAGGCTAATAAAATGCTATTTAATTACTATGAAAATATAAATTTAACTATGCAGTAATATATATAAGGTAATGCCAAGACAGTAAGATAATAAAGAGCTTGAGAATTAGCGTGACAATTACCATCTAGCCTATGGTTGAAAGCATGTCAGCAGTTCTTGCATTTTTATTTTGAAGCTCATTAAATGAAGAGCTTACCATAAAGCTCGAGCTGTTGGAGTCATACGCTTAAATGAAAATCTTTGTTAATATTTAAACAAATATGTACATGGACACTACATTTCTGAAATCGCATGAATTTCAGAAGCTAAACACCAGAATTAGAAAGTAATTAGAGACTGCCATGTTCTTCTTGCATGGATAAGGGTGTGTGTATACACAGGTATTATATATCTATTTTTCATATAGATAAGCGTACATGTGTGGCTATACACAAAGGTAACTATTCTTTTCCAGAAGCTCACAATATCCAGGACTTACAAGCTTTATTTCTGGAACACATCTCACAATTTTGGGGGCATGCTGCAAGTTTGAAGAGTCCAGCCCCAAAGCCCTTCTCCTCAGCTGCCTGCCCCTTGATATGGCCATGTAGGTACCAAAGGGCAGCAGCACCTCAAAGCCAATCCCACATGCCACTCCAAACTCAGTATAGAGGACACTAGAGAGGAGAAACCATATTTTGCTACTGTCACATCACTATTTATGCTTCTCAGTGAGAGCATTTGTCTTCAGACTTACCACAGCATTGCTACAAGGTGTAAATCCACATGCCCAAACTCGGTGGCTTATGGCACATTCTCATATTTCATATTTAGAGAGCAGCCTGCACAATGGGGATGCCTGTAAATAGGGCTCTCTTGGCATTAGTTTGATTTTGCTATTAATAAATAACATCCCTTAATAGTAAGCTAATATTTTACAGAATGCTTATCCAGATTCAGACCTGAGGAGTGCAAAGGCACGTATGGCACACTAAGACAGAAAACCTTTACTAGGGGCACAGTGATTTTACAGATGTTTTTGGAAAACATAACTTTATTAGTTTTAAAATAGTCTTCTATTAAAATAAATCAGTAACTCCATATAATTTCAAGTACGTAGTTGTACATCTCAGAAACTATCCCTGAAGGATGGAGACAAACCCCCTGATATTTACCAGCACATCCCTACCAACATCACCTTCATGCACCCTCAGCCACAGTGTCCTGACCTGCCCCAGCATCCTCAGCCAGCTGTGTCACCTCCCTGAAGCTCAGTCTCCTCTACCAAGACTGTCTGGTCTACAAGTCCTGCCAACTCCCTGAGTCCAGCTCATGGTACTCTGCAGATCTTCTGGCACAAAAGACACAGGTTAACAGGTTCTTAAAGATGGTACACTTCTCATTACTACCACCATCACAAAAATAAGTCTATCTGACCTGGAAAAAATAAACTTTAAAATGAATAAACATAACATCCCAATGCAGAATGGGAAAAAATTTAAATTCAGAATGGTGAGAATTTGAGACAGGTGGATAGATATTTAAAATCAATCTGTTTCAGAACAAAACCAGTGACTAGCCCATTACAAAGCCATCCTTATTCCTCAGTTTTGCCCACCTGTTATGCCTTTAATGGCTCTCCAAATGTATTTATTTACAGTGATAAAGACCTTTGTTGGATTTCTGATACCTTATTAGTTCTGTTATGACTGGTTATTACAATGCCAAATCAAGGCAGCAGCTACTGCACCTACCTGCAATGTTGCTGATAAAACCTCATTG
The DNA here is from genome assembly GCF_003984885.1 of Neopelma chrysocephalum. Classification (NCBI taxonomy): domain Eukaryota; kingdom Metazoa; phylum Chordata; class Aves; order Passeriformes; family Pipridae; genus Neopelma; species Neopelma chrysocephalum. The sequence goes on from NW_020897809.1 coordinate 11,542,898, forward strand.
TTTACAAGTATATGCACACCAAAATGCCACCCAGGCGGTATGCAAGGGTAGGAGGAAAAACTGAGTGGAATGAAACCCTCCTTGCTGCATACCTCCAAGTCTGCTCCATTTCCTGCTTCACAAATCCTGATGAAGATGTGGGAGGCACATCTCCAGCTAAAGCTGCCTTATCTAATGCACAGTGTTAGGTTCTGCTGTGCCACCTTGTGTTACATCACATCACATTTGATATAAAAAAGCCTTGTGTGGGTTTGAGTTGCTCCACTTATACCACTTCAGCATTGAATACCAAAACCAAACCAAAACATAAAGGGGGATGGCGGGGGGGAGGGGGGTGGAAGCGCCAACTTTCAAAACCTCAAGTTAGGGAGAAAAAAAAAAAGCCTTTAGGAAGAGTTTCAGAGCTCTCATCTTTCAATTGTTAAGCAAGTCCCTGTTTTCTTCTCATCTCAGAGCCTACTGCTTCCTGCAAGATAAGGTGGTTTGGGCAATAAAACATCCTGATGAGAAGATTTCAGCCATGTTTTTTTCTCCCAGCAGTCAGAAAATGCTCTGGTTTTCTTACTGATGCTAAAGCAGATCTAGATTCCCTGCCTCAAAAAGGCAGCCATGCGTGTAATGTGCACACCACCACTATTGTGCTGTCAGCACACAGGTCTACACAGAACTGACATTATTTCGTTATTACAAACACGTTAATTGTTCACCTCCTTAATAATTTAAGTACAGGTTTTCTCCTGGCCTTAAAGCACCCTTTGTGAAATAGCTCAAAACTTTAGGGAATTATATCAACCCTTGAAATTAATCAAAATGTGTAACAAAATGCCAAACAATGAATCAGCAACTGTTCTATCCTATTTTACACTTCCAAGCAACTGTGGAGCTCAGATGACACATATATCTGGGGGACACAAGCTATAGCATAGATAGGCCATGCTGCCACAAAAATGCAGGGTATCTCATGTAAAGCTGATGCTGACCCAAAAAGCAGATTTCACAGGCATCTCTTCATTTGCTTACTCATTTCTAGGAGAGAATCAGTGTAAGTGGAGTTAATGAAGGGTAGCTGAGGGGAAAACACTTGTGCCTCGAATGACTAACAGATTAGTGTCAGCAATTCACATGTATCACACCAGCAGTAGCTGGAAATTCTGCAGGCAATTAAAATGTTCATATACCAGTGATGCCAAGTCTCCTTTATTAACAGAACTCTAATATTATAAAGCGGCTCTTTTTAGAATCAGGTGTTCATATGATAATGTGCTTTGCTTGGAGTTCCTTAGCCTCCTATAGTTTAGGAAAGGCAATCAGATATGAATACTAGAGGCTTGAAATAAAAAGACAGAAAGAACTCCTGTGTGGTATCTTTATATCTGGAATTTTGGGAGCTTAAAGTAAGATTTTTGCACACTTGGGCTTTTTGATATTTGAATTTGTCACTTACTATTTCAACTGGATGCCTTGTACCAAGAAACTCCAGCACGACGTGGTAATGCTAATTAATTAGTTCCCGCAAATGCACTATTTGTACGGACATTAGTAACACATATCAAACTATTCGGTGTCTGAACAAGCTACCAACAATTACCCTTTGTGGCTGTAGGCATTTGCAGGCACCCAAAACCTTGGTGAAACCCTGCTGCCTCCTGGAGTCTAATGGGAGCCTTGCCATGAATGTCAGCAGCACCAAAACTTCTCCCTTTGTGTTTTTGGTAAGCAGAGTCATCCCAAACCTTGCAAATTCAGATCATCAAAAACAAACGGCTAATGTCACTGAGATTAACACCTGTAAAGCACTTTGAAGGGGAAAAACACCGCGTAATCCAAAATATTACATTATTTATAAGACGACCTGATTTTAAATGTTAAATTCGGCTTATTTTTATCACAAAGAGAAAACAAGTTTCTGCTCGCTTGCTTTACAAAACCAATTACCAGTGATCAGTGTATGGTGCTGCATAACAATACACAGCATTGTCCCAAAAAGGCGTATCTAACACTCCGGAGCTGTTACAGGAAAATTAACTTGCACAGTGGATTGAAATACATGCACATAAGCAATTCTAATCAGGGGTATGAACTTCAAACTTCTTATTAAAAATACCCAAACCTGTAACATTTCCTTTATTTCATCTTTTTCTGACTTCAACTGATTCTTGTATCTGCTCCTTGATATACTAGTCCCTCATCAGAATAAGGCTGTAAGAGAATAGTAAATGTGACATCAAACTTGCTTTAAACCTGCTTTAAAGTCTCATCAGCTTTTTTTGGCCTTGTTAGCATATAATTCCACTCAGTAGAGGGAAGAGAATAACAAAGAGTGACTTGGTGGTTTGGAAAAAAAAAAGATGCAGCTATTCTCAACTAAAGGTTCCCTCAGTCCTGCTCCTTCCTTCACATGAGTTTTAACAATATATTTTTACTAGGATAGTCTGTTTTCAGAAAATGGAAAGGGCACGCAGCAAAACATTTTAAAAACATTTAATTTCATTTCTAACACAGTTTGTAGAGCAACTTACAAACTTTACTAATTTGATTCCCTTCTTCCCAGGCAAATCTCCTTAAAGGAAATAGTAACAATAATAAACAAGAGGAAACAAAGAAGACAGATTTTTAAATGCCAAATAAGATTCCATGTTTAATCAGGAAATCCATAACTCTGGAATTACAAAGTAACAACCCTGGAATACAAAGTAATGCCCTTGAAAAATAAATCTTGGCATTACACGTGGACATATATTTCTTTAAGCGTACTACGATTCTGATTTTCTAACTATGACTTGCTAACCAGCGAGGGGTGCGCCTATGAGCTATCAAAAATATTCCCCCACCTGTTATTTCTGTATGGTATTATTTGTTCTACAAAAGCAGGTATTTTTCAGCTCAAAATAATTTCTACTGAGTGACAAATTGCTGAGAGATTCAACAAACAGGTTTGATGGAAGATACTTGAGTAGAAGGTACCGGGAGCTTTGGTGGTGGTTGTCAGAAGTAAGGCAAGGAAAACAGGAGGTGACTTGAAATGAGATTTTCAAAAAATGCAGAGGTGAGTTGAGCACAGCAGAGGGCAGAAAGGAATTAAATCTACTCCTGCTCTGGGGGTTGAGGGAAGGAGCTGCCACAACATGGTCGGCTGGGTAGTAGAGTAAGAAAAACAACCATAAAGGTGGCAGGCACCAGGACTGGTACCAGCAGCTCTGTGCTCAGCAAGATGGGGCTCACAGGGGTTCCTACGGATCCAAACACAGGACAAAGACCTCAGTATAAAGCTCTGCTCTCTCTGTACTAGAACTGAAAACACTGCTGGAAACGGTGAACTTCTCTTCCTATTCCACAAGCTTTGGCACTGGTAAACACGCTCTGTGGTAACCATCAGATGATTCCCAGGTTCTGATTTTTGTCCTAAATGCAGTTTGGACTCACTTTCTCTCTAATTCAGCAGCTGCTAAGACAGTTTGAAATTTTCTGGCAGCTCGATGCTTAAGTGGCATGACTTTCAACTCACTCTTCACTGCAAGCCTAAAGGGCAAACAGAAGTGAGTGGCTTGTTCAAAAGAGTTCAAGTCTGCACTGAATAGCTGATTGCAGCTCTAATTACCATGGTTTTACATCATTAGGGATAGCAACTGAAAAGGAGCTCTAATTCCAACACTTTTTTTTTTTGGCTCTTACAGTTCAATGATCCAGTTCCAACACTTCTGCTGAGGACAGGAAGAGGAAACTTTCCATGAGGAGAGAGGTTCTTGATAAACAAGTACAAAGGCAATATTTTTGCTTACAGAATTCAGGCTGACAGGTGTTTGTAGTGGGGTAGAAAGGATGGAGTATTGACAGAACATCCTCTGAAACCTGCAGCAGTAGCAGATTTCACTCAGCTCAGGTATTTAATGCTCAGTGCCACTGCTCATCTATGCCTGAAAATTATATTTTGACATTTTAGATCTCAAAGAGCAATTTGATTTCAATTATTCTATTATAATGTGCAATTACAAGTTTTTTATGATATACGGTTTGTAAAGTTTTCCCACTGTGTCTGAGGGATCCTGTGACTCTCTATCCTGGCTGGGGGGAGCCTGAGCTGCAGCAAGCAGCGTAAAGAAAGAAAAGCATGTGTATTTTTATATTACTATGTGATGTTTCAAAGGCATGAACACAAGATAGAGAGAGAAAAAAAAATGTCCTTCCATTTTAGGCTCCACAAAGAGCCTTCAAGTCCAGGGCAGTTGACTCTAGCATTCACTTCCAGCATAGGAAGGACAAGTTAACTCTTCTCCATGGGAAGTGTGGAGGTTCATTACTCTCACATGCCAAGAGCATCACCAGAACAGCAAGGGAAGGTCCATGTAGCTAAGGAGAGTTGATAGGTTTATTGCTTTAGAGCTTTGTAATTTTGTTCCATTGTTGAAAAATTCTTGTTGTAGTTATATGTGTCACAATGACCTTCTTAAGCCCACTGAGTCAAGGACCAGCTGAGCAGGACTGTTGGCACCGATCCCTCCCCACTTCCACATACCTCATTGTTCCCCACAAACACCTTCCATTCCATTGAACCATAAATAAGGAATTTAACTATGGACTTTTACATGAAGGTAAGACTCAGATGCCCACTGATAAGCATTTAGACAGGTTGATACTGCATTGATTCCTCTTCCCATAAAATACATTTAGTTATGAAACTCTAGTATATTTTTTTTTCACAAGATGTATTTCCATTCCCCAGTCTAATGTGAATTTGGCACTAGGGAAAGCTATTAGAAATGCCACTGATTTGCACATGGCATGTGAGTGACATTTCACCTGCGTGCCTTAAGTTTGATCTGAGGCAAAGTTGGAACACATCTTCCAGGGGATTACGTAGATCAGGCTCAAGGTTTATGCTATTTTTGACCTTCCAGTGAATAAAGATGCAAGTGAGCACTAACTGTAAAAGCTTTGGAGGGAAACTGTCCATTAAAACCTGAACCAACACTGCTCAGTGTAATTCTTGTAACTGAACACAAATTAAACATGTATTTTTGTTTAATCTGAAGGCTGACTTAAAAAAAAGAGTGGAAAAAAAGGAAAAATATAATCCTCTTTAATCAGAGGTAATTCACAAAATACATGAAAAAGATACACAAATGTTTTCACTGAAACAGATACACAAATGTTTTCACT
>NW_020897809.1:11548064-11686266 GCF_003984885.1 Neopelma chrysocephalum
AGATACACAAATGTTTTCACTGAAACAGATACACAAATGTTTTCACTGAAACAAACATTAGATCTTAGTGACTCCAAAAAATAAAGCTCAGTAGTTCTGCTGAATAACTTGTACTGAAGCAGCCTCTCCCATCCCAAAACAGACACAACTTCCAGAATAAAATTCCCTTGGGAAGCAGGGAAATTATTCTGACAAAATTTTGCTTTTAATATGAATAGAATCCAGGCAGAATGGAGAGATATTTGAGAGTTGCTTATTTCAGTTGATTACTGTGCATAGACGAAGATTCAATGACAAATGGATTTCAAGTGGCAAATAATATTACCTTCCTTCTCTGCTTTTTTTTTTTTTTGTGAAAAGTACTTTATGTACTTTGTAATTACAAGTTTAAAAGAACCTTTTCAGCTACAAACATTCAAAATAAAGTTGTGTCTTTTGTGGTCTTATTAAGAGTAGTTCTTTAAAACAACCAAAATGTGTAATCACATTTTCCAGCGCAGGGACAAAAACATATGCTGAATTCTGCATTTTGTAGCCAGGAGCACTGGTTTATTTTGAGGTACACAGCCCTTGAAGGGTCCTGCTGGATTATCAAGCATCTCCTCTGCTGTTGCAGGCAACATGTCCTATCCCCTTCAAACGTCCTGAGCTTCACCTTCAGGCAGCAAAGCCTTTGTGCCTCCTCCAGCTTGACTTACAGGTCCTAATGGCTTGGCACTTTTTTCTCATTTCCAGTTTAAATTACTCCTGGTCAAACAACACACAGTTGTTCTTCAGCCAACTCTTGTGTTTAAGTATCTTCTATCTCTCCCTCCTAATAGAAACAATAATTATTCTGTCCCCTCTGTTGCTTTATTTTGCTAAGCAAAAGCAGCTTTGCTGACCTGCTCTTGCATCCAGCCCAATTAACCCTCTGCACCCTGACTCAGCTCAGCATTCACCCTTTCTGAACCCCTCAAGATACGCTCAGTGAGTTTTATCCTGCACTATGTGCAGGTGAAACAGGAAACAACAGTAATAATAAAATTAATCCTACAGAGTAGTGATGGGAAAATAAAAAATTAAACCAGAACACAGACAAGGTAAGTTTTCTGTGGGGTCTCTGGACTTTGTATTAAAGTATTTATCCCTCTGCCCCAACCCTGCATGAGTCCTGCAAACAATTTCAGATGACAAGTGAGCAGCTGAGCACACAGAGGGGGCATTTCAACTTCATCCCTCCTGAAATCATCCTTCTGTTCCTCACTCTGAGGCAGTGTCAGGATTCTCCCACTCCCATAAGGCAGCTCTTCAGATGAACACACTTCACAGTAAATATTTTACACACTGCTCTCAGCAGCTCTGGGTTTGCATTTTAAAAATTACACCTCCTTGTTGGGAGTGCACCAGCAGCTTGGAGCAGGCAGAGCTTTTCCTGTATATTATACATCTTTTTCTGATATTTTTCCGCCTGATTAGTAATCACTTCTGAAAATCATTTCAACAGCTCTGAACACCAGCCTTAGTGTTGCAGGGATGCTTCCTGCACAGCGGGACTGAATGCAAATGCTGGGCTGAAGTAAGGCTGCTGACAGCATCTGAGCACTTTCCTCACTGGACACCAGAGGGAGGAGGAGGAAAGGACAAGTGACAGGGAAGTTAAAGAAGAACTGCTTTCAGAGCCCTGAAGGAGCTCATCAGACACTCGAGCCAAGCACATTTCTGCCATTGGACCAAAATAAATAGCGGCACCTTGTCTGGGGATGGTACTGCTGATAAAAGACTTGGCAGGGGTAACACGAGGTCAAGTTACAGGAGAAAGGACCCAAGAGCAGCAGCACTGAGTGCCGGGTGATTTTAGCCAGTCCCATCTTTTTTTTATTTATTTTTTAAATAGAATCACAAAATAGTTTGGGTTGGAAGGGAACTGAGAGACCACCTAGTTCCAATGACCCTGGTGTGGGCACAGACACCTTCCACTAGACCAGGTTGCTCAAAGCTGCATCCAACGTGACCCTGAACAGATTCAGGGATGGGGCAGCAACAGCTTCCCTGAGCAACCTGTGCCAGGGCCTCACCACTATCACAGTCAAGAATTTCTTCCTAATATCTAATCTAAACCTATTCACTTTCAGTTTAAAGCCAATTCCCCTTGTTCTATCACCACATGCCCTTATAAAAAGTCCCTCTCCAGCCATTTTGTAGCTCCTTCAGGTACCAGAAGGTGCTGTAAGGTCTCCCTGAAGCCATCTCTTCTCCATGTTGAACAACCCCAACTCTCAGTCTTTACTACAGGGGAGGTGCTCCATCCCTCTAACCATTTTGTGGCCTCCTCTCACTTGCTCCAACAAGTCCATGTTTTTCCAGTGCTGGGGCCTCCAGAGCTGGATGCAGCACCACAGGTGGGGTCTCACAAGGGCAGAGTAGAGGGGCAGAATCCCCTCCCTCAGTTGCTGCTTTGGAGCAGCCCAGGATACAGGTGGTTTCTGGGTTGCCAGCACACACGGCCAGGGCACGGCCAGCCTCCCACCCACCAGCATCATCTTATAAGCTTTGCACAAACCTGACTGTTTTCGGTTCTGGGGCTACTACTGTCCATACTCTGCTTGGCTTCTCTGCCACAGCTTGAGTGCCTTTGGTCCAGCTTTCTTCTGGATGTGAAGAGAAACCTGTTTCAGTGATTAACTGTGGGTCCAGGCCCATCACAGTCTCTGTCCTGTACCACGAGAGCGTGAAATTTGAAACTGCAGGTGCCCTGTGCTGAGATGGAAATGTCAGGACCTTGAGGGAGCGAGGCAGGTAGCTCAAGGAGACTGATATGGAACCTGTCTAGGAAGGTGATAGCAAATGCTCAACATGTGATTAGTTTCTCAATTAATTTTTTTTAAAAAAGAGAGATTCAACAAGATTACCAGGGAGCTATTTACTATTTTATTAAAACTATGCTTTTATTTCCTCATCAAATCTTTTCATTATGCCTTCAAGGCATAAGGAGGATTATTAAATGTCAGGCACAATTCAAATAATTAATGTATGGTGTTACCAGATATATATGCACTCTCCAGGAGGATTAATAATAGCTGCTATTTTTCTTCCAACCATATTTTCTCCATAATACATATATTAATCATGAGAACGCAGTGCATTTTTTAAATCTCTACAGTACCCTAAGTCTTTAAGGAACTCACACTTTGAAAATTGGCTAATTCTTAATATATTCTCTTCTCTACTTTTTAATTTACTATCAGAATACAAAAACACAGTAAGCACTTGGAAAGGAAGGAGTATAGGAACGGCAGTGCATTCTCCAGAGCTATTAATTGCAGAACCACTGTCTTCAATGCCTCGAAACAGGTATTTGAAAACAACAAACCAGACTTGTAAATTCAGGAAGCAACCTGTCCCTGGTTAAAATGGGCTGGCTTTTGTTGCTCACTTACTACAATCAAAACACTTTAGAGTAAAGTCTTCCATAAAAACCACTGCATGGGACAGTGAGGTCAGAGTTTGTCCCTGTGCTCTTGACTTTGCACTCAACAGCTGACCTGGAGTTTCCCTGTGAGCTTGACCCTATTCCAGTAATCTTAATCCACAGGATAAAAGTGTGCTATGAAAGGGGGGGGTGCTTCCTCTGGTTACTTTACACTTACTATGTGTAGGGAAAGAGTTCCTGTGGATGGACTGATCACTGACAGGCAACCTGCCATCCATGCTCCATGTGGGTTGCAGACAAACTGCCTGGGGGATGGGTTTTGTACCTGCTGGTGGCCTCAGCAATGCAACAAAAAATGAGCAGCGGTCCCAAGTACACAGCAAACAAATGTGTCCAAAAGTAACACTGCAATTGCTTACAACCTGGAGAAGTTTAAATTCTCTCCTACACTCCCAGCTGTATCCCAAGTGTAGCCCTTCCCCAGTGAAGAGTGATTGAGTATCTGATTTTGAACACTGCAAATTACAGGACATATCGCCAGCCTTTTCCATTGCCCAGAACAGCTCAAGAAATGTCCATTTTCTATTTAAAACACTCAAGTTTTACAAGCATGAGAGCAGGGTTTGTTATGTAAGTAAAGGTGTAGCCACACGTGTAACCACAGCACCCTTCAGCCCATTCCCAGAGGATGTGTGCAGTGCCTGTGCCCACGGGAACCTGTGCACCCCCACCAGTGCAGCATCACACAATAAATAATTTTAACCATCTATGTGACCTGACAACTGCCAACCTGGGGCAGCTCCTACACCTCAGGACAAAAACCATTTCCCCAGAGATGCTTAGGAGAGCAGAGCAGATCTTTCATGACACGCCTTTTTTTGTTGTTTTTTTAATTTCAAGAAGAAATTTTTTTAAAGCAGTTTTGAAGACTTACCTCCTCGCTGCACCAGCAACGTGACTTCACTTCCCTTAGGACATTCAATCAGCATATCCACCACCTGGTTGTGAGTGAGGCTCTGCACATTCTTCTTGTTGACCTCTACTATGAGGTCGCCCTCCTTCAAGCCGCGGCACCTCGGGCTGTCCACGATTTGTTTCACTCTTTGGCCGCCCCCACCGGGACTGTCTGCTATAGTAAACCCAAAGCCCATCGGCCCTTTCACTATATGCACAGTTATGAGTTCAGGTTGTGTTGCTATCGAAGACGCCAAAGAGACCGTGTCATTGGGGTACCCATGGGGTCCGTTGGAGGAGACCTCAGCCGGGCTGCTGGGCCTCGCCTCCTTTGTGCCATTTACTTTCCCTGTTTTACTACTGTGGCTCGCCGGGGAGTCGTAATTTTCCTGCCCGTTCACAATGATCGGTTCTTTGTCCAAAATTGCCACGGACGTGACCAGGCTCGTGTTGGGATCGTCGGGGTCGAAGGGCAGGGGGTACCCTCGGCACAGTTCGAGGTCCACGCTGGCACCGATGGGGATGGACTGGAAGATTTTCACCACTTGGGCGTGAGTGTGCCCCAGCACGCAGGTGTCGTTCACGCTGACTATGACGTCCCCTGCAGAGGACACAGACACACAAACACATATATTTTGTGCGCCCCGGGAGGGTGAGGACTAGAGCCTGAGAGCAGATCTGCAGCATCCACAGGTGCCACTAACAGGCAGCAGCAGCATTTCAGTACAAGGAAGAAGAGTGGCGACACTTGGGCAATCAAGAACTCCCTGCACACAGCGGATTCACTGCATAAAGCCTTTATGCACATAAACATTTTTGAAAGTGAAAATGGAATTGGCTCACGTAAGAAATTAATGGATTCAAATGATGGTATATGGCCCGTTTAACAGCTATTTTGAAGTCCGGTTCTCAGTGTTTCGCACTGTGCTACGCTGACATATGACAGAAACAAAACTGAGAGCACTTGAGAGCTGTAACAGAAGGCTCTCAAATACCAACTGCTCAAATACAGTGCCACATGTCATGTCTCATAATTCAGCCTGAAATCTAGGTATCGATTAAGTTATGAGTCATTTTATTAACACTGGGGCTACAAAACAGGGATGTTTAATGCTGTGATGCTTGACCTGCAAGTGAGGGGTTGTGACCTCAGATGAATCCTAAGAAGATTTCATAGAATCAAGATTGAAAAAGACCTCTGAGATTGAGTCAAATCATTAACCCAGCACCACCGTGTTCACCAGTAAACTATATTTCATATTTCACCACTACACCATCGTCCTGGGCCTGTTTTCTCACAAAATAAATTGGCCCTTGCTGCATCCACACAGGGAAATGCAAACTAGCCCACTACTCTGCCCGTTCCTTGGAAGTAACTTTGGAAAGGGGAAAGCAGCACGGCAGAGACACAACCACACTGGTGCAGCCCTACAAAAATCCATCATCCATTGCCACAGTGGTGAGCAGTAACCCACAGCCTCATGTGGGATCCCACAACTACTGGCTTCTCTCCTCAGGGGAGAGCAGGAGCTGGAAGAGCCCCAGTTGGATATTTTGGCATCTGAAATTCCAACACCTTAAGTGCCTTAAGATTTTGAACATATCCCTCTCAGGGTATCTCACTTCCTGGCTTGCTGATGGGAAAGCTGAATGCCTTTCCCCAAGAAGGGGAAGAGGGCTACAGTCCTTTATGAAAGGCACATAAAACCAGCTGTATAAAGATAAATCAAAATGGTGGTGAAGATTTTGATATAAAGCATGGGTACCTGTTTCCATTTTGCCATCCAATGCTGCAGGGCCATCAAGCACCAAACTTTTGATTTGGAGAAATTCATCTGGCTCATCCCCTCCAACGACAGTGAAGCCAAAACCTCTGCTGCTTTTCCTTAGCTTGGTGTGGATGAACTTGCCTTTCAACTCAGAAGGGTTTCGTGTAAAAAAAGGTTTTCCTGTGTAGGAAGTTTGGAAAAAAAATCTATAAACAGGCAGGCAAGAGTGTTTGATCTCTTCTTCCTCTGTCCCTCCCCGTTCTAACAAGTACACAGACAAACACAGCGGTGTGCAGGGACAGGACTGCACTTCACTCCTGCATCCTCTCATCTCACGGCACTCCACCCGTCTCCTTGGATCCAGTCATGCAGTAAAAGGCGTGAACAAAAACCCCAGTACCTGGCACTTTGTTAGCTGTGGTTGTGCACACCAAAGCCCGAAGGCTACAAAGGGGAAAACATGCTGCTTTAAAGAATGGAATATATTAAAGCCGGGAATGCTTGGTTAGATATGTGTCTTATCTCTGTCCTGAGGTGGTTATATCCATCCTGGGAAGGATGGGGCGGGGGCAGCACAAATGCCTCCTACAGGAGTCTGCAGCAAGATTTTCTGCAGAAAGGAACATCATTATGCTTTTCACCACTTGACCTTCTCCAACTTACTGAGGAAAAAGCAACTTCTGAGCTCTGGCAAGACAGTGATATTCTTTAGTACAACCCCCCAGCCCCACCACCCCTACCACCCTGTGACCTCCTCTGGTGAAACAGGGGAGGACGCTGATGTTCTTCAGACACTGTTTGAAGCCTTTTCTCTTTCTTTTCTGCTCCTTGCCTGTTGTGGATGAAACACTGCCAGTGTGAAGTATGGATCAAAGAGCGGCCCAGGATCGGAGCAGCTGTGCTGGAGGGCTGGTAATGCTCTCTGGGAGCACAGTTCAGAGGGAAAGAGGTGCTGCGCAGACAAAAGTGCACCCTTGCAAAGCATGTTGCACAGGCTTGGAAAAGGGATCATGGCTGCTGTACTTCACAGTGCCAACAACTAAACACCTTTGCACTTTTAATTGTTTTTAACGCTTAGACTGTGCCACTAAGCCCTCTGGTGACAGCTCCAGGATCAGCAGTGGGTATCACAGCCAGGAGAGCTGGCGCACTTTCAAACACCTCGGCAGCATTGCCGTGGGCCTCTGTTCAGAAAGGAGACCTCAAGGGAGAGCGAGGGGATTTGAGACTCATAAGCCTTTGACTGGGGAAAAAAAAATGTATATTTGAAGATTATTCATGAGGGGGCAGAGTGAGGACTTGTAGTCTTCTGCCTTTGAAGGGTAGCATAGGAACACAGTAATCCTGTAGATCGTGGGCAGATGCTCTGCTCAGACTCCAACCTGCAAAAAGCCCTGACTATCAAAGTGCAACCCAATGTCTCAGGTAACAAACACAGCTGAGAACAGCCTGCAGCGGGGCTTGGTCCTGGGCTCATTTCTGGTTCAAAAGACAGAACAAGCACAGCTTCCTGGTTTCTGCCTACAGATAGAGGCTGAGCTTGCCCTGCAGTAACAGGACAGCAGCACCACACGCTATGTCCCACCTACAGGATTTGGGAGGGGATCACATTTTAAATTAGTGTTATCTACAAAGCCCAGGTTGGGAGAGTGTTGCCAGGAGCACAAGGAGGGGTCCTTGTGCCCACATCCCTGCCAGCAGTGCCATCAAGGGGAGAGATGGAAACCTCTGGGCACAGGGCTGGGGGATATGGAAGCTGGAAAGAGCTGCTGCAAATGGGGAGCAAGAGAAGAGGGAGCAGTGCTGAGAAAGGAAGAGGAAGGAATGAAAGAGAGGAGGAGTCATCAGCAGGTACCAGGACACATCCCTCAGAGTGGTGCTGAGACAGGTTAATGCTCTCCTGTAACACTGCTGCACATTTCGGTGGCTGGCAGTCGGGAGTGGGAAGAGACCCGAGTGATGGGTCCTTTCCATCACTGTGTGCAGATGTTTGGGCAGCCCTTGCATCAGCCTGACAGTGGAAAAGGCAGAGCTGGCTTTCACAGATGTCTCCCTGAGGAAGATCAGCGTTTTTGGGGCACTCTGATGACATGCCTAAACCCAGGTGCCCGGTGGTCAGAGTACCATCCTCAGACCTCCCATGCTTTTCCTTGCTGATAGACTGGATTACTCTAATGTACTCTAATACCCCATAGGAATGTGCTGGGGGCTTTGGATACTGCTAAATTCCTCATGTCTGTTTTGTAAGGGCTGATCTGCTGCCACCTGCTGCAGAGAGCATTCCCTGGCTCTTCCTGGCAGGAAAGGTTGCCTGGCACAGCAGCACTTCTGCCAGGCCCACCTTTGGGGACCACAGCTGACCTGCCAAGCACGGGAGCATTTCCCAGCTCCCAGTTGCTGCCAGTTCTGCCAGGAAGATGCATTCCAGCCAGATGCCCCCTCTCTCACCTTCCCCAGGCTCTGGCTCCTTCAGACCTGGACAATGCCATTCACTTTCTACGCAATTTAGGTGTAGTCAAAGAGAAGCCTGCTTACAACCACTTGTAACCAGAGAGCACTTTACTGCAGCAGGTACAAGTGGAACTCCCTGCCCTTGCTGGCAACCTGACCCGGTATTGCTTCAGCTCATGCTGCAAATTCAGGAATGATTCATATCCTGTCTCGTTAGTTACTTAGGACAAGCAACTGGTCTGTGAGCAATTGGCTACACAGACCACTGACACTAATAAATAAGGCTGTAATAGCCTAAATTACATAAGTACAACTTCAAAGTATGTCAGACTCTACAGTATTTGAACCTACTATCATTCCCTCCTCATGCAGAGGAGCCACAATCCTTTTCTTGATGAACGGGGTCTCATTTGCCTCTTGCATTCAGCAATAAATGTGGTCTTGAAACTAGTCTCAAAACCTGTGGGAATTCAGGTAAGCAGGCACATGCCCTGGTGTGTGACACTAGTGAGGGAAATATTGCCTTTGCTGGTGGCCGAAGAATTTCACTCTCAGAAAAAAACCTTGTTGCTCTTTTACAACCCGTTTAACAAGGTTGTTACCTTGCACTGGTGCTTCCCGAACTGCCTCTTGGTTGTTTGAAACATGGTTTGGAGCAGCGGGTGGTGGGAGAGATGGACACTCCTCTGTCCATTCTGGAGAGGGCAGAGAGGGAAATGTTACTTGTTTCACAACAGCACCAGGAGCTGCTGCACGAGCACACGCTGCGAGAGTGGGGTTCAGGCAGAGGAGATGTGAGAAGCATGGCAAGAGAGGAAACAGTCACAGACAGAGGGAATGAAATGAACGGGATGTCCAAAAGCCAGTTCCGGAGGATCTCTATGTCCAGGTCAACTGATCCATCTGCTGGGACATCCTACCTCAAGCTCTTGATTTGCATCTAGGTGGACTTGATATTTAAATGAAATCTATTCCCAGTGGCACTCATGGCACCTAAGTAGAAGAACAAGCCCAAATGCCACATGCCCCTCACTGCAGTTGGGCTGCATTTGAAGAAAAAATAAATTAAAAAAAGTAAGAAAGAAAAAAAAAGAGGGGGGAGGGGAGGAAAAAAAAAAAAGTGTTTTAAAATAATGAAATTACTTCACATGTAAGAGCCTGACATCTTCCAAAGGTCTTGGGTTAAGAAATCTCTCATGTAGAGGGGTTTCCAGTGCATGTAAATGCCCATTCCTCATCTCCTTTGATAGCATGAGTCCCAGTGCAGACTGGAACACCACCATCTACTTGAACTATTTGATGGAGCAGATGAAATAGGAAAACATCTGTTTTACCTGGTTTTGGGAAGTCTATAAATTCTCCAGAAATAAAGGACATCTAAAGAAAAATCCTTCCTCTCTATCAAGGCTGAAAGCTTCTGTGTTTAAGTGGTTATAATATGGTCTAGATTTTCTCCACAACATTTCCTGTGCACATGACTTTGCCTTTAAACACTAAGGCCACAGAAAGAAGGATAAACACTTTGGCATGGTGCTGCCATGGCAAGGGAGGGCACGTTCCCTCATGAACACCACAACCATGATGCCCTCAGGGGTGCCAACCTTCTGGAGGCTGTTGCTGTTGCTCGAGCTGTTTCTTCCTCTTTGCTTCAAGAACTGGGTTTTCATACTGTGTCTTCCGGTTGATGTGGCTGGAGATGAAAGAGAGCAATAAATTAGGAAACCCTTTATGCAAACAGAAGGAATGAGGGCCAGGCATGAAACTCCTCTTTCTGAGGAAAAGACAAACCCAACAGCAGTGAGTGTGGAGCAAGGCTCACCTAGTAGTGCCAAAAAGAGTATTTAGAAAAACAAGCGGATTCCAGTATTGATATGATGTCTTGAGTAGGAATGGCTAATTCCTCCAAATACATTAGAGTAGTGATCTATCTGTGAAAAATGAGATTAAAGGAGAAAAGGTGCTCTGTCTGATTGCATTTCAAAAGACAGGCCTGTAGCATCCCTGCTTTAATCAGATTCCCAGAGGTGCAGTCATTCCCTGGCTCACCAAAGTTAAAAACGAACAAAACAAATAAACTCCAACCACTGGTAATGATATCTGTCAGTGATCTGATCAATGCACACTGGGGGTCTTAAAAATATCTGCAGGGGTGCACGCTATGAGCTGGGCTCCAAATGAACCAAAATCTACCCAGGATCAGCCACCATCAAATGCTCCCAGTGGAAATCAGCATTTGGTGTAACTTCAGCTGTACTTGTTAGGCAGCTTTGGACCAGTATGAGATGTTGAGAGCCAAAACTTCTCACCAATCTCAGGGAAATGAAAAAAAAAGCAGCCCAGCCCCAGCATGGCAGACCAGCCATGCACTCCACAAGAGGATTAACCATCTTATGAAACCAAGTGATGAACACCAGCCACAGATGCTGGGTGGGTGGGGGCATGTCTGGGACTCCCTGCACCTTATGGTTCATCAACTGTTCAAGAGCCATTTTCAGTAGTGATTTTCTGCAGCAGAGGAGCAGGCAGACCTTAGAAAATTATGTCAGCTTAAAGCCCATCTTTGTATCCAAAGTAAAGTTTACTATTAAGAATTTGCTATTATATTGTCTCTTATCCCATGTGTCTTTATAAGAAACCCTAAAAACCCCCACATGAACAACCAACCAATTTTACAGGTAATTGTGATAGAAGCACTCCAGAGAGTTATGCTCAGAACTTTTTTCTGCTAAAGATCAATATCAAATTGCTGGAAAAATATTTAACTAGTCAAATAAAAACGAGTTAATGTGGTCTGTAAAAGATTTCTCATTTCAAGGTATTTGCAGAAAGTTAAGAAAATTGATAACTATTTTAAAAATGATATAAACTTTTTCATGATACAATTGTGTCTCAATAAAAACTATTATGCAATAACAGAGTGCCTGAACTGAAGGGACAGAGACAAATGCTAAAATTATAACCATCTTGCTAGCTTAGAGACAGTAAGTAAAATAAAATTATGTCTTATTGCTGTTACTTTTAGATTTAATTCAATGAGTAAGGAGTGCCACAAAACTAATGGGCATGTATATATAAAGTGACAGGGAAAAATGCTGTAAAGACCTCTTGGCATGGCATTTAATAGCTGAAAAATATTCTTGATGTCTTTGGTAAATAAATGTCAAGCCTTAATTACACAGTTTGCTAACCCTGTTTCCCTAGGCACAGATGGTAGGGTCAGAAATGAGCCAAAGCAGACAGAAACTGTATTCCATATCTATTCTGAGGACTATCATAAGCCATCCTACTAGACAGGAGTATACACATAATTAAAAATTCATTTTATGGGGTCAGTGATGAAACAGAACTCAGATCTCTGGTTTCCCAAAGGAGTGATCGGACATCTAGATAAAGGAGAAGCTGTTCTAATTCCACAGAGAGTCCCATTAAACCTGTAATTCTATTCCCAACAACACAGCCTGATGCAAGAACCTCTGCTGGGGTTGGTCACATCAGCTTCACCATTCCTCCTTTTGAGTGCCTTCTGACACAAGTGAATTGATGTCTGCTTTGCACACTCGTATTTTGATCATGGTACTGTACGAAGGGGAACAAGCTCAGTTAATTGCACACTTGTTAATGTTCTCTGGATAGAAGTATTTTGTGAGATGTAGGGACTCCTGCACGCCCCAACCCTGGGCTGCTCCTGTCTTCCTTGAGCTCAACCCCCTCCCAGGACACTCCTGTCTTCCCTGAGCCCACTCCCACTCCGGGATGAATGGAGAACAGCCAGGCATGACTGCCCTCTCCCCAGCCTGTAAGGGGGCCAGGGTCTCCTCCTCCTTGGCATGAGATGCTCCCAGCAAAGCACAGAGCCCACTGTGAGGGAAGTCTTCCTCCACCCAACAGCCACACCAGAACCAGGGAGCAGAACTTACTCTACATAGTAGACACCGTATACGGGATCCTCAATTTTCTCCCAACCAGCAGGCAACTCTGGAAATAGAAAAAGCATTACTGAAGCCTCCAATGCAGTTTTTCTCTGACAGGCAGCTGCAAAACTCATCAGTACCTCAGGCTTTGCTTCAGACACTTTTCAGAATGATCGCAGCCTCCTTTGAAAGGCTGGCACAGCACAGCACCAACATCCCAGCCTGTGCTCCCTGGGCTGGTTTAACACCTCACTGGGAAGAAGCCCATTCTAGCCCATTTTTGATTTGCTTTTTGCATGAAATGAGCAAATGCTCAATGTTCTGGGCATGTCTCAAGTACCCTCCTGGTTTCACCACCAAGGGCAGTGGCTCTGGATGGAGCACTGCAGGGGAAGTCCATGCAGGCAGTAAGCCAGAGGTATTTCAACACCAACCTGTGAAGGTGTGTGAGACTATGGCAAGCAATTGTAGCCCACTGCCAGAGAGCACTCTCACCTCCTATACCAGGGCCAAGCCACCTATGCTCACCACTGCTGAAAACAGGATCTTTTTACTCCTTTCTTTGGGATTTGCATTGCTCAGCCATGAGCTCAACACAAAACACATTTTGAAACAGGACAAGGTGAATTTAACATGAACACTCAGCATATAGAACCCGTGCAAGTGGCTGGCACACACAGATGTACTTCAGTGTATAGCACTTAATGTAAGAACACATATTGCCATAGTCACATGGAACAGAGACTTCCTTTTTTTTATTAGCATAATTAACAAAAAACCAGTTCTGAAGATGAAATTAACATTTGGAAATGTATCCACTTTTGTTCCTGATGATTTTCTAGACTGCACATAGTACTTTAACTGTAATTACTAAATGTATATAAAATCACTTCAGCATCCAACTGAGGATTATTAAAGCTGTATGTATTACTTAAGGGCCTGATCCTTGTGCCACTCATTTAAACACACTGTTCCCATTGCCTGTGGGTAATGAAATAATCATCCTATTAACAATACAGAGTGGTGTGTTTGTGTCATACTGAGAAACAACTCAGAAAAAGGCTCTACCACACCATGGACTGTGCACATGTAGTCCCACAGACCCTGCACATTCATTTAAATTTTAAAGAAAGCAACACTGTTGGATAATACAAGTTCAAATACCCCATGCAAATTAATTCCTCAAATTTTATCATGAAATAGTCAAGACTGATAGCAATCTATGTTTGTTTATTATCAAATGCAAAGATTTATTCTCATTAATGGCACCAGTTGCTGAGCCAATACAATCAACAATGGCCCATTAATTAGAATAGCATTGCCATAAGGATAGAAATATCTCCAGACTGGAGAGGAACAGAATCTATACAAACACACATGGACTAATTACTCAAAGTTTATGTTTGTGTTCAGAATTGGCTGGAGATCAGATGAAATCAATTTTCATAGGTTTTGCTCCACATATCCCTTATTTGGAGACAAAAGGTAGGTTTTCCATTCTTATCATTATTTTATCCTTATTGGGTTGAACATCTTTGGATTCCTTGAGACATAAGCCATTAAATGCAAGCCAATGCTAACTTTTGGGCATGAAAAAACTCTATAATTTTATCAGCAGATCAAGCGCTTCAGAAATAGATATTCCTTTATACCCTGCAAGTGTATGTGAGAAAAAGTCAGAAAGCTAGAGGCCAATCTTGAAAGTCTTTTTGCAAAGGGAACTCTCAGGTTTGCAAAGGAGTCCCATAAGGTGAATACACTGTGGGACTGGCTTCCAGATTTTCAGTGCAATTAAATTAAGACCTAACATGAGATTGGGAAAATCACAAGTTGTGGCAGCCATTTAGCTTGTTTCACTATGGTGAAAGCAGAATGGTAAAGAGATCAAGCTGGGGTGGAAGAAAAATAAAAACTCAATGAGGGAAGGGGGAAGTAATGCACAAATGCCTTCAAATGAGTTTTCCACAGCTTTCCTAATAAATGCATTTTGTCTATTTTGGATTATTAAGTGATTTTTATTTTAAAAGTTCAAGCAAATTTTTTTTTGCCTTTTTTCTGCTCACAAAAGATTTTGATATTAAAATTTATTTTTTCTCTTTTAAAGCATTTTCAGATAAGATTAGAAAAACAGCACTTTCCTAACCCCAAAAATGGCATTATGCCAAAATCTTTACAGTTTACTATCTCTGCAGCTTTCTATTTAAGGAATATATCTCTATGTTTTCAAATGTAACAATATACAAAATTGCAGCTTTT
The DNA here is from genome assembly GCF_003984885.1 of Neopelma chrysocephalum. Lineage (NCBI taxonomy): Eukaryota > Metazoa > Chordata > Aves > Passeriformes > Pipridae > Neopelma > Neopelma chrysocephalum. Next base: position 11,562,818 of record NW_020897809.1, read on the forward strand.
AACACATTTCTTATTGATTACATAGATGCACTTTCTGACTTCTACAATCTTCTGGAAGTTCTCTAAAGCAAAAAGTAATGTTCTCCATAGCCATGTTGCACAGTCTAGCTTCTTAGCTGCTTTAAATTATTCATCTCCCTTCTCTATCTCTCCTGCCAAACTGAAGATGACCCAAAGCATTAGATTTTATCACAAATACGAGATTTCCAAAAACATTTTGCATCATTAGGAGCCTGAGTGAGCCATATGGCTTTTATTTCAGTACATCTATGCAGCACCCTGCAGTCCCAGAGCATTTGTCAGCAGGTAAATTCAATGGACAAGTATCTAATTTCACAATTTTAAGCCTGGGATAAATACATTGATTCCTACTGAGATGCTCTAGTATCCTGCCCTACATACAGAGAGGCTGGATGAATTCCTAAAACATTACTTCTCCAACCACCAGGTATTTTAGTTGCATCCATGCATCACTATGAAGGAGCTGGAGAGAACCTCAGCACACTCAGCTCTTACTGCTCTTTGTGGGGCCAGGAGGGTCTGCCCATGCATATGTTAAATTCTACACTAAGGGTAAATTTGTGTGTCCTTTTGTTCAACCTTCTGTTAAAAAGAGGTGGCCTATTACTCCATATTCAACACGTCCTGGCAAACAAGCAGCTCTGCAAATCCCCACTTTTTAATTTCCTTATGTTTAGAACAAAAACTGTCGATAAGCTAAGGAGCTAAATATGTGTCACCAAGTAATTTATACTAACCATGAGTTTTCATGCCCCCTCCCTAATGTTGCTGCAACCAATTGAGTAATTTGAAAACGTCTTTCTTTACACTGCAACATTTCAACACTCAGCTCAACAGCGTATTGATGGGCTGTGAGCTCAATAAAGCTTATCTGCATTAAAACAAAGGGAACATCTCGTGATGTTCGAGCAAAACACTTGTGTACGTAAGTGCCTGCAGAACTCGGGTCAGGCTTACCAATTAATGAATTTCCCTGTATCTATTTTTTCAGCTCTTCTCTTGCACTAGATCCTGATAGTAGACTGAAAGAAGGGGTCATTTCTAATTCATTACTGCCTTTAAATTTATTTTTTCATCCTCTCTCTTGTTTTAAGTCATTGTTTGTGTAGAGCTTCGTGAGAACCTTTTGCAGGTTGTTGGTGTGCATCCACCTACCTCTGATGTTACTTAGTCTGCTGCTGATTATTTGTATGAGCTGCACGTAACACTCATGTACCACCAAATAGAATGCATTCTTCTTTAAATTGTCATTCCTTTCAAATTCTTGCTCTAAAAGAAGTTAGGCCTCCAACATTATTCCAGGCACACTATTCAGAAGAACCACTCCTGGAGCAGTGTTAAAAGTCTGCTGCCGGCTGCTGATGCCGTATCCATCACACAGAAGCAGGGAGCAGAATACACTTACTTGGAAGTCATTACAGAAACCAGAGGTTAATTCCCCAGTAATACAATTCCTCCAGTACGCAGAACTATGAACTGTAAGTACAGTCCTTTCTAAAAGCAATAATAGTCCTAGTGGAAATAAAATCCTCCGCAACCTCTTATCCTTTCAGCTTTCCGAGTGCACTAGAGCATAGCTGAACAGAAATAACAACTACCTCCACCATCAGTATAAACACAATGAGCACTGCTGAGATTAGATATCAAGACAGCATCCCTCACAAAAAGATGCAGCAAATAAAAGTGTACCACATCACTGAAAATGATCTGTTTACAAAATCACCGACTGAGGCAAAATTTTCAGCTGCTTCATTCACAAGCTCAACAGAAGCACCTGATGTAACACTTAAACTTCCTAAATCACACTCAGGTTTCTATTGTCTGGGAAATGTCTTTGGCCCCGGTGAAAAAGCATCATTAGCTACTTGATTCCAACTTCAGCATCTATAAGCTTTTTCCTGGAGCCAGTGATGCCAAAGGAAAAGCCCCTGACTTCTGCAGGGTCCAGGAGGAAGCGGCTTCGAACCAACTTTGCAAGATTAAGGCCCTCTAGCTTTCTTCAACTCTCAATCAGTAAGAAAACCACTGTAGATCTGAAGCTAGGGAAAGATTAATGCTAGGGAAGTTTTGCTGATAAATTACGCTTGTTGAAATAAAAAAACTGAAAGATGCAAAATGATACAAAGGAGAAAGTAAGTAATTAAAGGCTTAAAACAGTGCACTTGAAGTCAAACATCAAAACGAGAGATGGATGATTTACCTAGTTCACTGTCCAGTTCCTCCGTGTGTACCCCTTCTTCTCCAAGGGAAGAGCAGTAAATGAGACAGAAAAAATTAAAAGAAAATTTCAGATACCAGCACCAAGCAAGAAATTCCCTACAGCAAACAGCAGAACCGGCACTAATTTTCTACAGACCAAGCCCAAGCTTTCCATTTATCACACTTCAGTGATCAGAATATTGATGGATCTGATGAAGATAATGAAAAAACTGGTTCTTGCACTCTCAAAACATCTGTATCAATGGACTACTTCCACGTCATGGCTTGATATGGCAAAATCATGCATTTGTGTTGTTCTCACTGTAGTGAGGCTTCTCCCTCAGATCTGCACAGTCTGACCTTCGTAATCCGTTCTGCAGACACATGGATCTATCAGAAGGCCAGATATGAATACTAATGAAGAAATCTGAGAGGAAAACCTTGCATCTAAATAAGGACTAATGTAGCAAGATTTTCAAGGAAGTACCTAAATTTATGTGCAAACAAGGTCCAAATGACTTCACTGTCCTACTCAGATGATTCAACATAGACACGAAGTGCCTTGTTTAACTGGAGGCACAGATCCTCACTACAGTCCAGATGCACTGGTGAGGCATATATAGGAATGCACCAGTTTTAGCAGGGCACCTGGGACAAAGATCACATAATTTTTCAAAGACACAAAGCCATCAATATTCGCTGTTGCTCCATTTATCATTATCTGCTCCATATTCATAAGTTAACAGTGACACAGATGATTAAAGTATTGCTTAGCCTATAAATAATAATAATGCAGTCTGAAAATGAAAGATGGTGACAAAACAAGAACAAAGATGGTAAAAACAATCTTGGACCTAATACAGCAAAGTTTAAGCCACATAAATTAATGACAGAACCAACCAGAAAACGTAGAGTCACAATATTGCTTAGGGAAATCTGGACACCCAAAAAACCACTTGCACAACCTGTTTGCAAAATATTCTACCAACAGTTGTTTGGGACCATTAGTGTGAAATACAAATTGCAATTTCCTTTGATACCCTAAACAACTGGAAACAAGCAAAAACTTGTTAGGGACACATATCCTGACAAAGCAAAAACACAAAGCGACTGCGACCAAACAAATCTGAAACGACATCTAACATTTATAAAGCCCACAAACAGGATGGGATTGAGCCTGACAACTCACTTGCACACACACCAAACAGAACAGAGGAGTCATCCCACTGACTTCAGTGGAATGACACCCAAAAGCGATCCTTGCCAAAAACTGTCCAGCTTCTATGATGCAGCAAAACTAACTTCACCTCTTCATTTTTTTGAAATATAATTATTCTTATGCACTAAGCAAGATCAGAGCAGACAAGCAAAGCAGTGCAGTGCACTGCTGTAACTATGAAGCAACTGGTTTAACTACTGAATGTTAAAAATATCCATTAATGAGCAACTCAGTGAATGAAGTGAAGGGGTGTGTGGGAAGATGAAATTAGCTGATTTTAAGGAGTTGATAAACAAAAACGCCACTACTCTTCAAAATTATGAACTCAATGAAATACAATAAATAATACCAGCTGTACGTTTCTAATCCCAACAAAAAAAATTATTTGAATGTTTGCTTTACAATTGCTAAGAGGACAAGAGATAGACTTTCCCTTTTGCAAGGAGACCTAAAACTGTTTAACAGAGGAGCTTGGCCACCAGTTGTAACCTCATCCTACCAGCTGCTCCTCGCCCTGGCACAGCATGTGATACCCTGACTCACAGTGGCACGTGCCACTTGTTGGCATCACCAAGGACATGGATGTAGTGGGAGTGTCACTGGTAGAGAAAGCCAGGAAAGCAGGAGGGAGCTTTGCCTGCATACATATGCTATTATTAAATTTTGTTCCAGTTACGGTGACCCAGTGACATATCCACTTATAGAGGCAGAGCAAGACCTTCCCTAACCCAGCTCCCCCTGCCCGTTCTCTGACAAATGATGCCAGTTGCCAGGGACATGAAACAGGGGCCAGCTCGGTTTTTGCCCGGTCTTTGCACATCCCCATGGTTTGAGGGTAGGCTGCACTGTGCACTAGGAAGTGGGTGACCTGCTTCATCACGGCAGCCAAGGCTGCACAGGTAAATTCTCACATCATGCAAAATCTCCCATGTGAAAGGAAGCAGAGGTCGAAAAACTGCATGTGCAAAAATAATAACAGCAGTTCTGGAGGTCAGAGTTGAACCTATGACTGAAAAGGGATTGAGTTGATTCCTTCCTGAAATAAAATTGTAATTTATACTGAGGTGATGGACACTAGTAGGAGGTTAATCATATCATGAAAATTAATTTTACAAGGACAGCACCTGAAGAAGCAAACCCTTCCATTTTTAAGACACGATACTGTGATAGCGTTATGTTAGCCAAAATTATGCAGTTGAATACCATCACCTTTCCTGGTCAGTAGAGCAACACTTCCACACAGGTTTTTCCAAATATTTATTTTCATAATTCCTTTATTCTTCCAGCATCTCTGAAAGGATGCAAGGAATTAACCTCCTGTAACACTCCTGCCTGTGGCTGCTCTAAATCGGACAGTGGCTTGCATTTCCAACATCTCAAGGAATACAAAATCTTATCAGTGTAAATTTTCAGTGTCATAAATCCACACTTTCAAATGGAATTTGTTTTCAGCAATCATAACACTACACGGACTGTCAGAATTTAACAGTAGAAATGAAGCAATTGAACTATTTCTGCTCAAACAAGGAAATAACAACATAACTCTTTCAACCCATGTACAGCAGGTGGTTGAAGCGCAACACAAATGGATCAAGCAGAGACCCAGTCGTTCCCTCCTACACAGAGATCCAAGGAGCAAATATGCTGGACAGCTTTGAGTCTTGTTCAGCATCAGTGACTTTTCAAATGCCTTTGCAAAAACAGAGGCCTCTTACTTGTAGCACCTCCTTGATTTTCACTAAATGATCTGACATCTCAATGCTTATTTTACATCCACAGTGATTTTACAATAAATAATGGATATTGTCTCTATGCACTTGCTGATAAACTTTTCCTAAAAAAAGAAGTCTTTCTGAACACACGGGTTATTAGAAAGATAGAAGGGAAAGGAATAAAGTTACCTAGAAGGGGATGAAACATATTCTTATTTCACCATTTTTAGTCTCTTACCATCATCTTCACATTCTTCTAGAGGCTTCTGCTGTTTGTTCAGGCACCGTGGATCTAGCCAAGATGTTGTTTTTGTGTTATGGCTGGAAACCAAAAATGGAAATATGACCTTTGTTAACAAACCAGAGCTGAAGTATCCGTGACATAAAAGTATATATCCTCTTTATTAATCCACACTCCTGAAGGCATACTTTTGATCCAGAGGAACAGCTCTACAATTTGATGTTTTGCAAACTAGTCTACCAAATCACAAGAACTTTGGCACTGAAAACACAAAGGTAAAAAGTGCAAACATACAAATCAGCATTCCTGACCAGAAGGAGGCACATGGAAGCTGCAATATTATAAATTTCCAATCTTTCGGTTTTGGTGGCTTGTTTTTTTAATTCCAAGAGCTGTCTCTAAGCCAAAGACAGAAGTCTCCCTTCCTCCCTAAACTACGCAGTGACCTTTTTCCTACAAAAGACCTTTGACATGTCTAGAGTTGACCTAAGCGTTAGTCAAAAACAGTTTCCAAAGTGAAAACTTTATAATTACAGAAATAAAAATGTTCCGCCAAAGCCTTTGATGGAAGTTGAACAGCTTTACTTTCAACTCTTCCTTTCTACAAGTCCCCTGACAGTATCATGATGCCAGTCCCAGCGGTGAAGGCTGTATGGTAAACAGGCTTAAAATACATTTCTCTAGAAGTTATTTTCTCCCATAATTTCATTTGCATAAGCAGACAATCTGGCAATATAATGCCTCTTCTACAACCTGGTGTCATATTAGACATAACCTGCAAAGATATCCCTCCAGTCCCCGAGGTATCACTTATCTAGCTTAGCCTTTAACACTGCTTAACAGTTTTAAGTTTCAATACCGTAGTAATGCTATTTACTTCTCCTTCAAGGTCTCAAAGAGGTTTACAAACTGAACTTTAGCCTCACAACAGTCTCATGAGGGCTCTGCAATGAGGGCCGTGATCCCTGAGGAACTAACAACCGACCAGCAAACTTGTACTGTACCACAAAAAAAGGGGACTGCCCCGCTCCTGGGATCTGAGTGAGTAAATAAAAGGTCCTTGTTTTTACAAATCCTACTACCCAGCCCTCCCAAGGCAGGATGAGCAAACGTGTTTAATCCTTATGTATGCTTCAGAGCAATTAATCGCCAACTAGAAAACTGAATGGCAGAAATTCAGCAAGTCAGGCACATTAACAGCAATAAAGCAGAGGGGGTCTGCCAACTTATAAATAAGCAAGTCTGTAGTCTAGCTGAGAAAGAGGGCGGTGGGAGGAGAGCAATAGAATATTTGCATATTTCTTGCAATTTTGTCTCGCTAACCAAAGGCTCACAACAGTGTAGTTTGCTGAGGCACAGAAAATTTAGCTAAACACCTTTCAGATCATACGCTCAGAGGGACAGGATTGTGTTACACCTGCAACATGCACAGATCTACACACAGGGTAACGAGGGGCTGGGATACGCTGGGTAATGAAAACCCCAATTAAAGCACCAGAGAAACATATCTCAACAGCCAAATTGCTTCAGCTACAAGACATCAGGATTGGTTATCTGACACACAGCTTTGGCCCCACTGGACCTGCACTGGTTCTGTGCAAGCAGCTCAGGTGCTCTCATGCTGCTCCCTTCAGCACCATGGCTTGATACCCAAAATGCCACAGACATTGGTACAGACATCTGAGCCAGCTTGGGTCCGCACAGCTCATTAGCTTGCTCTCTTAATTTGATACAAATCAAACTAAATGGTTTCCAGGCTCAGGGTGTCCTTAGAATTAATAGAACTGCAGTCATTCAGTGCTGCATCCATGCTAACACGTTCGTGCACAAAACCAGCCCCATGTGTACGTTCCCCCAAACTGGTCAATCTGCACTGCAGGGAGGGAGCAGCTGGTGCTGCCAGAGCTTCACGTCAGACAGGCAGTTGTGTATGCAGGCTACGTTTTCCCACCACATATATAATTCTCCTGCAAAAGGTCTGACAAGTTATTTAAGGTGCTACAGTCCTGCATTGCTAAGAGAACACAAGAGAATACAGCAGCCATGGAGATGGGTTTGGGGAAATCAGCGGCAGAACCTCTGACTGAAGCACCTGTAAGGAAGGACAGCAGGGGCCCAGGTGGGGTCAAAAAGGGGAGCAACTGACTGCTTGGGCAGCATTTAGTGCTCATCATCTGTCCTCCTCCAGGGAGGAAAATGGTAGGCTGGATAGGCTATTACTCAGGTTGTGTTCTATATATAAAGGCCAGAAAGTACGTCAAAGAACGAGGCACCCTGAGGACACAGTGAGGGGCAGAATGCCCCGTTTGGGCTAATGTACACATTTCAGTTCCATCTGATGAGAATTAGCACTGCCTTCTTGACTTTGGCTTACACTGGGGGGAGGGGGGTTGGTGGAGCCTCTTCAGAGGCCTGGAAAATGGCCTTTTTTTACATCAGCCCTCTCCCAGATGGGGAAGGCTGCTGCAGTGCTCTCAGTCATCCCAGCTCCTCAGATCTTCTGGCACTCTTCTCTAATGTGCTCCCCCACCACTGCAGCCAAGGGAAAACCTGCTCTGATGAACCTTTTCATGGCTATGTCTGAAAGTCCCCTCTCCTGATGACGAGGCAGGACTGCTGGCCCTTACTGCCCTGACCCAGCATAACTCTCCAGAGCACCAGAGGGGCAATTAGTAGAGAAGGTTCTTCTGCACTAACCAGTCACTGGCTTTTGGTACACAGAGGATATCAGGTTCCACAATTGCATTAAACAGACCATCAAATCCAAAATCAATTCCTAGCCCCCTCCTCTACTTTGGCAGCTAGGGGTTTGAGTTGCAAGGGCTAATTGAATGTTAATGTCTAGCTAAGCTCTGTGCAAGAAATCTCTTCCACTAATAGGTCCTATTTTATAAGTTACTCCTATCTCAATAAATTTAGACAAGTATAATTACAGACTATTATTTATGGCATGAAAAAAATCAATATCATCATAAAACTGCTGACAGCACTCAGCTCTTAGGCAAAGACTGCAGAGCAAAGGTACTTGTGTTTAAAACTTACTGCGCCTACTCTGCACTGAGCTATTCCTTCTGCAAACCACTGGAGCACATGAACACGTTTGGCCCATTTGCTCTGAGGAGGGGACAACACACAAAGTCCATCCCTGGCTCTGCTGCTGCCTGCACACAGGAATTGGAGGAATCCCCTTCCGCTGCATTATGCACAGAGTCAGGCGCCAGAAGTGAAGTCTCAGCCCTTTCAATTAGGAGCTTTCATTCCACCCATGAAAACAACTGGCCCGTATTTTATAAGTGTCTGTTGCTTTTGTAACTACCCTCATAAAGCAAGCAATTCCCACTGCCTTTGAACTCAGGAGTAATTTGGATGTTAATCCAATCAGGAAATGCAAACCCCCTTCCGAAGCAGTAAAGAATAACAGCTCTGCACCATAACTGTATACACTAAATATTTAATACACACGCATACACACACAAAATGCATCCATGGAGGTTTACTTATGCCCAGGGAGAGGGAGAGAGATGGAATTAGAACAACAAAAATGTGCTTTACTCTATAAAATAGACTTCTCCGTTCTCGGTGTAGGCCATCTCCCAGTTTTCCGGCAGAGGACCTAGGTTATCCTCGGCAGAAGGAGGTAGGTATTGAGGGAGGTTCTGAGACGGTTCCGTGGTGGGAACGTTGGTGTGGCTATCAATCACAGACGGTGGGGCTGCCTCTCTCACGATATGCACGTTATGCTCGTCTTGGTCACCAGACTCTGCTGTAGAATAAACAAGAACAAATAAAAGTGAAAATCAGTCTTTTTCTCCTCCTGTTTGCTCTTCCAGGTTTATCCTAGCAGTCTTCCTCTCCTTGCTTTTTAATTCACAAGACAGAGCAACAGATGAACCGAGGGCAGAGCCTCAGCAGTCTTCTTGCCAGCAGGGACGAGCTTGCTTTGCCCACACACACTCTGCAAGCCAGACCCCAGCCAAACAAATCAGGAGCGGTGATCAGCTCCTATGTTCGCTCTCACAGGCCCTGCTGAGGTACCAAATTCTTCCAAGCTGTCTGAGGCCAGGGCTCACTGATGTAGATGAGTTCAATGGGCTTTTGAGCAGGCTTACAGGTTCACTCCTGCAGTGCCAATTGTGAGACAGGGATTAGGAGAATAAAATTTCCTGTTTGAAGAATGATCAAAAGGGGAGATTTTTACAAATGCAAAAGGTTGCCAGAAGCTCAAAGTCAACAAGCTAATGGTGAATGTCTTCACTGCAGTGTGTTATTTTAAATTAAAAATTAAAATGAATGTCAGCACTGCATGACGTGTCCACATGTTGCTGCTCACTAGTGCCTGTTCTTGCTATCTGAGGAGGTTTACTCCATGGCTCATCATTATATCCTTCCAGTCAAAGTCAGTCAGGAGTATTTTAAGATGTATCTGGCCCTTCTCCCTCTAAGGAAACATTTCTGATGCTTGTATCTATGCAGCTTTGAGTTGTATCCATGAAACGCTGCTGCTCATTCCCTCCATCCCTAATCAAAGTAAATGCTCCCCAGTAAACAGGTCTGTGCCCCTAATTCCCTCACAGAGAGATTTTGGCAACAATAGACAAATTCTAAAATCAACCCTGTGTCTCCCAAAGGGATTTCCTCTGTTTGGTTCTTGCAGGTATTGAAAATTTATGGCAGTACATCCCCTGAGAATATCAGTACAAGCAGCAGTCAACACACTGAGCAAAAGACTGAGAGATCAGTGTCACCCTCTGCCAAGTCCCCATGGAGTGGGGCTCCACAGACAGGACCTCAACCCTGCTCTCCAGACCAGAGACCATGGACATCCTCCACTCACACCCCACAGCCTTGGAAATAGCTCCTGCACTATTCTAGTTTGTGTGCTGCCATTACCAAAAGACAAGATACTGAACAGAATAAACTGGGAGAAACAGGAAGAAAAATATCTATACCAGCACTCTCAGTGCCTCCTTTTCAGCCTTCCTGGCGTTTGATATTTTTAGGTAGAAGATGACAAGATAAAGAAGCATGAGTGAATCATCGCCAGCTTAAAACTGAGAGTATAAACATGCCAAAAATCTGGAAAACACAAGTCACCGAGAGGTCTTCTAGGGAAGCAGGAGCATTTTAATATGGCTAGCACACTTACATGTGAAATAAGCATAAGGAATCACTTTGGTATATGAGAAATAACTCTTTTCTTGACTCTGTGCCCATTTAATGAAGGCAAGGGGCCAGGGTGTGATAACGTTGTGACAAATGAGCTGCATCTTCCAGTATTTCATCTTGTGAAGGAAAACAAGGAAGAGAAATGATGCTCAAGTTACTTCAGGGGCACCAAACTGAGATGGGCAGCAAAGAAATCAGACAGCATCTCCCACCAGCTACCTCCCAAAATCAGACCCCTACGACAAAGGCTGAGGCTGCTGTCATGTCACAACAATTCAATTCTTGAAACTGGGCTGAGGAAGCAATGCTCTAAGTGCTAACAAATACTAGAACTGAGGACATGGGGAAGAACTCTTGCCCCTCAGAGCTTCTCAAATTTCCAGCTGATTTCTGTGGAACTCAGTGGATCTCCAACAGTGTTTTGCTCTGAATCTGCCTGCACAGCTCTTGACTTTAGATTGCAACAGTTTCCAGTGATCTTTAAGCCGGTGCTTGATGGCAGTCATGGTGGGACTGAGATCTGTGTTCAGCAGGACACAAGGCCTTCACAAAACACAGAGCTTGCACCCAAGCTTCAGATCTCATTCCTGCAGCAAGCAGCCCTAGATTTGCTGAAAGGTACCTTGGAGAAGAGGACCTTGAAAATGTATGTGATGGGCAGCTCTACATGCAAGGAAGGGGAAGAACAGCAACATATTTAGTAAGCAGCAATAATTAATTTCAAATGTAATCCTGGTTGAGTCATTCCATACTCTTTATAACTGTCAACTATAGCTCAACTCTTCCTTGACCTTTCTGCAACTAATGGATTTGAACTTTTCCACATTTCTTTCTCATTCAGATCAATCCCGCAAGGCCTTTTTGGAAAGACACAACTGTGCGTGTGGTTGTTCACACCTGGACATCTTCCATTCAGGTGCTGGCCAGCTCTGTTTGAGGTTTGACAGCTTTGCAGAAAACACATTAAAAACAACACACCCCCTGTCAAAACACCCTCCAAAAACCTTCCCCACGTATCCTAATTGACAGACCGCGATATTTTTGCTTTACCTGTGAAGCTACTGCTCATTTCAGGTACATCATCCTCTTCCTCATTCTCTGTATGCACTATGCCAGCATTTTGCATATCATTGTAAGACTTGGTTCGCTTTGGAGTCGACTGCTTGGAGCCAGACTGCAGGTTTTGCAAAGCATCGGTGGAAGTCACTTTCCCACTGAGGGGCTGGCTGGGAGGCTTGGGCGTTCCATAATAGTTACCTAGGCAATAGAGACACATTTGCATCTTCACAAGAGAACAGTTTATAGCAGCAAGATTTCTATTTTATTTTCTTTACGGTTCCATTAAAATTTCTGCCCCTCCCCGCAAATCAGTAAACAAATAAGCTAACGCACGCCATTCCCATTTCTGGGGGTGCATATTTCATCTCTGCAGCAGACACAGAAATATTTCTTCCCCTTTCAGTTATTCTTGTCAAATCTAAAAGGAGAAGCAATGGTTGCATTGTTTAGGTGCACTGAGCGTACATGGGCTAAAACAAAAGGCAGTCATGGTGAATAGCAAAACTTCATCTCATTACATCTGAATTTCAATTAGTAGCCTTTTTACATGTGTGCACCCACACAATGCTGTGGCAGATCTGGAGTGAGCCCTGCAGAAAATAAAAAATTCATGACTGCTATCACCAAGAGAAGTGATGAAAGGCTCGATGGCCTGCTTTAATACACAGGTTCTTTTAGGGGAGATGTTGCATTCAGAAAGCCAGAACTACTCTCTCTCTCTAAATGAAAACTTTGTCAGAGGAGAGAAAAGACATGATACCACGTGGCACTGCTTTCTTCAAAGAGCAAATTCAGCAGTTGGGTCAACTTGGGTAGAAGTGAACAACCAGACCTTAAAGTTAAACTTGAAGGAACAAAGATGCACCAACAGTTACACAAATACACAGCTCTCAGCCATCACCAACTGTGATGGAAACAGAGCACAGTGCTCCGCTGTCATTTTAAGTGACTGTGGAAGAAACACAGAATAAGTGCAGATTCATTGATGCCAGAACCACACAGAGGTATTTCACTGTCCCTGTTTCACTTCACACCACAGCAGTGCTTCATTTGCCCTGACACACTCCACAGGAACCTCAGGTCTGGAATCTATTCCTGCAGCACTTAGCATTAAAGGAATTCAGACCTACTGCAAGGTGCATCTTTTACTTTTTAGACAATGTTAATATATATAAATATATAACTGTTTTACATAAAACTCCCCCAAATTTTCCCTTTCAGGAATTATTGATAATTTTTGTTTGCCACCTTTGGATTCCAAGGGTAGACTTAAAAATTAACCCTATACTATCTGGCATGATAAAACATAAAGGATGCCCTCCCCTATAGCTTCAACTGTGGGAACAGTGCAAAACTCTTCTCTAAAATATACATGTACATTTATTGACATTCTTCATTGACCTCCATAAGCTATGTATAACCTCAGAGCATTATTTTTCAATTTTTCAGTACATATTTTCTCAGCCAGTGTGGGAGATGATCATGTTTGAGACCATCTAAGGAACCTGAAGGTGCACAAGTCCGTAGGACCTGATGAGATGCATCCGCAGGTCCTGAGGGAACCTGGATGAACTTGCTACACCACTTTCCATCATATTTGAGAAGTTGTGGCAGTCCGGTGAAGTTCCCACTGACTGGAAAAGGAGGAACACAACCCCCTTTTTTTAATATAGGAGGATCCAGGGAACTACAGGTCAGTCAGTCTCACCTCTGTGCCTGGCAAGATCTTGCAGCAGAGCCTCCAGGAAGGAAGATCATCAGGACCAGGAATCACCCTGGCTTAGACTGGCAAAGACCATCTGGGAAGACCATTTAGGACACATCACACGTTGCTGTCTTTCCCCCTCACTGTTTCCCATGAGGTGAAGAAGTATTTCTTACAGAGCTGAAGCCGGAGAAGTCGGAGCAGCTCCTCCCTCCATGCTTTTACAGCCGGAGTACTAGGACAGCAACACGTGCAGGTTTGCCTTAGCAAGGTGTGTCCCAGCCTGTACACAACGTCGTGGATTCAGCTCCCCAGGAGCAGCAACACTCCGCAGTGCTTTCATCTTCTGTTCATCATTTCAGAATCTTAAATGTACATTGATGCATAATTTATGGTGGGAAGGAAATTACTTCTTCTGCAAAGAGCCTCTAATGGGTACAGAGGCTCCGCAAGCAGGTTGCAGTCTCTGCTAGAGAAATAATTCTTATGCTCTACATACTGCAGGACTATTTTATACAAAAAGAGGAGGAATGGGGGAGAGAGAGTGCAAAGGGAAAATACAAAGGTAGGTGGGCAAACAAAAAGGATAATTAACCCTGCTCCCACCTGTCCTCTTTGGCATTTCTCATGAACAATGATGCTATTCTGGGATTTTGGGGTCCTTTTTTTAGGTTGTTTCTTTGTTTTTCCAGGGGGAAAAAGAAACTGTTTTTTAAGGATATAAACTGCTAAGCAGAGAGAGCCATGTGTGTGCCGTACACGTGAAAACAGCTTTTATTTATGGCACTGCACATCACTATTTTGTGGTCTGTTGTAAATGGTTAAATCATTTAGGATGGATGCAAGAAAGTGAATGAAGGGGATATATAGATGTTAATAGTATGGGTTTTATTTCCCCTGGACAAGAACATAGCACAGATGTTACCATTCCTCCTCCAATTACAGAGAAATATATGATTATATCTTTGAATTTTGTTCCTCTTCAGTTCCTCTAGCAACAGCAAGGCTGGAGTTCCTAACAGTCCACGGAGAGCTGTTCCTCAGCAGAAAAACAGGCTTCTCTAAAGTATTTCAGATTTTCTTACACAGAAATCACTAGTAATTTTTCAACCAGCCATGGCTGTTGACACTATGATTAATGAACAATTATTTTCTATGAAGACAGTGTTCTATCTTAGAGGATCCCTCTAAGTATACATGAGCATATAAAAAGAGCAAATAGGAATTTGAAACTGAGCGTGGCTCTGCATGTGTGGGTTTTATGGGAAATGCAGCCATTGGGGCTGAACTTTTCTTTTTTCTCCACAGGAGGCAGATTAAGCCTGAGTCAATATTCTAAAAAAAATCACAGCTCTTCCTTCAGATTCACACAAGGACAAACTGGCTGGGGAAATAACCCAGCTTATGATGAAAATCTTCAAAAGAATGCTCCAACCCAGCTTCCAGGTGACATGGAGAATGAGAGAAAATGGAAATACTACTTTTTCCTAATAATTGCTGGAGGTAGTCAGACCTATTTTTCTTCTCTAAGAAGTTATTTTGGAAAACATGGCACATGGGCCTGCCTGAGTGTGGGGGCAGACACACTATTAGGGGTGGCTGGTACCTAAAATTATCATCAAAACTCATGTTTCATCCTAGAAATTGGAAAGAGAAAATATTTACCCTGTGACTCAGAAATCCAAACGTGCCCCATTAACAACAGTGAACAGCCCAGCAAGAGTTTTACAACACTCAGACTTGACATTATTCATTCAAATTAAATCTGCCAATGTTTACGAAAAAACATACATTTAAAAATATGCTTTAACTGTGTTTTGCGAGCCACTTGTAAGCCTAAAGAAGGGGCTAACTCCACAGCCAGTGTAATTTGTACTGAATATCCAATCAGCTCTAATTATTAACAGCATGTTACATGTGCATACACAAGCATCTGTCATCCCAGAGGATCCCAAAACATTTTCTGAAGTCAGCACAGTAGTTAAGGCAGGACTCCCCGGGGTGCTGAGCTCAGGTGAAGCTCTGCAAAATTTCTGAGGACTGTGACCCCAACAGGATGTCTCAAAGCTGGAAAGGAACAGCCTGTCTCCCAGACAAAGGAGATTTCTTGAACAAGGCGGCAGGAAACCCTCTACTTTTCTGTGGAAATGCCAGTTCTGAAGCAGCCAGCATGGCATAAATGGCACTTTCCCATGTCTAATTCCTATGGGAACGGGACTTCTAAGTTTACCCTCTTCTCAGTCCCATTTGAATCCTGCCTACAGCAACTGAATTAATAGCTAATAACAATGCATTCACTCAGCAGATGCACATACCATTAACTGAATCCCTTGTCATCACCTTTCACTAACCCTTATTTTATTCAGTCCCTTGGTGCTTAATACTTATTTAACCACAACTGAAGTTCGATGGCTGCTTTTGCAGCCAAATCCATGACTTAATACATGCACTCTTAAAGCACCACTCAGGAGAGTGGACAAAAATAACAATAATGAAAAAAAACAAACAACCAGAAGAGCTATTTGAAATGAGTTGGTTTCTTTTCATCTCCTTATCTCCAAGTGTCGGCAGCTTACACATTTTAGCATCATGCACAGTAATTAGACTTTGGTAACAGCTTATCACAACAATAAGACAAGTTCCCGTCATCATAACACTTCTTCCTCTGCCAATTCAAGCAGTGATCACAATCAATGAAAGTAATCTACAGCAGCTTCCACCCTGTCCTGCAGTTTCTGAATTAAAGCAATGCTGTCAGCCAAGAGAACTTTCTTTTTAAGTTTTAGAGACCAAGTGGTAATGGAGAATTTGCTTATACGTCAAGATAACAAAACATTCTTATTAAATATACCCCTGGTGGGAAGTAAATTCACAAGGTGTTTATGTCACTTGGAATTTGAAATGCAGTTCACAAAAATACGCCAACTAGCTATCCCTAAGTAAAATAACCACAAACCTATTCCATAAAAATGTTTAACATTCACTATTGAATTCAATTTGGGTTGAAAGGGCTCCATCCAGCCAAGATGCTGTTTCTGGAATGGACAGAAATGCACAAGAACAGAGACACAATCTAACAGGTTTCAAAAGTGATTTCCTTGTGGAGAAAAAAGAGGAGACCCTGGAGGCTGCTGGGGTGGGGACAGGGTGGCAGACTGACATGGAAAGGTGGAATAAGGTAGAGGAGCTGACTACAAGGTCAGACACGAGCTTGACCATTAATCCTAATGGTACAACATCAATTGAAGAATGTGGTCCCAAACCATATATTTGAGTTACTTTAACCTGTAGGTGTTTGCTCTGCAGCTCTTCTCTTTCCTGGTGTGAAGAGATTTATGCCTGGGATTGGGAGTGTATTTGTGTCTCAGAAAAGGACCAAGAAGAGTTCATGCAGTTCTGAATTTACTGATGCCTACTTGTGAAGCCTAATTTTGCAATTACAAAAATCCCATGAAACTCATGGACCCTGTGTCCATGAGAAGTGCATCTGATCTTCAAAGTGACCACTCTGTGTTACAAGGACTCTGTTCATAGCTCATGTTTTAAAAAGCAGTTCATAGCTTACTGTCTTGCTGCAAATGGGTACTTTGGGAAAAAAAAACCTTGGAGATAAGCAGCAAAATTAAGCCAGGCCTTGACACAAAGACTTGAAATGCAATTATTAATGTAATTGTTTTCTTTTCTGAGACACAGCTCTTCTCTGCACTGTACAAGAACAGAAACAATTGACCCTTAATTTTAGCAGAAGAGCTTCTGCTCATCTAATCCACAAAGAGTGCTTGTGTCTGATTAACACAGGATGAATTGGTTCCTGGGAGCAGAGCTCCTGCCACAGTGTTTTGTCTGTTCTCTTCCCAGATCACATTCTGCTACAGTTTTCCACATTTAGATGACAGATCTGGCTGCTGTCTGCGGGATTCACCTAGCTGCAACTGCACATTGATTAGCAATTGCCTTGAGGAAATTCAGAGTATCCAGGCAACCGGGAGGAGGCCACGGATACAGCATCTGGATCGGAAGCAAAACAGGCAATGAAGGAGATCTCAGAGAAATTAACCTATAATATATGCATTTGCTTTAAATAGCAGATTCACTGTCAATTTTTGCAGTTATTAATGGTGGGATTAACTGAAAGGTCGGTTTGGGTTTCCAGCTAAATATGTCAAACTGTTACAATCTGCACATTTCAATTTATGTCTGAAATTTAACATATACTCCAATTAGCATCCTAAAGGCAATGGCAGCATGGGAGAAAGTCACCTAGAGAACAAATCACTCTTACTGTGTTGAGATATCGCTAGGTATTGCCACATGCAGCTGTGCAATGATACTTAAATAAATAAGCAGTAAGGCCTTGGTAGCATGGGTCACGATGTGGCTATGGAAGCTCAGAGTGCTTCATGACACCAGCTATATTATACCAACTGCTGTATCCACATGCAAATAGATCAAAAAAAATTCATAGGGAACATAAATGAGCATGTGCTTGTGGATGGCATATACAGAAAACAGGAGAAGCAGCTGGGAACACCCTACCTAGCACAAGGAGGTAGGACTAAAGAAAATACCATGTCGAGCCACTGCAATATGCAACCCTTCTTCTTGCAAATACTTAAACATTCATATATATATATATATATATAGTCCCATCACGAGGATGTGTCCCACTAACACCTTCCCTCTGTGGAAGGTGGTGGTGTGTGTATGGCAGCTCACAGTGAGCTCTGCAGTGGCTGGGAAATGCCACAGCCTGTGGAGGCTGGGCTGCCTCTGCAACGAAGGAGCTGGATAACACCAGTGAGGAGCAGCTAATTCTAGAGTCCCAAGAACACCCACTACCAAAAAACAACCCCAAAATATGCCTGGTTGACATCTATCAATTGACTACCAGGAACAGCCTTTAACACATCAGACTGTGTTTAGAGAGCAAATGATACCTTAAAATAACCTAAACTCTAATTTAGGAAAATAGCAACTAATTCACCGTATCTCTTTTTGCCAGAGGTGGTTGGGAACCACCTTTTCCCCAAGGTTTATGTTTTAAAATGCATGACTGCTAATGAGCAATTTCTGACAGAGCTCACATTGGAAAACTTCCTATTGAAGGTGCAGAGAGAGAGAAGCCAGTGAGGAATGCCATAGGGAATTCAAAGTCACTCTGAACCCCGATCAGATATTTGAATATTTGCTTTTAGAGAACAAGAGTTACTCAGGTACCACTTTAGCTGTTTGTAAAATGAAGCATTGTTATCAGATGACACTTCAGTACAGCAGCACTGGTGCTCAACACTGATAATCATGCACATACACAACAGTGTGTTGCCTTTTTTTCTGTACTAGTGGTTTAAAAAATAACAAGGAAAAAAAAACCAAGCAAAGAATAAAAGCCAAAGACAGAAGAGGAATCTGCAGTGCACAGATGTTAATATGTGGATATTGGACATGATACATTAAAATGGTGCTAAAGGAGCCTTTATGATTTATTGACTCAGTCTGTAGTAGGGAGACAATAATAAGCGGATCTTATCTTATTAAGTGGAACATGTAGTTCCTCTGCATGGGCATCCCCTGCATCTGTCACCCTTACTCTTCCAGTCTTGCTGTCGTGTTTTTCCTGCCACAGACACAGCTCACATTTCAAGTTGGACCAAGTTGCTGAGACCCACAGGCTGCGAAGGCACCAGAAGCCCAGCAAAGCAAATCCAGCCATTTTGCTAAAGCAGCTGGGGGAGTGGGGCTGCTGCAGAGAAACCCAAGGAGAGCCAGCACATCAGATAAATTAGGCTAAAGGCATCTTGATTTGAAGCATGTTGCTGAATACACCTCTCTACTTCAGCTGAAATTTTAACTGCACTATTAATGTAATTTATTACACTCATTAAGTACCACAATCGGAGACCCTGTCTACAATAGCTAGTTTTATACACTTTTAAAATGTTAGCAAGTCACCCCATTACATCTTAGTCATGAGACTAATGCAGATTACTTATTACTTCTCTTGGCAATCACATAACACTTGTCCTGAGAATGAAAGATGATGCCTTGACAATAATATGCTATAATGTAATAACCCTTCACATGTTATAAAGTGCAGCACTTTTTCTTTTGAGGATCACTAAGTGCTGGGCAGGCATTCATTAATACAGCCTCGCCAGACCCCGGTGATACAGCCATCCCCATTCAAAATTCAGCCACCATGCCATTGTCCCCATGTGCCTCTGCACAGCTCCCATCCCCACTGCTGCCTTCAGCACAGCCCTCCCAAATACTGTCGCTTCCACTCTCTCCCTCCCATTTGCAAGAGCAGATAGCTGCAGGCACAGGGTATCTGCTGAAATATTAATGAAGGGAGAAGTAAGTGTTGTTTTAATATTCTCCAGGCCAGTAACCTGAAGTATATAGCAGTTACCTGATATGCCCAGGGCCACTCAGCAGATGGGGAAGAAATGGGAATAAAATCTGGAAGTGGTGGCTTTGCTCAAAACAGCCCTCCCTTGAGGTCCCTGTGAGAGACCACAATTCAAACACAGAAGTAATTGCTAAATAATTAGTAACCTACACAATTACTTCCATGCATCCATCAGTATATTCTGCCCTGAAGGAGCAGTCAATAAAAGCCTGAGATTACAATTATGGTGATTTCCTATCCATCAGAAGGCCTAGACAGCGTGTAGCCTAAAAAGACTTCTCCTTCCTAATGAGTATTGTCAATGGGAATTTTTAACTGGCTTGAGTGTGTTATGTGCAGCTTTACCAGCACCCACGTGGGGCAAAATCACCAACACTGGTGCAGCATCGCAGCTTTGGGTGGGTCTTCCAGGGCTTCGGCTCCTGCTGCTGGATTCATGTGATCCACATGTAGCTTTCATTGGGGAAGAAAGAAGATGTTTCTGGGCTTTATGGTTAAAAATCAGCATGTTAAAACTGGAACTGAAAATTTCAGGAATTAAGGCTTGCCAACGTCCCCTCCCACCTGAACGCAATTTTTGGAGCCTTTTGGGCGCAGAACGCACCAGGGAGGTGACAGGTGACCAGAACAGCAGCTGCCCTGCCTGCTCTGCATTCACCAGGATGTGAATCAAAAGCTGTCCAGTGGAACCCTATTTGCACTGCACCAAAAGAAATAACAATGACATTACACAGCCCTGTAGGTCGGCAACACCTTTTTTGTCCTGTTCAGCTTGCACTTTCTCTTTTTGAAATTAGAGCACTTTCAAAACCCAGGTTGTTCTCTCAAAACTTGATATACACTCCTACTCTTTTATGGTTTCCAACTGTTCTCTTCTGCTTGTTCTTTATTCTTTCCAAATCAATAGTACTTGTATGAGCATCACGACCTGTGTATTACCCCTCTTCTGATGGTTCCCTGTTTTCCAGTCTCTCCCCAGAAGTTCTCTGCAATAACTGTGACCAAACAAATGCTTGTGCTATGTTTTCTCCTGCAAGGTTTTTTCTGTCTCTGCAATTGTTTGATTCTGACTCAGTACAATGGGTAAAATTATTAATAATAAAAGCCACACATTAAAGGTATTATTTTATTGTTCTTCAGGGAGAAATAGAAGATTATTTCCTTATGTTGGGTTCCATCCCTCTGGTTTAGAGTAAGCCATTACTGGTCAAAAACACAGCCAACTTCATCATGGTGGTAGATTAAAAAAAAAAGGCAGTGGCAAAATGCAGCATAAAACAAATTATAATTAATGTAAGACTGTAAAGCTGGGCAATAACAGAGACTTGGACATTAACAGTCTAACTTATTTTGTGGTCTGGGTTTTTTGGCAGATTGGGGGTTTTTTTAATAGACAAAATTGCTGGTGATTGCAGCATTGAGTCTGAATCACACCATCTTCCAAGATCTAATCAAGATCAACACTGTCTTGATCAATACAATTGTAAAATAGGATTTCCAAAAAAAGTACAACAAAGCCATTAAAGAAATCTCAGAAGGCAGCAAAATAATTTCTTGAAGCCCTAAGTGAAAAATGAACTCTATTTATTTCACATTACAATCAAATAGTAATGTGTCTTGATGCATATGTGCACACATGCATCATCATTATTTGCTTTATTCTTATTGATTTTTCCTTCTATGGGCCAGCACTCCAGAACCACAATGCACCAGCATCACTGATGCCAACAGGGAAAGAGGCTTCTCAGCACTTCTGACAAATTATTCCTTTAAAGTTCAAACACTTCTATCACCCACAGAAATGAAATACACATTAGACTTATGAGAAATCAACCTCAACTTCAGCAATTCAAAAGAGCAACCCATGAAACCTAAACAGTTTAGCTGCTGCTGCACATAATCACATAAGCAATGAAACTACCATGTTATAACTGTCCCAGACGGATACAGCATTTCCTGAAAACTAATTCCCAGCATATCCCAGGAGCCAGCTTACAGACAGTTACCCATTTTGTCTTTCCAAGTGGAAAGGTCACCAGAACAAATGCGATCAGGAAGCAATGGCGAGGCTGCTCAGCTGATCTATTTCGAGCACCATGACAAAGAAAACTAATTTAGTGTTATAATTAGAAACATGGAGAGGAAAAAGCTCATTTTGGAGAAGAGCTGCTGCTGGAACGTTTGCATTGGTGCTGATGGAGCTAATCAGCTCAGAGAGGTGGAAGAGTGAAACCAAATTATACATTTAGCATCTTCATGCAAACCAGGTTTGACACTGCAATTGTCTGCAGTTGGGAATGAGCATAAGGTTTAAAGGTGCCCTTACAAGGGAGTTTTTAAAGAAGTAGACAAGCAAACAGTGTTTCAGGACTTTTTTTTCAGACCTTGAAAAACAAAACCACGTGTCACAATCTTTTCTGTTCATGTTTGATGACTACTTTTCAAAGACTACTGGCTATTTTTGTGTAGCTCATATTTTTAAATGTATCCCATATTTCTTATTATAAAGAATAAGTCTCCAAGAATAAGGTTTTTTCAATCTCTCATAATAACAGAAAGTCGCATTAAACTTCTTGCAAATGGAAATATGACATGAATGAGCTAAAGTACACTGGAAGGACTTTCAAACCTCTAAAGTATTTCTTTTCATTGTCTTCTCAAGAGGTACATTTGAATGTTCTCCAGAGGAAAAAAAAAAACCAACACACTCCAAAAGGAGTTTTCAATTTAAAGGAGATATAGATTGCAGGTTTAGTTACACAAATCCTACTGTGTACCCAAATACGGCCAATTTGCCTGGCATTTCTCTGGGAGTCAAAGGTATCTTTTTCCTGCTCTCACCCTGGTTACATTTCAATGCCCCTTGGCTGCATCAGTGCTGTTGTTTGCAAAGTAGTGCTTTGCAAAAAGTAAAAAAAGACCAACTCAATGACCCAAGTTAGAAGCAATTATCCAAGAATAAAGAAGAAAAAAAAAGTCCAAAAGCAGTGCATCATGTAGCTACATAGGGAACACAATTGGGTGATGAAGGATGTGTATTTAGGGAAGATGAAGGACAAGAAAAAGATCAGGAAGGAAGAAAAAGTGAACAAGGAAATGAACCACAATGGATACTAAGAACAGATGCATACTGCCTCAGTATTTCCTTACTGGAGTACATATTGGATTTTTCTGGCACACTGATGTTAATCTTTAGAGGCAGTTAACTTGAAGGGAAAAGACAAAAGCACAGCAATATGGGAATTCCCTCTCTCAGGGTACAGAGAAAAGGGAAGTAAAGCACTAGGATGGAAAGCAAGGTCCTAACTCGAGCAAGGGTGGTACAAGTGTGGTGTCCTACCATGGCTATTTTAAAGTGCTTTTTCACTGCCCGTGGCTCCATACCTTCATAAGTTCCTACTTCCAAAAGGGTCCCACTTCGCTCCAACTCCAGAAATTCCTCCACAGTCAGAAAGTTATAGTCCACACCAGGCACTTCTCCTTCTCTTGGAGGGCGGGTTGTGCCTGAAAAGGAAAAACTAGCACATTAATACTAGTTAATGTTGTTTTCTTACCAAAGGTAAAAAGAAGAGTAAAAAAATTTCATAAAGATACAGCAATACCTGTAGGATACAATTCTGTGTCAGAAGAGTTCAGTTACAAGTTAGGAGCCCATGTAAAAACAAGACAAGACATAGACCTCTGATTGAGCTGGAAGTATCAGCTGGAACAAAACAACCAAAGGACAACGTTTTTTTGTATTCTCAGAAGGACTCTCTGGCAAAGAAATCTCTCATACCACATGCAGAAACACAGCTGGAAAAGTTTGGTATCTGGCAATATGCCAGCAATCACCTTCCTGCTAGTAGCACTGTCTCTCATATGTCACTAAAATTGCAACCTGTATTCTCAGATAAGACAACTTCTTTCTTGGTTCCATTACTTCTGTATCACTATCTCACCAAATGTTCTTTCACATCATAAAGATAATTTCTCCCTTGTTTCTTCTTAGTATTTTATCTCTATTTATATTATTTTTATTCAGCATTAAAAAGTACCATGAGACAGTTTTGATGCACCATTCACACATGCTTGCTAAAGAGACAACCTGCCAACTGTTTGCACAGAAGTTCATCTATAAGTTCATTCCAGTTCAAGAAATATTTTTGAGTAATAAGTCACACTGAATCTCTCTCCAGCACTTGACAATTTAAATAGCACCCATGGAGAACGAGGCTCTGATCACTGCTACTCTGCCAGCTCTGAAACTCTTCTCCCTTCTGACCAATTTACAGCCCTCTGAAGCATAGTGTAAGATGAGTCACTTCATGACTTTTTTGCTAAGATGGCTTGGGCCACTGCATTTTAGGTCAGTGAGCACAGCTTCATTGATTAGGATCAATTTCTATTCAATAGCCTTTATTTTCCATGACTCTGGAGGCTGGGAGGTGGCTGGATTCTGTATATCTGAGATTAAACATAAATGACAAATTTACAGATAGTACAGGAAACTGAATTTTGGAAGAAAGAGCAGAGTTAGAGAGTTGGATGTGTCCGAGTGCTGTGGCTGCAACCAGTCTGCTGGCTTGGGAATAACTTCAGAGATGTAGAAACCATACCTAACATTTAATGAAGCATGATTTCTCACTTCTGAGGGACTTTTCCAGCCCCTGGGCAGCATCTTCTCAGTGCATACAATTTCTTAAACTCTCTATAAAAGGACAGAAGAAAGAATAATGAAGCTGAGCTTCTGGAAACTAACGGGGAAGATTCCAGCTCTCAGAAGTTGAAAGAGCATAAATTTACCATGCCTGCATCTGGCAAATGTTTTCCTCAAGTGCCAGGGAAGCGGAAAGTCTGCTTATCCCCTATTCATCTGAGAGACTGTTCAAGAGGTCAGTCATGACAGAGTGACACCCTTGAAAGATTATCACTAATTTCCTTGATAGACATCCACTTTCTCCAACATCTTCCATTTCTTGTTTCAAAATAGAAACTCTCTCTTTTTTTATTTTTTATTTACTGTCACTCTTCAGTTAGCCTACAAATTCCCATGGTTTTTCTATCACTCCTTCTCTTGGAGCTGTGTGAACAGGTGAAGGTGGGAGAAGAAGTATGGAAGGGGATGGAAATGGTGATGAATATCTTTACCTTACTAGCAGAATTACTCTTTTCTATTTGAAAGGATTGGATTTTGCATTCTTTTTATTTTTGAATCCTTACAGTAAGACTACAACAACTTTTACCAAGTAGATTGTAACAGAAGACGAATGTCTTCCACAGATCTAGTCCAGAGAAATACTGGAGCTGCTCCACGTACCCTTCTGTGCCCCAGTGCCTGTGTTTCCATCCAAAGGCAGACAGCAAAGCTGAGCAGGCAATGACCACACAGGTCCCTTCCTGGCACACAAGGAGCATGGAGCACTCACCCAGCAGCTGGGATGAGGGGTAACAGCCTAGATGCAAGATCCCTTCCCTGAGATCTAACACCTGCACAGACACTCAGGCTGTGAGGACCCTCCCCAGAGCATCCTGTCTGTTGGTCACTGCCACATGCCCCTAAACCTGGCCCACGAGAGGGAAGGAAGAATAATGAAGAACCTCCACAATAACTATGTCCAATGATGTGCTGTAGCTGTCCCATGCCTGGAGCACAATGGAAGTGAGAATTAGACTCTGCAGTGCTCCTCATCCATCAGTCACCCCGAGCCATGTGGCACACGAGCTGAATGACAAAGATCGGGACTTACATTTTCCCAGTAACTAATAACATATATTGATGAGACACAAAGATCAGGGAACTTCAGGACTGCTTTTACTTTATCTTTTAAAGCCTTTTCTTTCCTTTATCTATATCTTCCCACAGAGAGTATTTATTAATCATCTTTTTTCCCTTCTGAATTTTTATGGCGGTGAAATTGCAGTCAGCAGTTTACTAGTGCTGGCTGCCTATTTGACATGACAATTATATCTGCCATAATTCCTCTGAGCCATTTTAATGGATCTATTTGTTTCATCTCAGTGTTCTTAATTTCCTGAATATGTTCAAGCCGAAAAATCGCAGATGTGCTTGCTATCAGCACGACTGCCTGCAACTCACACTGAATGCATTAGGAACATCGAGTCGCCCCGTAAAAGAAAAACATTACATCACAGAGATAACATTTGTCACCTCAGTCGGTCCTCAGCAGCAAACCGAGGGAAAATAAAAACTACATTGGTTAGGATTTCTTATCTGGGTGAAGGTGAAAAACCCAACAACTTTCCATGTTGCTGTCTAGAGCAAAGATTGCTTGCAGATGCTCCGGCTGTTATCCTGCTTCACATCTGAACAAGTGTTACTGAATGCAATTCAGGAAGGCAGGGGGAAGGGAAAACCCGCCTCCGTTTTTCTTGTAGCAGAATGACAGGCTGCCGGCTGGACACACGCCTGGCAGATGGCATTTCAAAGAGTTTTCATGAACCATCTGGGATGTGTACAATGATTACAAACCACACTTACAACAAAGCCAGAAGGGCTGCTTCACAAGGAGGGTGGGGGGAGAGGGCGGGCAGGAAGAAAGGGGGGAAGAAAAGAAAGCAAAGAGGCTCATAAGCAAACTCCATGACTTTTCCCAGCCACAGGGCACCAAGAATAATCAGCACCTTCCACCCAGAGCCCCTTCCACAGCCTGAAACAACTGCTCCACGACTGTGCAGCATGTGTGCACACAGGCCAACACCATCACAGGCTGTAAGCTACCACTGCAGCTCTCTGCTGATAAACTCCAATTGTAATTAAGTCTCCCATCATTAACGTGACAATTATGTACAAAGCATGGTGTATGTGTCCTCCTTCCCCCTTTAAATTACATTTCAGCCTCCTTACCACAAGGATGGTCATCAGTGAAGGAGATGACTGTGCTTTTATCAGAGCTAATAGTAAGTTAGACCACTGCTAATGGCAGAATGAATTGAGCACAATAAGAGCTGTAGAGTGCCCAAACAAGAGATAACGTATTCCATAAGACGAGCCAATCATATTTAAATACTTTAACTTGCCTGACATGTTTGCTCTGAAACATTAAGTGGCATGAAATCTTATTGCCATTAGGTTGTAATTTAGCTAATTAATTTGAGCTACATCCATTGTGTGACTACCTCAGAATTGTTAATGCTACAATAAAAAGGAACTGGAACAGAAACTGAGTGGCTACAAGTCCTTCTGTGCATTTAATGGTAAATCTTTCAGTCTTATTTGGCTAGAATGTTGCACAACATATAAAACTAGTTAGATAAGTTAAATTCATGGGGGAATTGCTCAAATCTCCTGTAGCCACAGAAGACTCACGAAAATAAATAATAAAAAAAGCCTACTGGTTAGCATTACCTTCTCTCATGGTCTACAGAGGTAAAACTACATAAAACAAGAGTGGCTCAGATGCTTGATGAAATGTTTGCCCAGCTGTTGGTTTGATTATCACACTCAAGCTATCTCCACCCCAGTTTATTCATGCATCCCTACTGTTGGGCCACAGAAGAGGGATCTCATCCCTCCTGAGAAACTGCTTCTAAACACAGGTGAGTTTGTCCAAGCAGAGCCCAGCGCTGTACTTGAACTAATTTAGAGCTTGTCACCCATGCCTAGAATAACTGGACTGTGGCTCAGATGTATTGATGACTATCAACTGTTATTCTGAGTAATTTAAGCACCCATTTAAAAGACAAATAGCGGCTTCTGTTGTGATGCCTATCAACCATGCTGACACTTACCCAACATGAGCCTCAATTATAGTATAGCCAGGCTGTTAATATATGATTCAAGGGCTGTTTAGCTCCTTATCAATCTACCAGGGCTTCAAGTTAAGTTGTTAATAGCCACTGATGCCCTGCTGCTAAATTAATCAGTCTTGCTTATTGTAATCTAAAAATAAGACTTCAAAGGGGTTGTAGTCACTTCAATTGCTTTCTTGCTAAAACAAAAAAATTCTTGAGCAGTAACACTATTACCATGCACCAAAATAGTCCCTAGCAAGTTATTTAGAAGTTGCCTTTTCAAGTGCAAAATACCTACATCTCCCATTTGCAAAAAAAAAATTAAAAAAAAAAATTATTGCTGGAAACTCCTTCTCCAGTTCCTCTGGCTGGCAGTGACAATCTTGTGAGCCACCAAAATATGGACGATTAAACCACAAGTCATTTGGTTCTCATTTCCACTGACCAGCTTCTCTTAAAATGACAGACAATGGGGGAGTTGTACACTCGAAGTAACGATGTAGTTGCTACAACCATATTTTATACAAGTCACTGCTGGTTACCAGCAGTGAGTGGAACTGTGGTAAATAAGGTTTTAATCTGAAGTGTGCAGGGATGGTCCTGACTCAGGAAGCTGCAAGGCCAAGAGCTGCTGTGGGGGGTTGCTGAGTGGTTGGCTGCAGGTGGGGTGGGAGGAAGGAAGGATTCTGCTCTTGCCATTGCTCTAAGACTGGTATATTCGTTCATTCAGCAAGAAGAGACTGCTCTCATCGCCACACAAAAAAAGCCCTTCAGCTGCCAAGGAAGAAACATATGAGGAAAAGAACCCCTTTTCCCTGTGCACAGTGTTTAGAGGTCACCTTCTTCCCTCACATCACAGGGTAATTTGGAGAGCTTGCTTTGGCTCTCCTGCATCTGTCACCTACGGTGCCAGATAACTGGAAAGCAGGACAAACTTCACAGATCTGCTAATGGCAAGTGGAGAAGGGAAAAGACAGGGACAACCTGGTCTGTCTCCAGAAGAGGCAGCCTGATCAGCAGCCAAGCTTAAGGCAGAACTTATCAGCAGCACAGTATTAGAAACAGCCTTATCTACATTAACAAAAATAAAGTGTAACCTGTCTGTGAAAAGACACTGTAAACAGAACCTTATCTTATTGACTTCTGGGGTTATTCAAAGTAAGAATACTTTTCTTTTTCAACAGAAGTAAAAGGAATTGTATTTGAACGTTCCTGTGCTATCCATTATACACGTGACCCCAGTACCTGTGGAAAGGGATAAGGAGTCATTTATATTTGTAAGTACATAAAATACAGACATTTCAGAGAGGCCCAGCCTGTTACAAGCCAAACATGCTCAACTTACATATACAATTTTCTGCTGAAACTCGAAACGCAGGAAGCTCATTTTGGGATTTTAAATGCTGTCTGTCCCTTCTCTAGCCCGTGACTTGATACCTATAAACCACAAGAATGTGACAAGCATTCAAAGTGTCTTGGTGGCAGAGTAGAAATTCAGTCCAAAGGAGAATGTGGTCTGTCGCTAGAAATTAACTCACAGCTCTGTTAATGATGCATGTGCAGGAACAGATGCTGATTGACTCTTCCTGGCCACACAGATAACTGCAGTACTAAAAGCAAATTTCTGTCACCGTGGTCAGCAGGAATGACTGATTAAACCCAGAAAACAGCTGACCAAGACAAAACTGTCTTTCTACAGACAGATTTCAGAGATAAATGCATCGCGTGGCTGCGGTCTGAAGTCATTTTACTTCTCTAGGGGGAGATGGAACGGATTTGAGCGTAGTACCTCCTTCTCCCACCAGCCTTTCCAGCAAGTGGCCAAAGCAGGATGCCACAGCAGCAGCTTGTGAGGACACCCTCCTGCTCAAAGGACTGTGCCAGCCACGCACACAAGTGATGGCAGGTCGACCCTCAGTGCACGTAGAAGCTGTTCTTGTGTCCAGTTGCATCTCCCTGGCTCTCTCCCCCTCAAAGACGTACTGACTGCCCAGAGCCTCCCTGGAGAAGTGATTCAGCCAAGCCACACAGCACAGCTTAGATTGTGTAAACCCTCCAGGCAGCAAGTTATTTTTGTCCTTTTAAAATCTATTTTTGGTATTTCGGTGGCCTTCCCTGCCACCAAATAAGAACACTGATAATCTTCAACACATTTATCCTTAGAGCGTTTTGAGGTAGAGAAAGTGGGTTTGTTTCCGGTTAATAGCACAAGATCAGCCAAACCCAGGCTCTCAAAGGACTCCAGGAACCTAATTCCAGAGAAATCAATGGGATTTAGGAAACCCTACAGATCAGGATCAGGGCCCAACAGATTAAAAGGGACAAAAATAACTTGCTGCTGCGTTGGGGCTTTGCAAGCTTGTCTCTATGTGTTGCTGAACACCATGTCAAGGCTACACAAAGCCAATTCAGCATGAGGGGGTTCACTCTTCACTGTAATATCAGTTTAAAAGAAACTGTTAGTTACCTGATGACTAGAAGTAAGGGTACAAAAGCTGCCACACTCCCCAAGAAAGCCACTTAAAAAAGACCTGTTCAAGGATCTGTGCCAAACAGTCAAACAGAGCATCACCTCTCTGACCTGCGAAAGTACCATCAATGGTTCAACTGCTGGGTGGCACTTGCTAATGCAGTTACAACCTCTTCACATGTCCTTCAAGAACACTCATTTACTTTGTTCTAAACAACAACAATGAAAAAGGAGTATTCTGGTATCAAATGAAACACAAATAATAAATACTCTTGGGTTTACAATAGCAGCAGCTCGCCTTCTGGATCCCTTTCTTTGAGTGATTACTGTTACCTCACCAGACACCTGCAGCCAAATCCCTCTCATTTCCCATGAGGTGGGACACCCACCAAGAAGATTAAACTTCATGAACTAATGAATTTGCCATTAATCCTGTGTTCCTGGAGTCCAACAGCACGACATCCACTAATTTAAATTGTGAACTACTGATGAAAAAGCAAACTATGTACCTCCTTGGCAAGAATACCTTAGCTGTAACTGTGCACAGTTTTATTCCTTCTAATATATGGATTAGTGTAATAAAGTGTAATTTTATAAATCAATAAAGCTGTAGTAATGAGATTGCCCTGTAATGTTCTACTTTTAAATATTGGCACAGAAATGAATGAAAATTGCCATTTGTGTAAGTGTGGATGTGACTTATGGAAAGGGAAATTAGCTGAAAGTAAATTAACAAGGTGATTATATACTTGCTTTTATATTCAGTTTCTCTCATATACATTTTTAGAAGCCTAGATAATTCTACAACTGTGCCACACACCTTTATTTCAAAAGGACCACCTTTCTTCTATGTAAAAATTGTCATAGTTACTTTCAGTAGAAATGTCTACCTTGGGAAAGGCTACAGCTGAGGATGGTAAATTAAATACATACACTGGGTAATTACAGAGCACCCTGATTTGCTGGTTATTTTTAATCCTGTAGATCATTCACTCCCAACTATGTCAACCCAAGCCCAACCTGATCCCTGCAGGGCTGCCCCACATCAGTCACCTCCAGCCTCACCATGCTGAGGCACAGCAGTGCTCTGCTCTACGTGCCCAGCACAGCTATGGAAAAGCACAACATGACATGGATTAAGATGACTATTCCATATGAATGTGCACATCTGTGTTAAATACACAGGCCAAAGTGGTGTGTGGGGGTGTGTGTGTGTGGAGTGCTTAAAATCTACTCAATAACTCACAGGAGACCTCGGATGTAGGGTCGCTCCCACGCAAACATCACTTTTAAACAAATACCTCATTGTCTTATTTGTAAGTTCACATTATAGGAAGTAGTTTATCAGGAGGTACAACCTATTATGCTTTATATCTGCTTTTTTCATGGCTGCTTGCAAAGCTATCTGATTTCTGCAAATTGCCAAAGAGAAGGTGTAGCCCAGTCTGAGAGCTTCATAACTCAAGTGCTACCATTAAACCAAGCTGTGAACTGGTCAGTAGGAGCATTCAGCTGCTGAAAAACAAAATGCCTGTCGGCTCCCTGTGATGTTTGGCTGAGTGGTAGAATTAACAGTATAGTATTAAACACTGCTTTTCACTAGCTATCAGATCTTCACGTGACTTCGTTTAAGTTTTGAGTAGGTCGTAGAGGAGTAGAATCATAGAACAGGTAAGAAATAAACCATCTCAAACCTTTTGCCTGATGCTGCAGACCGAAGACTGGGAGGACTTTGGGAAAGATGAGGGGCCAAGACAGCTGTTGGGACTGGGTATCCTGTAAACTCTTGCAAGATGAATTGCCAAGTCACAGAGCAAAGAGAGACGCAAAACTGTGGAAGTCAGACAACCCAAGTTCACTGATTTTCCAGGAAATCTTCAGCGTTTTATAAGCAGTATGCAATCCCTTTCACCTGCCATGAAGTAGAGGAAGAATTTCCCAAGTTGGGGGAAGATAAGCAGAGGAGTCTTGAAGCAGAAATACACTGAACAAGAACACAATGACCAGTTTTATCAAAAAATAATGAAAACCTGTTTGGGCAATATGTGTGTCTCTTGAAACCAAAGGAAGAATAAAACCTCCCACATCAGGAACTACTGTTAGTCATGTATGTGCAAATCCACCTCACAGTGAGATCAGCAGTAGATCACCCCGGGAGCAAGACTTGCCTGTATGTTCCCCATGACAGAATGTTAAGGAAACTTCCCAGTCTGCCCATTCAGGAGAGTCCCTGGCAGCCGCATTCCCAAGGACAGAGACTTTCACTGCTGGAACCGAAACTGCAGCGGCTCCCAGTGACCCGACGGGTCCCCACTTGCTCCTTGCACACCCCACTCAGCCAGACCAGGTTTCCTTACCGGATGGACCCCAGGTTGCCCATAGCAACGTCTCAGATATCCCGTTCCATTGAGCCATTTAATCCCGGTGCAGTAACACAGAAGCAGCTCGAGCTGGTTCCAACAAAAGAACCCCTGGGCTTTTATACCCTCACAGTCTTCCCGTGTGCAAGTCTCGCACTTCCTCCCGAGTCTTTGGCTCCTGCCCCCGCCTCCGTGTCCATCCACCTTGCTTGTGTCCCCGGTCTTCATCTCCTTTGTTATCGAAAAGGTCTGCAAAGCCCGGCTCCTTCTGTGTCTCTCAGTGTCCATTCACCTGGCTGGCATCCCCCATCTTCGCGCCCTTTGTTATCCCAAATGTTGGCAGTTCACGGTCTTTCGTCTCCCAGGGTTCAATCTGCATTTCAATCTGCAGTTTGGGAGTCCAGCCTAGACCACATGTATTCCTCAACAGCACTACTACACAAGTTGCCACAACTATGGAAGAAAGAAGCCATATCTCTTTTCTTTAAAACTTGGATACCAACAAATTTTAAACGCCACAAAACTAGATATCCTATTTTCTGTTCTACTTCAAGGCTTCAGACGTGCCCTATGAACAGATATTGTAATTAAGCTCATAATAAATGGCATATCCAACACAGACCAAACACCTACAACATTTCAGTTCAGCTTTTATTCAAATACGTTTGCTCTTAACATCTGCATATATATGTGCACATATACCCATGAAAAGATATTCTGCACTTAAAAGCCACAGTAATAAATTTCAAATTATTTGATGTCCAACAGCTCAGCTGCTTCAACAAAGATTCTCTACCTCCCTTTGCTGTTTGTCTTCCTAGGCTGTTTGTACTGCCGAGATAAGTACAATACAATGTGGGTCATCCCTGGTTGGGTGTGATATAAAACTCCTTCTGTTGACTTTAATTGCCCTTCTAGCAGACCTCTAATTTGCAGTTAAAAGTCTTAATAAAACACCTCACCTAACAGCATGCATCTAAAACTAGATTAATTCATTAGCCTAATCTCTGAAAAATTCCACCATAGAAAGAAAGAATCATAGAAAACACAGATTGATGTCTGAGGCATTGCCTGAAGTTTGTTTCAGTGATCACTTTAAGTCTACTGATACGAAAGACTCAAAAGAGAGAGGGGTTCTCCCTCTTTTAAAATAATAAAACAAACAAACAATCCCAACAATAACAACTACAGCGTTCCACCACACTTCTACAGGACATCATTGTAGTTATTAAAACCAGTCTTTTCCCCTGAACAGTGCACACTGGAGACGCTGTCTCCATGGTACACCTTCTCCCCTAGCCCAGAGCCACGAAATGCTATAAACCTAATGGACTTCGAACTGTGATAACCTCATCACACTCTTAAAAAGCCAGGAGTCTCCTGTGGCTCTTTAGTGTTTGGCTCTGCCCACTCACCAACCCTTGGTTCAGATGAGTCTTTTTCCCAACAAATCCTCCTCGACCTTTGCTTAGTAGTTTTCCAGCTTCATATTCAATACTGACCAACAAATGCAAATGTCTCAGCTATAGCAAGAAGGATGCAGACTATAGAAACATGCAGCCATGTAGCCATATGGATGCACTTACTGTAAAACTCCAGGGAAAGACTACAACAGACAGCAAATCTACCCAGCAATATGTGCATTTAGGCACTATTCCCTACAGATCCTGTCCCTTAATTTTACCTGTTCTTAACTGCTACCAATTTCTGCATTTTTTTTCAGCAGCTCTGTATGTACAGCATGCTTTAGTTCTTCATGATTGCCATTGCTTCAGCTGGTTGAAAATATTCTCCTGGTTCACTTTCTGTGATGCTGATTAGGTAACAGCTCAGGATGCTGAAAAAATGCCAAACGTTTAGAAGCAGATTGGTGTTCGAGTTTCAGATTCATCCCTATTGATAATTGGAAGTGTTAAAATGTAAAAGAAAACAAATACATAAATTTTAATTCTTTTCTTGCCCCACTGAAATAAAAACTATTACAATATTTTATTTACTGTTCCTTTGCTGCAAATTCCACATCCCCCAGCTCTAACACAGAAAGATCTTATTAATCCTTGTAGTTTTGTAAGTGCAATAAAACACTAAAGAAAGTGCAAGCTACAATACATTCTCCCCACTTTAATTAAAACATTCCCTGGTACAGTAAAAGCCTGCTGGTTAGGTAGTGCATAACTCTGCATCTTTGCAGTCCAGCGCAAACTGTCATGTTATTGATAATGTATACAGGCTTCTCCATTGATTTTATTGCTTTTTCAGTCGTACACAAATAATAAAAACCATGCCAACAAATCTTGCCATCATCTACAAGCTTCGTAGGATATACATTCACAGGGTGTTTTACTCTGCCTTTCTGAAGCCAAGCAACACTCCTATAAAATACTCCAGTGCTTAAACTGGGGACAATGACACAGTGTTTGGCTTAAATAGTCTTCGCTTCATTTCATCTGATTACTTCTAGTTATACTTTCTCTCTGCTAAATGTCCCAGCATAGCCATTTACAGCTCTGCGATCACACAAAACAATCACATTACACACTCCATCATTTTATTAGCTTCTTGCAAATCATTTTCTCCAAGTGCCCCAGTTTTAAATGCCATTTTAAATTCATTTGCTGGTTTACCAATGCCCTGCTGCTGTTGACTGGGCAACAAACATGAGATGCCACACGGAGCTGTAACACCAGCAGCTCCCACTTTCACTGCGGTGAGTAATTCCAGAGTGTCTCCAGGTCCCCACCATCGCTGGTTTGAATCCAACATAAATAAACAGCACACAATAATTATCCTCATGCAACTGTCTGGCAGCCCAAACAAATGAGCTGTTCCTTGTCTTGCCTCCAATTCCCAGCAAAGAGAAACACCACCAGGTTTTAGCTTGTAGTTGTGCCGGCATCACCCACAGGATAAGGAAGTAATCCTCAATACCACAATTACCTCCTCGGCTTAGACACGGTTGGTGGAGAATGTTGTTATTTGGGATGTTGAGAAGACACTTTCCCCAGAACTCTGCTTTCTCATGCTACCAGATCAGTACACTCCTGGAAAATGAATGCCTGGAAGCACACAATCAGATCCAGGCTTTAGAAAAACCCTGAGATTCTCTCCAAAGAATCTGTATGTTATTTGACCTAGAGGACAGTCAACTGATTATCAGAGAGACAATTGTTTTTCTCCAGGACGAGGATATCACATAGTAGATAAGACCTTACTAAAAAAAATAAAGTTTAAACCTAAACTCCAGCACTTATTTTCAAAATGTGAAGCATTTATCCCCTGACAGCTGTGTTGAGTCCTTCAGACAAGTGATGCAGGTGAAACCACTTTGCCAGACAGATGCTGGTACAGAACTGGTAATGGTACTCACTGCAAATCACCTGCTCAGTTCAAAGCACACAAGTATCCCGATTGCTTGGAGACCAATTTTCATGATTAGTGTTAAACACATGCTCAAGTTATTGCAGGGTAACAGCCTCAAGGCAATAAATGTTTTGTGAATTAAAAAAAAAAAAAAAATTATCTTTGGTCTTAGCTGGGGTTCTGACTCAGGACACTGCTGATTAAACGTGGTCCCCAATGCCCATCATGTTGATTCCATCTCCTAGCACCACACGTCCCAGAACAGGACGGATGGACTTCACTGGAGCCCCACACTGAAACACTGGGCTGTAAAGAGCAACACAGGTTTTCTTCACACCTGCTCTCAGGAAAATGGCAACCAAGGGCAGGCAGCATGGCAGTCAAAAAAGCTGGTTTACCTGATTTCAAGTAGAACTATGAGACACTGCAAATCAGAGCTGTGATTATCAGACTAGCCATTCACTAATATGTCAGGAGTCTAAATTGCCAGTGCAATGACATACAGATGTGTACTTAGATGAAGTCATAAATGAAATACAGCAGTAAAGTTCAAACATTCAAGTAATGACTGCTGATATATTGTTTTGTAACTCTGGAATAATTTTTTTAAAGAAACATTCTCTCGCCCTGTCAAGGACGTGTTGCAGAAAGGCAAAAGAAAATCAGAGAGAAATCCTTTCTACCTCTGGCACTGCAGGATGAGGGTGATCAAAGTCCAATGAACGAGACATAATTTAATGGGAGGTATTTTAAATATTTAAAATAAAATGAACACCCAATCTTCCAACACCCATCAAAAAATCTGAGCAGCTCCCATTTGTCAGTACACTTGCCTTCAAAATGCCTCCAGGAGGGTGGGAAGACGAAACTGCGCCCATTTTTCCGATGGGTTATGGAGCAGCCAAGCTGGCAGCCCAAGCTCAGAGCCGATTAGGAAGCGAAAGAGCAGAAGGTCACTCGTGTCCCACAGTTCTGTGGTTAGCAGACAACGTTTTGGAGCTAATAGCATTACGTGCTCTGTGATGCTGATCTGCTGAGATAAACGTGACAGTCCTTGGTGATGGCTTCATCAGAGGGAACTGCTGACTCAATATTTAGGCATAGCGGGGAGAGCTGTTTGTGTGCATACATCGAAAAACAACAGATGACTTCTGGAGCAAAACACATGGGGAAGTTTCTTTCTCGAGGCAATACAAAAGAGCCAAAGTACCTAAAGCACTTTCCCACAGTGACTGTGCAGTAAAGTAAATTAGAGCTCTGTGCAGCAACCATCCATTATCCTATATATTTTTAGCAATTCTGAGATTAATAACTGAAAAGGGCCAATAAAACAGTATTACAAGGAAATACACATCTTTTTGATGAACCGCCACTCACTCCTTTCATATCACTTCATACCTCAACAGAAAATTCGAAGTTTGATATATTCACTATAGCATTTTTCCTACCACTATTGTCATTTGTTTAAGTTATGCTTTACACTTTCTAGATGAATGAATCGCATTAATTATTTCTTTTTTTCTCTCTGACTGTTAAGCCAAATTAGGCTACTTCCAGGGTTGAAGGGGAAAACACAATTATTAACGCTTCCAAACATCCATTTGGCAGAAAAATATGGGGAGGGGAAGACATTCCTGTGAGCTGTGAGAAAGTATTTTGTCTGTTGCACAAATAACATCCTCTCCTTTATTGTTGTAGCTGTCTTTCACCTATAAGAATTTTACTTAAGACTGTAAAGAAGTGTACTTGTAAATCATAGCTCTGAGACAATCTTCAAAATATATAAAAAGTTATTAACACTTGTGTTTGGAGCCAACTCTACCAGGTTAGAATTGCAAAACCTTGCAGCTTGGAGAGATTCATCCCTCCTCCAACTCTATCGGTTCTTCCCAGCCCTCCATCAGGGGCCACAAAACTGTTATTCCGAGAGCTGAAGCTGATTTCCTGGATCATTTTACTCAATGGGAATCTCATTTATTATTGAAAATAACAGAAACTTGACCTTCCCTGGAGACTTTTACAGAAGTTCAGACTGGAGGTGAATTTGTCCAACCTGCATAACGCAAGTCAATTCCTCACAGGGTAAAGCAGCATTCAGAGGGAACAAGGCTGGCAGAATGGAACCTTTTGTGCATAATTAATGCAACCATCGATCAGCAACAGCTTGGATTCGGAATTTTTATGAAAGATAAATGCACAAGGATGAACTCATGCACTTTTTAAAAGTCAAACTTCGAGAGACCTGCTTTGATTAATGAGAGGCTCTTGCTACTACAAACCTAAGCTGGTATTTTCCATGGCACACGCACCAGTGTCATCCAGCAGGAATGGTTCAGAGCAGACAGTGACTCTTGCTTGTCACAGAGCTAGATACAGTCTGTCTCATGGACAAGTAAGTGATTTCCTGGTTTATTCCCCACTTGGTGTGTGCAAGCAATTCCCATTAGCACCAGTGGGAGTCACAAGTGTCACCATGAGAAGACACCAATGAAAGCTCAAATGCTGAAGACACAGGCTACTTGACATACTATTTCATGATCTTTAGCTTATACTCCTCATCCTTTTGGAAATCATGACTGTGGGTTACAACAATGTGTGAATTTACAAATAATAATGAATTAATCCAGACTGGTATACACGCTGGTCATGTAGCAATGGTCACAATATTTATACAATTGGACTTATAAAGCAGCTTATTCTCAGCCATACAGCGCTTGCTGTCCTTCTTCCCAGACCTAACAGTAGTCCAGAGGAAAATAAGTAGTTTATTTTGCATGCCCTGTGTTACAGACATAGGTCAGTAACTTCACGGACTGCTGATGGGACTTGTTTACTTAATGACATCCTATTTTCCCATATACTGTTCCCACGCAAAGGACTTCAGATTCCTTGGGTGATATTTAAATATCTAGGTAAAAACTAGATTTTCCAAAGTGCTACCTTATTATGGAACACTTACAGGTAGATTTTAAGAGAGTTCAACATCAAACGTTCAAGTCTGGAGGAGGACTGGCTCTGCACTAGCAGACATTGGGGATAGTCCTGACCCAGCTACTTGCTTTGGTAGTACCAAAACTGTAAAACTAATTTGCCTCTGGGGCTGGAGAAGAAAAGGAGGTGAGGTTACTGCAGAGAGAAGTGACTTCTTTTAAGTGCAATCACAGGCACATCTGTAACCATCAGCAGTCCAAGTATCCAGCATAGCTGGAAAATAATTCTGTGACGTACAAGATACATCAGAGTAACCGATTTTATAACTTTCAGGGCAACACCTTCCTCCCTCTCCACAATGAAAAAGGCAAGTTTTATAACTAAATAGGAAGTTCACCAAAGGCAGTGTTTAGGCATCATCAGTAGAGAATCCCTGCTGGCATCTACAAGTGGTCCCAATGGTCAGTCTCTTTGAAACTATGAAGGGCAGAAAAATAACTCTCCTTATCACATCTTACAGGGATGGTGTTTAGACAAAGCCACTCTCACCTTCAGGTATGGGAATGGACTAAATGACCTCCTTCAAGGTCTCCTCCGAAGTCTGCAAATCCCAAGAGCTGGCAACACTGTAATCATGCAGTAGAATTTTTCAGGAGGACAGACTTGTTCTAAATTATGTCAGAGTTGTAGTAAAGTGTGCTAGTAGAATAGGATTTATTATTTTTTTTTTAAGTATCCAAGCCAACTCATTCATCTGTTCAGAGCAGGCCTCCTTCAAATGAGTTTTTACAAAGTGCACATCTACAGTGCAGTCACTCGAGGACAGAGCTCAGCAGCCAAGTATTTATGGATCCATCAGGGCAGGTGTTGCAGCTTGCCAAGGGCAAGAGATTGTGCAACTGGATTATGAGCAACACTCAACTCCAAATCCAGCCAAGGACCTTTACACACCTGTGATCAACACTTACCAGCAGAGACACAGCCACACACTCACCTCCACATGCAGGCTTATGTAAATTCACGTTGCAGATTAAAGGTTTAAAAGTTTGTGAGGTGTTGAGTTTCCACACAGATAAGCATGATGCCACGTGCTCAGCCAGCTCCCACCCCCTCCTCACCTCCAAGTGCCCTTTGCCCTCCCAGTCCTGCTTGCACATCCCCACCTCCCACTGCTGGCTCATCCTCGCACATCCCTTCAGGCAGCACAGCCTGGCAGCCCTCAGTAGTTGCATTTGGACTTCAACAATACCAACTAATTTTAAATTATATTCTGTATAACCTTGGAAACAGCTGTGTATGATGATCGTGGTCCAGGCAGATAAAAGCTGGTAACACATTACTAAAAGAACACGTTTAGAGAGGCAAAAAGAGATGGATGAACCAAAAGGCCCATATTCTTCAGCTCTCAGTTTGGTACAGAGCTGCAATTTTCCAGCTTAGCACATCAGGAGACTGTGGTGATTTTCTGGTTAGTTGGGGGTTTTTTGTTTGGTTTTTTTTTTCTTCTTCTTACCAGTTCAAGGAATTCCCCCCTCCCTCACAGACACAGGGTTTCTGTCCCTCTCTTTGACCAAAATAGGTGAGATCAGAAGGAAAAAATGCCTGCTTTTTAAGCGACTCTTATCTTTCAAATCAGTAACCTGGACCTTGGGATAGGCTCTCGATCTTTTCACCAAAGAGGGATGAGAACCCCAGGTGGGGACACCCCTCCTACACTGGATTATAATGCCACTTCTGCCTACTTTGTCCACTAAGTAGTAGCTAGATGCCAGTTCCTGTACCCTCACAATCTGCTTCAAGACACCTCTTGTGACCAGCAAGGCAAATGGAAGGCCAAATCTGTCACACAGGCTGCACTGATTTATCTGCAATAAGAAGCAGGACTAACTTGTCAGGTCATCCAGACATGAAGGTGTTCCTAGTGATTAAAGCCTGTAAGGTTATTTTTTCTCTCCCTGAAGAACCTGAAGGAAGGGCAAAGTTGGTCACCTCCCTCTCTGAGAGACAGTTTGGTTCCCATGCTAAGATTAAAGAGCAAAATGTGTGAAGGTTTGCATGACGGGTTCCCACTTCAATTAGGAAAGCGTAAGAGAGCACCAGGGTTGTGCTCATCACTTCTGGGGAAAAAAAAGAGCCTTCATCACTCACCAAGAGCCTCCTTGGGCAAGTTTCTAACTCATCTTCAACACAGTCCCTCCCTTACTCTGTGCACGTCCACATGCTCCACATCCTGATTTTGTGCAATATAAATCAGTCTGTTTTACAGGGGTCACTCATTTCCTACAGCCCAGGCTCAGAAGTGGAAAGAGTTTGTCACCAGACATCAAAGCACTGAAGACCTGTCAACACTTTCTAAGCAACAAGTTTATGAAAGTCTTGTATGATCAGCTTCCTGTCCTTGCCTCTCTCCTTGTGCATCTCCAAAAGGGAAGACAAATTGCTAATACTAAATTACCTTGATAAAATTACACATCTCCACTGCTCTGCATGTTTCACTCCTTGGCACAGTGAAAATAAGCAAGACATGATTGCACCCGTCTAAGTGCCCACAAACATACAAATAAGGACCAGTAGAGCAGAACAGGAATGCATTACCCTTTCAAAGCTCTGCTGACACATGGGTCTGGGCTTCATTATCACCTCTGGAGTTTTCACCACTGTATGCTATAATTAGAAGTGTGTTAGAACTCAGAACACTGCAATCATCACTGGCTTCTGCTGGCATGAACATGATAAGCAGCAGAGCATGAGGCAGAACTCTTATCTGAGTTCTTAAACAGAGATTAAGTCTCACCCTCTTCTCCTGTTTGAAAAAGACCATATTGAATGAACATTTTAAAGAACATGAGGCTGGTTCATACTGCAGAGGCTCCAGGGCCCTCAGTTAACATCAGCCTCCTGCCCTTAATTCACGATGTTGCAAAGGGGGCTGGTGGTAACAGGAGGGAGAGGGCAGACTGCAGTGAGAAAAAGGGTTAAAAATGCCACTAAAAACTTAAAGAAAAACAACTGTGAAAAGCTGACCTCTCACATGTCAAGTACCATTTTCATAACTGATTAAATATATATAAAAGTTTTTATACAGCTGTATTATTAGATTGTTAAATACGTATACTCAAATGTTTCCTGGAGTAGAATAGCTCTGCAGGAGTCATTCCTCACCCTTAGTAAATATTCACAACATTTTGGCAGACTTGCTAAAACTGGAACCCACATATTTTATATTTTTTTCTTTGTTGCACCAACCTGCAAATCATTCTGTGTGTTTGTGCATTATTCACATTTCACAGCCATTCACTAACTTTAGATGCTTAGTAGTTTTGCAAAACTGCATTAAACCCCAGTTAGTAACAAGCTTTTACACAACTGACATCTCAAAGAGGAATTTTTTTATGGGTTTCTTTAACTGCTTAAGGGCTGATTGCACACACTTATCTCTCACCACTAGAAGGACTATAAAGCTAAAGTGAGATTTTATAACCCCATTTCAGGATACTAAAAGTATGGGGCTGTAATAGAAATGCTGACATTATCCAGTTATGGTGGTGCAACCTCTCCACCATAATTATGTACAGTTGGAGATAATAAGCGCTGCTGATTCAGGAGGAATCTCTGATTGGGCTGGAAGATGGAGAAGTGCTGGATAATCTGTTTCCTGAGTGGCAACAGCAGGCCTAAAGAGCATAAATGGAGGAGCAGAGTTTGTAAGGAAACAACAACCAAGTCCAATCATGAATCCTTAGAGATGCTCTTATTCCTTTCATTGTTCATGTGATTGCAAGAGACCTAAAGGACTCATTCAGGACTTGTGCTAAGAACACATCCTGACATTCCCTGGAGGAAGAAGCAGCACCGATGGCCAGGAAAGGTTTGATTACAAGACTGAGATCTAGTCAAGAGAGCACAGAGCCCTGATAGTCCAAAGAACTGTGCTCTGTTCTGATCTTTGAAAAATCAAAACCCTTTGAAGTATCTCAAGTTCAGCACCAAAAATGAAGGCACGTTGAAAAAAATCTCAACATGTATGTGATACTACAACAAACCTGTCTGAATAACCTGTAAAATTTGCCTAGAAATCTTTGATATTATATGAAAAAAAGCCTAAATAGAACTGTTTCAATGAGTAACTTCTTTTTTAAAGAGTAACTTTTTTTCCCCTCCTTCTTCCTGTTTTTGCTTTGCTTGGGGCGGGGATGAGACAAGACAAGACTTTTGGTAAAAACTACTCATTAGGTCCACTGTTTTCCTGTACCCTTTCTCCTTACCACATCCCCTTTTTTACATATCTATGTACTAAATTTCCTATTAAATTATCATCTTCTCAAAAAAATGTTTATTTGATTGATACAAAAAGTTACAAACGCAACACTGTGACTGACTCTAAAATTACTATTAATAAATACATAATGAACGTTGATAAGATTAACAAACCATTCCAAAAATTCGTTACTATATTCACTCCACAGCATAAACTCCAAATTAGCAGTAATGCCAGCAGGCTATTAATATTCCCAGATTAACAAAATGCAAGCAGATCATACAAGGATGAGCTTGAATTTTGCAAAATAAAATGCCTGGGTAAATATTTAGCATAAAAGAAAAAAAAAAGGTGTAAGTTAATATTTGTTTAGCGTGGGGTATTATGGAAACAGATACACGGGGGTTGCAACATTTACTTTGAGGGAGGGAATGCATTAAGGCAGTGGAGCACAGCATCCTTACCCATTGCATGGGACAGAGTTAAGCCGCTCAGCGGTCCCTCGATGTTGACAGCTGCTTTCTAGGAGCAGGGCTCCACATCCAGCCCTATCCCAGGGCTGGCAGCAGGTAAGGATATGGGATCAAGGGCCCTCCCGGCACAACAGCGAAGTTCAGGGTAAAACCTCCCGGGAGGTGAGTGAAGCAGGGGGTCACAGGACCTGTTCAAGCATCACCCGGGCCCTCGCTGCCGTGTCACCAACAGGGCGGGGAAAGGGTGCTCCCCTTGGCCATTCCCAGCAAGATCCCAGCCAGAAACTGCAGCGTCCTCACACACCAGCTGTGCAGCCTCTCCCCTTCCTGACAGCAGAGAGCCCGTGCTGGCCCAGGTCCCTGGGTATAAACCAGCCCCCACCTCCTTCCCTCCATCCACCCAGCTACCTGGCATCACCTACTGCCCCACAGGAGAGGTCAGGGAGGAATACACACTTTCTGGTTGGCTTCCTGTCTGCCTGATGCCCTAAGGCACTTCCAATTTAATATGTATTTCTTTTTAAAGTAAGTGGAATTGAAATAAATCCATACTGTTAGCCAGTTTCCAGCTTATGTAATCAAAGTCAACTGTGCATTCACAAATTCCTCCCTTCTCTGCAAGCTAATCTGACAGCAGCGGGGGGGAAATATTCTCCTGTGGCACTGTCTTGATTTCCCCAGGAAAATAAAATGCCTTCAGTTTATAATGGCCTAGTAATGAATTAAAATTTTTGAACTCCATAAAGGAACCTCAATAATAAGTTCCTTAAAAACTGCAGACACAGTCAAAGCAAAGACAAAAAAGGAAGCAGAAA
This sequence comes from Neopelma chrysocephalum, assembly GCF_003984885.1. NCBI lineage: Eukaryota > Metazoa > Chordata > Aves > Passeriformes > Pipridae > Neopelma > Neopelma chrysocephalum. The sequence continues at coordinate 11,606,950 of NW_020897809.1, forward strand.
TATGCTTGAAATTAAGTGGAGACAAATCACAAAGACACGGATATGATGAAGCAAGGCAATAGGCACACCAGGGAGAGGGGGGAGAATTCATTCACCAGTCTGAGTTCACCCATTAAGCATCCACTTTTATCAGATACTAAACAAAAGTTACTGCTATAGTTTTGTTCATTTATCCAAAAGACCTAACTGGAGTTTTAATATACAGAAATATCAGAGCTTTCAAACCTTGTGTTTGAAAGCTGATACAGACTCTCTGGTTAAATCAAAATCTATGACTCCACTACACTGGGAGGTGCTGAGATCCAGGCATTTGCATGGCTTAAAATGGCTGCAGCAGTTCAAGGCTTCTGTAACTTATTGTACACAACACCACAGAGCACAGGAGAAGGGTCTCTTTCCTGGCTATACACTATTTTAAATTTAACAAAGCCAATGTAATTAGTCCCATGAGCACCCCTCCAGTAACAGCTTCAGCTCCCAGCACTAGTGAGCTGTATGCTATGCAGTAATTATGCTACCAAGCTGTCAGAGCCTCCTTATCTGCATGCAAATTAGTTCATATGCTATACATCTGCTGTAATGACAGTATTAAACCAAGAATTTTATAATGAAGCCATCCTCTTTATAGCAACATAGCACAATTACTTTATTAACATATTGCACATCTATGTCTGTAACTGCTCCCTGTCAAACAGCCGAGTTTTCCATTCCCCCATACAGCCAGATCTTCTTCTCTTCTCTCCCTGTATCTGTAAATAAACACAAAGAACGAGAACGGGAATTTCTAAACTACCTCTGTACAACACCACTGCTTCATTGTTCCCGGGGAAGTACTGCACCAAATGCCATTAAAGCGTGACTAGGTGAATAAATATTCCCATGATGCTCCAAAAGGTTAGGAGATGAAACAGTAATAATCAAATCAGCAGCTGTTTGCTCCCAGCCTTGACATCAATCATCAGCGTCTGTCAACCAGCGGCTGCTGGCACCAAACGGCGGCGGGAGGGGAACCGCGGCCGCTCCGCACGGACTCAACGGGGAGATGACAAGCGGCGAAGGAAGCGCGAGAAAAACCCTTCACAGGCAACGCAGACTCGTCGCCTGGGAGGACTTCTGCCTGGAAGAGGATTTGGGAGGCGGTGGGGGATGCGAAGGTGAAACCGCAAAGCGCGGCCGCCGCCCGCACCCCGCCCCTCGCCGCGGCTGCGGAGGAGCTCGCACCGCCCGCGGAGCATCCTCGCCCCTCCCGGAACGGGCGGCATCACCTCTCGGCCCCAGCCCTCTTTCTAACACTGGTGTTGGGAAAGTTTGGTGGCTTCTGGGTCCAAGAGATTTTTTTTCCCAGCTTGGCTTTTGGAAGAGGTTTGCAGTTCTCTGCAAAGGTTATTTACTGTAACTAACCTCAAATATATAAAATAGATAGAGGACTGGATTAAATTTCCTTGTAGGTACGAGTTCTTCTCTTCATTACTTTGTGAGCAACTGTTCAGTTGTTTTACAGTTAGAAAGAAAAAAAACACTAAAAACCCACACAGAAAAAATATGGGATCAACTCTAAACCTTCAATAGATCTTTACACCTATTTCTCAATTTGGGTGTGTTTTTAACCATCCAACTTTATTAGCCAGGGGCCTGCACTCCAACCTTCTTGCAAGGTTGTAACCTTGAAGCCAGCTAGCTGCCTCTCCAGGGTAATAAGGAAAGGTCATTTATAATAATGGGGAATATCAATTCTGGGACCTTATTTCACTCACTTAATCTGATACAGGTTATTTATATTTTTGACCAATTGATTACTTTTCAAAAATCTTCTAGGGAAAAGAGTAATTGTGCTTTACAGGCATCCTCCATGGGCAGGAACAAAGGCAAGCGCAAGTGGAGGAAAAAAACCCAACAAAACCCCTTTTCAGGTTATATTTCCCCATGCACCAAAAGGTGTGGATAGGTCTCAGCACTACTTTGTTCTCCATGCAAATCACCTCTTTCATCAATTATCTTAAAGCCATTTATAAACACTGCCTTTCAAAGCCAGGAGGAGATAGGTGAGAATTACCACGGACAGCACAAAGATGTTCAAATACTAAACAAATCCAAATATTTTCTTAAAACCTATATTTACAACTTTAGTGTAGCCCTGGGTTTTATGCACCACAGTGCATAAAACAACAAAAGAGCTACGGAAAGGCACAGAGCAACGTTTCTTTCTCCCCTACAAAAGCTTGTTTTATTTTTGTCAGCATAACCTGTAGTTTGCTGGGTTTCTGTGAGATCAAATATTTGATCAGTTTATGATCAAATTATGTGTTTTCCTCAGGGAACAGGGTCACTGGATTTCACGACCCTGGAGTATATTCCAGCACTTGGTTCCCATGAGAAAAGTGCTAAATTACCGTTTTCTTTTGGGAGAAGGAAAAACAAAATCAGAATATATCATAGTCCTCCTGCAGCTACTAACAAGATCTTCTGTAGCCTTTGACACCACCTCATGAAATAATGCAACACAAGCCACCTTATTAGCACTCAGTGGGCACCCAACCAACAGACTGTGCTTTCAGAGCAGCCAGTCGTGCGAGGAGCAGCTCAGCCCTATCTGCTGGAAACCTCTGCTGCTGTGCTGCCATTTCAATCTCTTCCCTGCTGCTGCTGGTAAAGGTGAAGTCTATTGTCCCTTAATGCCCACCAAAACACCCTGTCATTAGCTGCAGGGAGGCTTGGGTCATGTCCTGGAGGTGGCATCGATCTCACCCAGCTTTTGGGGCTGGCAAGGCAGATATCTCAAACTGAGCCAGTGCTTCAGACTCCCTGTGCTCTCCATGGCCAGACGCAAACACGCTCCAACCAGGGCACCGCTCAGGCCAACAGCTGCCTTATGATGAGCTGAGCTGCACTCCAGGAGTATCAATTTATTTGCATTGGCTTTAAAGGGCTTCTAGAGCATTAGCTCAGATGCAGATATTTGCAGTCAGGTGAGATAAATGCTACCTCAGAAGCATAACAACCAGTGTCACCAGCCTGGATCTCTCAGCAACACTGAATTGTGGTGTCAATCCCTCCTTGCTGCTCTTATCACTGTGAGCCCCTCTACTTCGCCTGAGTGCCTCAGCTTCTTCATCCTATCCCTGGAATTGCCCATCCACCCTCCTCTCCCTCTTCCATCTCTTCTATGTCTCTGCACACTCCTTCAAAACCAGACAGGTTTTTTTCAGACTCACTAGTACATTCCCCATCACCTCCCTCACCATGTGTCAGGTTCTCTCCCGTTACATTTTCATGATATACCACAGGACAGTTCCCTCTCCACCTAAGACAGATGCAACACCTTCTGCCAACTCTTCTAATCTCAAAGTGTCTCCCATCAACTGAATCAACCATGAGTCTCTGGCTCCAGCTTGGCAGCTGAGTTACCAGTGCTTGCATACATTTTTGTTGCATTATTAAAGAAGAAATTCTGCCATCAGCACAATACACTGCTAGGAAATAAAACCACATGGAAATCACCTGCAAGGTGTGCTATTTTAGGTGGGACTGCAAATGTAGGTCAAATTTTATTTAAAAAAAAATCCTAGTGACAGAATTTGGAAGGAGAAAACTTCTCCTCTGGGTTGCATCTGTTTATTAAGAGGTTCCTTATGAATTCTAAATTTTGAATCTATCCAACATTGGTTTTTAATGGAAAAATCACATAAGCATACACAATTCTTGTTTCCTGATTTCAGGAAGCCAGCTCTATGCTCTCAGCTCATACATTTTGAGTGATACTCATGAAAATGGAAATTGTTGTTTCACACTTAAAAAAGTTCAATTTGACAGTGAAAAAACACCCAAAGCACTTGAGAATCAGCTCAGGATCGCTTCTTGTTAAACCTGTTAAAATTCTGTGTGCCCAATTCATGGAGATAAGTATCATGCAGACTTCTCTTATAAGCAAATCTTCCCAAAGCCCATTCTACTCTGGCAGCCAGTCCTTGGAGTATTTAAGTTTTCCATGCAGCTTTGCCATCTTCTCTCCCTCATGATAGCAACACTGGCCCATTGTAGTAGCACACGAGACTGTGGAAATCTGCAGAACCACCTTAAAATATTGAAATACTGAAGTGACCTTGTTTTTCAACATATTGTAACACACTTAGTGTGTACATGACCCACATTAAAATTTAGCGTATGGGTTTTGGTCTTTTCTTTTCTTTTTTTTTTTTGTTAAACATTCGAGATTGCTATTGCTCCTGAGCAAAGTTTAATCATTATAATATTTTAATTTTGTAATTAAAAAATATGGAAGCCAATCCCAAGCTGGGAGTACAATGACTGCACTTCATAAAGAAGAGCTATGACAAGGGATAAAGTAATTTACTCACTCCTTCTTCCTTCACCTAGAAATTAAATACTTCACAAAAGATCATCAGCAAGATACTCAATTTGTAGATACTAACAACCTTGGCAGTGTCCTTTGCAGAGCAGAACAGCTGTTTAGTTGATGGGCACTGTGTCCCAGCAGGGAAAGCTACAGCCTTCTCCACTGTAAATGTTGTAGGTTTCTGCTTTCCAGGCACTCCTGCTTTGTGCCCTGCTTGCAAGAGAGCCCTGAACAGAAATATGGCCACCGACATCACAAACTATTACCATGAAAAATTGCTCTGTTCTGGCATTTGTTTTGTCTTAAGTGTACTTAAATTCCAGCAAGCAACCCTTGTTGCTTTCAAAAATTAAAGGTAACAACAAAATGTGAGTTTTTCTGAGATTTTAAAGTGCTTAAATCCAGCTACCCAGCTGTAGCCCAGCTGTGCTGCAGCCCCTCACTGCAGAGTCCTCCTTAGAGCAACTACACAATTAAATATGGTGAAATAAGAGAGGAAAACTCATTTCACCTTGCCTTCACACTGGGCTAAATACATTCAAATGCTCCCTTTCTGCAGCTCACCTGACCATTTGCTTCTAACTGTAACATCTTGCTGACAAAGATTTTACATGGGTCTCACATCCCTCAGTAGAAAGACAAAAAAAAGAACACAACACCTTCCCCTGGCACACTGGGGAACCCACCAGTCTACAACTTTTACATGGGGTCTCTGAAACCCTTGTTCCTGCTGTGCTTTCCAAGACTGGTGTTTACAAGCATGGGTAGGGAAAGTAAAGTAGTGTCAATCTCAGAAGATCAAACCCCATGACTTTGAAAAACTGGTTTGGGTCTCTGATTTCTAAATCCCCTTTATCTGCTGTGGTGTGTGCACGATGCTTTGTACTGTTAGCAAAATAAGCAATGTTGAGAAGAGGAATTTTGAAGGGTTTCTCACATCCTATCTCTAACCATCCCCAAAGGGTAATCCTGGCTCGGTTTTCCTTTTAATCTTGCTGGAGAAGAAAGGTAGCTTGCATCCAAGCAACATCTCACAAAAAGCCATATGGCCCAGGATGCAAGCACAGCAAAGTGACTGTTCTTTTCTCCACACCTAAATGATACTTTACCAGGTACATGAGACACAAAGTTTGTTTACAATCCTGTTTCCAAATAAGACCACATTTTAGGAATTACACTGCAAATGAGATTTCTCAAATGGTGCAAGGTCAGCCAGAAGACGATAGCAAAGACACAGACTTAAATCCACTTTCAGGATCCCACTTCTAAGGCCTTCAGGAAGTTGGGCTATTTTAGTAGAAACCTGAGCAGTAAAAGCAACAGTTCTGCTACTGTTTATTACCTTGTGTGAATAATACAGCAGTTTATTGCCTCAGTTGCACAAAAGAATTATGTGCCAACTCTTCCAGCTGAGGAAAAAGCACCATGTTGCTTTGCAATTAAAAACAACATGCAAGAGTGCCAAGGGTGAAAGGTGGAGAAAATCCTGATCAAACAGAAGGAACAAAAAAAGAGTTGTGGTACAAAATCTCTTTCTACCTTTGCTTTTGTTTCTTCTGAGTCTATAAAACAGTTGTGGTCACTGATTGGAAGCCCAAGTGATGCTGAGAAAAATCAAAGTGGAATCTGTTAACCCCTGTTTCCAAAACAGAGAGACCATTAAACGCTAGTTAATACGGGACCTTATTAAGTCAATATATGTCTTTCTCTCTCAGATATTCCTATTTCATGCTAGGGAATATCCACTGACAACTTATTCCATCCATCTGCCAACAGCAGTGTTTGCTCCATCCATCCATCCTACTCTTCTGCTTACAGTAACACTGACAGGCAGTGGTGGTGGTGAGCAGCCATGGGTGTTACACATTCCTTTCCCAGTCTTCTTTGATCCTTCTGGCAGCCACAGGCTTGCCAGGGTGCCAGGACCACCAGCTACTGTCCAGCTGGTTGTTTCAGAGACTCCCTTCCTGTATACATCAGTTTGCATCATATCTTGTTTGTAATCTTGTATATTGATTTCATGCTGAGTCTACACACCCAGCACAGTTCTGGGCCATGATTAAGGTGCCCTTCTCAGGCTACTCCACACTATACCAAGACTGAAAAACAGTGCGAGAGCTTTAAATCTGCTGTCCAATATGCACAAGCTGTCTTCTTTAGCTTTAAGTTTAAGCCATACTAGAACCAACATGGATGGAACTCATCAGCTGTTACAAACACAAATAATCCTTATTCACCACAGCCCATCTGGAGACACTGAGGCCATTCCCAGCAGTGGTCTACTGAAGCCCTCTGCAGATTTTCCCTCTTCTATAATGGTGCACAGAAAAATTAGACTCACTCTGGTTTAATAAAAATACACGCACTGCAACAAAACATGATTTTGCATTGATATGGGAACTCAGCAGGAAATAGTAAAACACTAAAAAAAAAACCAAACCAAAACCAAATGAGCTTTTAAGTGTGACAGCTTTCAAGTCTGATTGCACAGCTCTCTCTCAAGTCTAGAGGTGGGCCTCTCATAGGGTAGGTAAAAATTTCCATGCTTCAGTAATATACAGTTCTTGTTTCTCAAGCTCTTTAGAAAACCTTTTTAAACACCCTGCATCTTTGCATCTAGAAAAACTGCGCTTGGTGCAGCATAAATCCACTCCCAAGCTGTCCTCAGCTCTGACACATCAAATTTGTAAGAAAGAAGGAGGATTTCCCAGCTACCTGTGTGACATTAGAAATATGTCATGTGGAAGATTAATTTCTGAGTAGAAAGCAGAAAAGAAGAATTTGCTTTTGCCAGAGACAGATTTTTTTTTTCATTCTTAAGCAGAAGATGTCACAAGTTCAAACTCTATCTGAGATGGTAAGTTCAAATCTACACAATAAGTATATCTCAGTTGTCACAACCACACACGGGCTATACAACTCACAAACACATATTTTACTCTACTAAAGCATATTTAACACACAAAGACCACTCTTCTCTGAAGCCTAGGATTGATTTACATAATGTACCATTAAAGTCCCCTTTTTATGTGTTGATTTCTGTTAATAAAGAGAGATTTCTGGCAGAGGTTTAAGCTTGGTACATGCCGTACTCCCCCAAAAAGTTTGCAGCAGAACTGTCATAAAATAGCTATTTAGGAGCTTCTTTCTAATCAGGAGTCAATATGGAAAGATAACCTATGGATCAAGCAAAATTCACTGTTCATTTGCCCCTGTAAAGACCAGGAAGAAAATAAAAGAGGTTTATGATAATCCTGTAGCAAAGGCAGTTGCAGAGCAGGACTTTGGAAGCCATCTCAAAGGATGCCCAAAGGTGCTCACCTCCCACTGCACCCAGCTGCTCCCGAAATTCAGTGGCAGTCAGGCACTGCAGCAGAAGCCTTGGCACCTTGTCCTCTGCTCTTACTTCTCCCACATATGTTCTCTTCAAAAGGCATTTAATAGCCAAAGCATGAGCCAAAAACCTGGGGGGGACTTTTGATCCTTCCCAGCATGGAAGGTCTTACGTGGCATTCCCAGTTTCTGCAATAGCAGGAAAGCCAGCAGTGGTGTTGCCATTGTATCTCTGCTGTAAGTAAAGAAATATATGCTCAGAATTCAAATGAGAGAATTTCCACTATACATAAGCTGGATTTTCTTCAGTGTTTCACTTCCTCCTGTCCTCTCTCCTTGAGGTTTAAAGGAAGCCCTCCTTGAAGTGATCTTGTATAGGACATAACTCTATTCTGAACTCCATCATGTATCAAAATTTGATACAATAAAGTGGCTAAAACACTGGAAAAGTTATAAAGGAAACTGGTGCTGATGTTGATCAAGGCTATAACCTACATTCACTAGACAATAATTTATAGACTACAAAAGCTACTGAATCCTCCATGTTTCTCAATTACTCCCAGTTCACACAACAAGATTAACATAAAAATCAGGCAACATCAGAAAGCTATAACTGTTCACAATAAATCAGCCACTTCCCCTTCATTAGGCTTTGCACAGTTCATATTATTTCCTTTCTGGAGAAAATCGTGACTAGTTACTATCTGCCTTCAGAAACAAAACTATCAGTAACATTTCCATGGGGATCATCTGAAATGTATTTCTAATAACATGTAGGTTAAAAGGTTTTCTTGTTCTCCCCTTTCTGCATCCAGCATTTAAACTTTATGGTCCCAATGACACTATGAAAAGCACATGTGCTTAATAACAAAACTTGTAAAGAAGTATGTCTTAAAACATATAACTGCATATTTAAATATAGAACAGACATAAACTCGGGCACTCACTTAATACAGAGGAACAGGTTCTATTTATTCCTCCAGCAGCCAATCTTAGAATAGGAATAACTGACACAGCAGATAAAGGCTCTTATCCTGGGCTGATTGTATGTAGCACTTCATCAGGTCACTTAAAGGCACTTTACTAAAGCAGGGATGTATTGTTACCCCTGTTTTACAGAAAAAGAAAAGCTTCCCAAGGTTACAGAAGGTCAGAAACATGGATCTGCAACCACCACCTACATACCTTAACTCCCTTTGTCCCTTAAGCCACACTCTAAGATCTTCACAGATTGAGTTTTTACATAAACACTTAACTCATTTCTCAACAAACTTAAGAGCATTCATAGTATTTTATCTCCTAAATTGAACTGAATTAGGCCAACCTCTAATGTACCCAAGTGCATAACATTGATGGCCCATTTCTCTCTCTCTGGAAATGCAGGGAGTGGTAGCATTACATCTGCCTAAATTTGGAGGAAATACAGATGGCCCTGATGGTTCTCACTTATATAGGAAGATCGCGAAATATTTCAAGTCTTGCCAATCCAAATTTAGGTAATGCTTGCTAAATCTCAAGGTGGAAGACACAAGAAGAGATTCCTGAGTTAATATATTCACATTATTTTAAATTGACCCTTCTCTTGCAGGAATAGCACAAAACATCATGACACAAGTTAAGGAGACACATATAGCAAACCAGTCCCTGCAGCTGAGACATCCTATATTTCTCTGTGAGTGAGGTAACATCCAGGAGATACCATCCTGTCTGGACTGTAACTTCCCCCATATCTCCATGCACCACAAAACACGGTTTGCAAGTCACGTTGCCCTCCATCACATTACTTTTGGCCAGACGAGCTGCACATGGGAGCCCCTTCTGACCTCCAAAGGCAAAGAGAAGCCTCTGACTAGAAGAGCCCAGATTAAATGTTCTATTTAGTGACTGTTTTCTTTGGTTTCCACTGGCAGCCAGCAGTGTTCTTACCTTTACTGTCCTCCCTGCTTCTCTAGCAGGGCATCATCCTGGCAGAGCAAGCTCAGTCCGGACACAAAGTCTTCAGAGTTTTGCAGCTGCTTGTCTGCTTGGCTTTCCCTCCTCTCCCTCAGTTTGGTGTCTTGTTTTATATGGGAAAGACTAAAGACTTCATTTTTATAAAGTGCTTAAACAGGCTATTTGATATAAGCCTCATTTTTCAGAGGTGTCAAATAACTTGGCTCCCACTGAGCACAAATGCATCATCACTGCCGAGTGCCAGTGAAGCCGGGCTCCGCACGGGCTGTCCCGAGGAATGGGGCTGCTGGCAGGCAGGGCACACACTGCCTGTCCCATGCAGTCTCACTGCATTTCTGGGAGGCATGTAAAAACTAGCAATATAATTTTTTAGCTGAGGCAACTCAGACTGATACAATCAGTGTCTTGCCACAAGACGGAGTGAAAATGATGAAACATTCATTATGGACTGCAGTCCAAGGGTAACTGCAGCCCTTATTTACAGCCCTCTGTTTCACAGTTCAGTCACTGAGGGCAGCCTCAAAACTTCACGCAATTATCACTTGGAGGTCTGTATTTCCTACGTGTTTTACTCTGAAATACAGCAGAGAAACAAATGAAATGAATAAGCTTCGTGGAGGAAGCCACCGAGAGCCACTTGAGCCAGACATTTCTGCCCAGGCTGCCCTGCCTGGTTCAGCTGTGACAATGTGGAAACAAAATATATAACTGCATTCCTTACAAACTCACATCTCCACATGCAAAAGCTCATGCTGACACCACCGCGGCATTCAGAGGAAGTGGCTGCAAAGTTAGCATTCACCAGGAATAATTCCAGAAATAATGGAGCTACTGTTCCCATTTCCAGTCGAGAGAAGCACATGGCCCACGAGCACCTACGTTGAAAGAGGCTGCACTAACAAAGTCAGATCCAGCACATACAGCTTTTTAATTGTGCTGTACTGGGAAGTAGTGGGGAAATAGGACACTCTGGACTCTCCAGAGATCAGATTCTATTTTCATGGCTAATTTTTTTGACTACAGGAAGGTATTTAAGTTACCACACCCAAGTAGTAACTAAGGTTTACGTGGCTTACCGAGGTCAGAGAGGATTGTCTCACGAATTTTTACAGCCTGCAAACAACTCCACTGTTCTAAAAATACCTGTGTAACTGTCATGGCAGTCGACCAAACACCAATATTTTTTCCTGTACGAAATAATTTCTGACATACTACATTTTGTCCAAGAGCCAGAATGCTTTTTCAAAAGCAAAATCACTATATATTGACGACAGAGGAGAATGAGAGCAAACACCTTGTGCAATCACTCTTGGCCAACGGGGAACTGGGAGAGGTGGAACAACCCCTTCCCATCACACACAAGGAGTTTCAGGTTGAAATCCATGCTTTAGAGGAGGCTGGGAAAGAGCAGAATGTCAGAGCTCCCTTGCAGTAGAAAATCAGTTTTCAATCTTGATTGCAAAGTTGCTGTTAGGATACCATAATACACTTTTTAAGCAGCTCATTACCAATTTATCAAACATTAGGGCTTCTTTGAGACTGTTGGAGATTATTGTTTAAAGTGCTATTTAAAAGTGTTCATAATCACAGCATGGATAATTCATTCTTATGCCAATACAGATACCCATATGGGGGGAATGTTGAGTTATATTACAGTTCTTTCTTAAAAAGCGATTTTGCATGCAAATTAAATGTGTTTTTTTCACATCTGGACCATGAACTAAATAAAATCATTTCCAAATATCAAACTGTAACTTATTGGAGCACTAAAGAGTACTTCTAAATAACCATAAATATTATTTTGACACTTGGATACCTTACACAGCAATAAACAAAGCCATTAATAAAGACAAGTATACAAGTCTCCATGTTCCAGGAGATGCCAGCCCATCACCTTTTTGAAAGGGTCATGTGGCTTTAGACAGAGGTAACAACCTCATTAAAGCCTTTAGTCTGTCTGGAGATTTTCTCATTTGTTCAGGCTGAGACGACTTGACTTTTTTTTTTAAAGGATTAACAAACAGAAGAGGAGCAGTACTTCCTTGTTCAAGTTCTTACTTTTAATAAGAAGAATAAATATTAATTAGAATACAAACCAAGAGCAGTCCTGATGAAGTGGAAGTGGTTTTTTTCAGAGATAGGATAACCATACAGTAGAAGGTTGCGTTTAATTGACTGATACACCAGGAACCTTTGACAAAGAGTGGTCAGTTTGAACTTTGGGTTCAGTAATGAGCTCTCCAGTTCCCTCTTTGACAGAATGAACCACAGCAGTGCCAGTTAGCTTCATTCTATAATTACAATCCTGTTCTTTACTATTTTTCCCCAGCTTAAATACCACTTTTTTCAAAGCGATGCTAGGGGAAAAAAGAAATGAAACCAATTTTAATGAACTCATGCAAATATAAGCCTGGTGAAACGAAATCACAGACCTAAGCAGAATACTGCATTGAACACATTTGTATGTTTTATGCAAAGCTCATCTAAATTTGAGTAATTGGACCTAATTTGGCAATCTGCACAATCCGTTTGCAAACTTCCACCACTGAATTTTAAGTATGAGCCTGGAAAATCATTAACATTTTTATTTATCACGGTGGCCCCGATCCAGCACAGTACAAAAATTTATGTTCAAGCGCTTTGAATGAGGTCTTAGTGTATGCACAGCATCCAAGAGAGTTATCAGGAGCTCTAATTTCAGAGAAAAGTCACTGATCTGTTCAGATCACACAATTTTAATCTCAAATCAATCTCAAATTTCTGAAGCTCGAGGCTGGGAGCCTTCCTCCAAAAAGCCCACTGTCTTTATTCCTTGTCCATGCCCCACTATCTGAAATACATTGCCCAGATCATAATTATTGCTCTACTGCTTTTCATCTCCACCCTCTCCTCTTCTCCAAGAATCCCTGTTGCCTGCTGTTTCCCTCCTCATGCAGATGTTAACCCAGTCCTTTTCCTTTCTGCATGCACCTGGTCTCCACTGAGCAGTGCAGGAACTGGATGAGCTTTCCATGCTCTAGGAGCATGGTGAGAGCACCAATCCAGTTTATTAAAGGCCAGTTCTCCCATGTTCTCCCCAGCATGTGTTTTGGCTGCAATGAAGGTTATTTTTCATTTGTGTCTCATCTTTCTTCAACAAAAAATGCAATAGGTCTTGAACTTATAAAATGCTCTTGCTACAGATACCTTAAAATACTTTGTGGGAAAGAAAACTGTTTCTCATTCAACTGTATTTACTAACTCTTTTTTTTTTCTAAAGGCATCTCCTTAAAGAGAAGGCAAAGCACATTTTTCAAGGTGAAAACTGCCACTCTGAATTTGAATGAAAGTCTGAATCCACTGCAAGGGGAAGATTCACAGCATCCCAGCAACTTTCTCAAATCAGGGGAGTAAGCAGCCTGCACTGGCATCATGAACCCCCTCCACACAACAAGAACACCACCAGAGTTTAACTACAGTTGTGTGTCAGTAAAACAATTTTAAATCATAGGCATAGCCAAGATCTATTAAGGCAGAACTGTGTTAGATCACATGCAAGTTCAGTTTCTCTCCATGTGTCCTCGGGAAATGTGTTAATTGCTCACAGCTCTAACACAGATTTTCAATACATCTGCAAGACACAACACCACACACACTCACTGAGGGGAAGATCCGATTCTTTTCAGGGCACAGTCTAGGGATATTCAGCACATTTTAGCGTCATGGTTTCACACCTTCTCAAGCCTCCTTCTACTGTGCACCATTCTTCCCCCACTGGATGCTGGGTACCCACCCATCATTATTGTGGTAGGATGCATTTTGCTCACAGACTTGGCCACAAAGCTCAGCTGCACTCCAGACTCCTCATGGGGAATTCTGCACCAGGGCAGGGGGGTGGAGGACAGGTGGAACTTTGTGTAGCGATGAGCAAAGTCTGCAGCTCAGCATTTTGAGTCCCACTAAGTCCTGCCTCCTCTATCTACATCTCCAGTCAGTTCCTTATACACTGGATCACAAATTGCTGCCACAAATCAGATTCCATATTTTTGTAGGCCATCTTAAGAACCACAACTTGAAGCAACATGATTTAGGCAACAATTCAGAGGAGCATTTCCCCAAATCAGAACTGCTTTGCAGAGGATTTGTGTTGCTCCAGGACTTTCACAGTATAACCAGTCACAATACCCGCTTTCTCTTTTACCATTGTCATGATATCGCTGTCATCAAATTCTGCCCAGTTAATGTGAGTAGTAGAAATCAGACCTTTTATTTTGAATCAGGAGAAAAAATTTCAAACTTATCCAGCTCTAACACATTTCATATAAATTGCTGCTTAGGTGAAGAGAAGTCTCTGGTGGAGAAGAGCTCAGGCCAGGTCCGGCTGTAAGCACGCAGGTCATGAACAGCACCATCCCACAGACTTAAGTGTCTCTTTATATGGAATAAACTCACCAGCGAAACCATACTGCATGTTGAGGACATGCTGCTCTTTCAACCAGGAACTAGCAGGCTCTCACTAGACAGGCAAAGAAGAAATTACCAGCTGCTCAGACAACACCAAAATTAAGAGCAGAAAGCCTTCTTTTAGAAGGCTTTCCCTGTGACTGAATGACCAAGTTCCTACATCTTGGCAACTCATTCACCACAGCCTGTCAGCTTGGAGAGAAAGAGCTGTGGTGGTATTAAATTTGTTTCAACTGGGAGACGTCACCAGAACTGAAGTTTCAAAATGCACATGAGCAACACTGTTCTTTTCACTGCTGAAAAGAGTGAACTGAGAAGAACTAATGGGGTTTAGAGGAAATAGGAACTGCTAAAAGGCAACTGGGCCACTTTTAAGTCATGACACAACACTGTCACATCCAAGGGAACTGAATTTCGCCAGTTGGCATAAGCTTAAACAGAGTATGCTGTACTCCCTCCAGTGTAGGCTTGTGCTTATCAAGCTCCGAAGTCTGATCATTAAATCTGATCCAAAATGCTGAGAGACTATTCCTGTCAACAAGGGCTCAGTCAGGTGTCTTTATTAATCACAGTTAACAAATATTTTAATTCTGGGACCTTTGGGAGGAAGGGGTGGAGTGAGGCTCTGAGCCTTGTTTCGTATGAGGAGATGACAACTGAGATCTGCAGTGCCTGATTAATATTTTATGTTGTGATCCACTGGGTATGCGGTGTAATTCTGGTGGCTTGTTTTGCTCTACGTTCACTGCACCTCCAATGTTATTTGCAACAGCTTCGTGGAACAACAACAAAAAGAGGTTTCATTCCCGCAGGACAGCATTGGCTGACCTCTCTCACTGCTTCATGTAATTCAGAGGGAGCAACCACTAAACAGGAACTGAAAGTGCTTTGCAACTTTAAAAGCGGAATAAATGGCACCACAGATTTACATATAGATAGCATTTCAGAGAAGAATGATGTTGATTTCTCCTGCCTTGCATTTATTTACCAAGGCATCCTAACAGAGTGGTCAGAGGACAAGCCTGCAACAGGGCACTGCTGAATACACATCTCTGTGTCATCGCCAACAGTTCAGTGCACTGGCACTAAAATAATCTTAAAACACAGTGTGGTCAATGAAAAGAGACAATGAAAGCAAAATGCATAACTTCAAGAACAAATCTACAACTGTGGACCTTCCTAGGACTTTGCAGAGGTCCCTGATCTAAATTTTTAGTGAAAAGAGAACTGTAACTTAAAATCCTACAGTCCCTGAGGATGGGCACAGCAGGGCCTGTCCCATGCCCAGGCAATCCCAGAGGCCCCAAAGCAGCCCAGATACCACCAACACTGGCAGACAGCAGCCCTGCTGCCTTCAGGGGATGCAATAGTAAAGACAGCTGTTCTGAATCAATGTCATCTTAACACATCTCAGAAAGCTTTCTGCTTTCATTGCAATGTATGGATGGGGTGATTTTGTATTTTATTTCCCTGCTATTCAAAGACCTTTAATAGCACATAATTCAAAACCTCCCATTCTCTCTCAGGGATACGAGTGATGCTTGTAATGAACTCTGTTGTAAGAAGGTATGTGTCAGGGAAAGACTGGGATATTTCTAGATCTGCAGTCTCTTTATGCAGCTTAATGCTAATGAAAGGAAACCATTTTTTGCACACAGTGAAAGGGAACAGATGGTGTCACAGTTCTGCTGTGGAATTTAAGCAGAGTGACAACCTATACAGCAGATCATCATCATGGGTGAAACTCTTTTAGGCAGTCGCATGGAGGGTTTGTTTGTTTTTTATTTACTTATTACTATCCAAAAATCTTGAAAAGCTTTTCCTTTCCTTTTTACAATGAAACCTAAGAAAATGGTATGATAATATCGCCATCTTACAAACCTCAGAAGACACATGAAGACCAGTATTTTAAATTCACTGTGAAGGGACAGCTGAAAAACAGCACCTCATATTGCACACTGTGGCTTTCCAATCATGTATCCATCCAGACACCAGTCGCTGGCGAGAAAACCAATGAGGGCTTAAAAGGGACACTGTCAAGTTGAAAATCACTGCTCTGTCTGAAATGTGGTCCCTAGCTCTAATTATGCCTGCAGGGCAGATGACAGGGGGAAAAAAAGAGGTGGTTTAAAATTTTTAATAATTTTGTATTTTACACTTCAGGTTGGCAATATTCTATGTACAGTTCACCTCATTGTTTAATTTCTAGGTTCACCTGCTTTCATCCCAGAGAAAAACAAAGGTAAACAAAAAGCAGATAAAAAAATCGTGGTTGGAAATTTACCCAGAAATTAGAAAATTAAAAGGGACTTTCTATCCGATAAATTGTTGTTGCTGTTATTTATTAAATTGTTGGTTGAATTTTTTTGACCCTACTGGTAACTGTGTCAGACATACATTTTCAAATGCTGATCCCACAAGAGGCATCTGAATCCCCACAAAGCATACCCCTCTGGTGAGACAGCCCATAGGCAACTTGAAGTTTCACAATTTTTACTGTTTTCATTCCTTCTGTTGTGTTTCAGCTTATTTCAACTGCCTGTATGAGTATTTTATAGCGCATACCACTAAACGCAACAGATGACATGCTCATCCACTCCATAATTCACACTGACAATCTCTGCTCAGCCCATATCCCACAAGAAAAGGGATTAATCAGGCAGCGACATCCTGGGAGAACAACAAAGCTCAGGCTGCTGGGTTAGGGTTCAGATCCCTCCAGGAATGGTCTGGAACCACTCCACTCTCTCTGAAACTTTGGAAAACATTTGCTCAATGACACCCTCATTTTTGCACAGGGATGGCTGATGCATGTCCAAAGCTATCCAGTCGCAGGCCTCATTACAGTCTTTACAATGAGATAGAGAAAATCAGGTCTAGATGCAGCTGTAAACTCAAATAGTCCCACTGGCACATTGCAATTTGCAATATGCTCAGTTCTGACTGTGGAGGACAACAGCCATTGGTCTGTAAGATGCTGTGAAGCTGAATTTATATATTGAGTATATGGTATATATGATATATATGGTATGAGTTTGCACGGATGAGGCATTGAAATCCAGGGAAAGCAGAGCAATACAAGCACCACTGTACTAAGTGCTCTGGTCTCCAGTGGGTGAGCTCAAGACACTGTGCTCCCCCAGGTCTGTGAAACAGCAAGGTCTGAAAGTGAGGTCTAACATTAAAGAGAAGCTCCACTCTTCAGTGGGGGGGGCAAGAACCAGCTTAAAATCCCCCACTATTCAGCCAGGATATCTGTCCATCTATCTGTATCTCTGGGGATAAAATAGCACTTGCTCATGCAAAAGGGGATGGCAGGGCTCTTTCAGAGACCTAGCACCTCCCTTAACAGAGATCACAGGAATCACTAATCCCACCACAGCAAGCCATCCTTGACCCCAAAAGTGGCAATACTTACAGGAAGAATTGTGCAAAGATACATTTGGGATGGGAGCATTTAAAGTGGCAAAATATTCACAGTGAGTGAATTCTAAATTCACTCGAAGGAGTTCACAAGGTATAAACCTGCTGATTAACACGTTTTGCAGGGAGGGACAACACTACCTGCTAAAGCTTCCTTCGAGGAGAAGTGAAACACTTGGGTTTTAAGGCATTTACAGGGTATTTCTTAAATGTGTCAGGTAAAATCAACTACTGTGCTCCAAAGCACCCAGGCTCTCGCTGCAGAAACTCAGCAGCTATTACACAGCAAGTGTGAAGTGAAGAAGCAGAAAGAGAAGAGATTGTCAGTAAATAGGGTTAATCCCTGCAGGTAATACCCTTTCCGTTAAATTGTGCAGCATTTTCCAGTCTGCAGATTCTCAATCCCATTTAACATCTCTCTCACGCTGCAAACAGACACATCCGAGCTCCCGTCCCCCCCACCCCCTCCCCAAATTCTGCAAGGCTGTTTTTGCAGGCAGCAGCCAGTTAAACTAAAGGCTGCTGGTACTACCCCGGGAAGCTGTAGGGGGGTGGGTGAGCCGCACAAAAGATCTCCACACAAAAGGCCATCCTTTTCATCCTTTTTTTCTTCTTCATTTTCTCCAGCTGAGCCATAGCTTTATTCAATCAACACTTAAAAATAGAGGAAAATGTGGGAGAGGGGCAGGGACTGGGGGGGATAATATGGAGCAACACCTAATTTAATACAAACAATCAAATTTGGTGGACGAGGGGATGTGGGCAGCCTTCAGCTCTCATATTCTCCCTGCTTCCAAACGAGCCCTCTAGCCCGCGTCCCCAGCGCTCACAAAAATCCATGCAGCATGCTACAGATATTTTACGATTTTTGTTTTTTTCCCCAGCAGAAGACGTAAAGGGCTTGACACCAAAAGGACAGTGAACATCTTTGCATTCCCAGCAAGACCCGCACAGCACATAATCATATGAAAAACATGGCTGGCTGGTGCATCGACAGATGCAAACGAGAAATACCAGACTTAGCCTTATTTAGATCACAGCAAAATTAAATGGGGAGGAGAGGGGGAGGAAGGGAAATAATTGTGGCTGTGTAACATGGCTGCACAATTTTCAAAGCCTCACGACTGCCAGCTTGCAGGGAGCAGTGAAAATGTGTGTCTGCTCTAAAGGGAGCTGTTCCTGCCACCCCTGCAGCACAGCCCGTTCATTCCGCTCTCCATCCCGTGGGCTGGCACGCTGGTCAGCGAGCACGAAAGGCAGGGAAGAACTAAAATAGTTTACCTGATCAATGCAACTTCACGGGAGCCAGAGGTAGAGATTCCTGAAGAAACGCAGCAAGGAAGGAAAAAAATCCGCTTGGATCCTTCTGGCAGTCCACAGCCTCATCTACATGCATCTGAGCGAGCCCTTACCAGCAGCTGCTTCTTTTATCAAGCCCACAGGCACAGCAAATTAGTCCGGTTAGACAGTTCAGTCAATGTGGGCTATTCACAGCGTGGCTGTTGTGCGAGCCCAGCTTCTCCTGTCCCCCTGTCCCCGGGTAGGCACCCGCCCACCTCCACATGGCCCTGGATAAACACGGCTCTCACAGCACCCACGGAACGCACCACATGATCCCGACAATCATCGGCGCGGGCATACGCTGAGTGGACCTTTCCCTTCGTCCAAGCTGGGCGCCGGGATCTGGGTAAAAAGGCTAAGCCTAAGAATGGGTTTACTTTAAAGGGAAAAGCTTTCTTTTTCCCTTCCTCCCCCCCTCCTTCCTTTTTTATCTCCCCCCACCCCTCCTTCCCCCCGACCACAGAGGAAAAAAATATAATAAACCAAATGCAAAGATCTGAAGATGGGTAACATCTTCCTAATCAACCCAGTTCTGAAAATGAAGTGTCACTCTGAAATGAAGTGTCATTCAGACTTCTAATAAGCACAAAGAATCAGGCGGAGATCCTGGATAAAGCCTGATACAGTCCTGGACAGAGATGCTGACCACAGTCAGTGCATCCTTGATCTGAACAAAGCCTCTGATTTTCCATTTTGTTGTTTGAAAGAAGAAAACATGACAAGCCCCTTGTTTCTCCTCTTTCCCCACCATGAACCATTTTAAAATATGCATACAGAAATAGCCACACATGCACACACTGAAATAAAGCTCTAATGAGGTGGCAGACGGCACACACTGTGCCAGCCTTGGAAGTGGGGAGCAAAGCTGGCGGACACAGCACACTGGAGGCATGTTCCTCTTAAATGCACTCATGAGTGGGACCCACAGGGTCAAACATGACGAAGAAACATTTATGAAAGCCATTCAATTTTTCCATCACTGCACAAAGGAGAGAAGGACTAAGCCCTTCTCTCTCCCCCCTGCACTCCAATATATCTTTAGGACTAACAGTGTCCCTCTTTGTCCCCTCCAACATAAGAAGCAATATGCATATGGAGGAGTGCTATAAATAACTACACATATATATATCCTATAAAACACAGTTTCTGTTGGTTATCTAAACTCTCTCTTTACAAAGTAACACAGTTAATTGGAAGAGTTCTCTAGACAATCTGGCTGATCACTGACGGCTGCCTACTTCACTTAAGTCAGCATTTGCACTTAACTAGGAGTTAGACGTCCATACAAACCAAAGGTAAACACTGATAAGGTATTTGATGGTTAAATAAAAGCAGGTTTATCCAAAAATGGGTTAACAGAAACACATTGTGGCATCACATCACCTAGTTGTGTAGTTGGCTTCAAATCCTGGCTCCTGGAGTCACCACACACAAACCACAAACACAGAACTCCATAAAACCTTCTTCCTTTTCTAAAACGGAAAAGGAGCTTTATGGCTCTGAGAGAAAAGTTTGAACTTACTCCCGAAATTCCTCAGAGGCTTAAGAAAAGAGAGAAGAGAATAAAAGGCAGAGGGGGAGAAAAAAGAATAATAAAGAAAAGAAACAAACCTCATGCTTCCTATGCCATTCCCACCTTCCTAATGTTGCAGGGCTGGCAATACCCAAAAGCAAATGAAGCTTTAATCAGGACCACCCTCCAAATTTTTCTGTAGGAAGTAAGAAATTTCTCAACAAAGGTAAAACTGAAGTGTGGAAGGCTCTTGGAATGGGTTATAAATTAATTTCAAACATGGGAAAGAAATGAAACACAAAACCCATCATGAACTGGATGGGCAGGGAGTGAGCAGTGCCTTCGGCAATCCGGAAAGGTAAAGCTGTTCCTCCGCCTGCCGGCAATTTCCAGCCTCAGCAATACATTGTTATCTTTAATTTGCTCCTGTCTGAATAGAGAGGTTTGGTACTGCCCCTTCACTCATCTCTGCTCACTCATTACCTCTCTTGCCTGAAAGGTGAGAGGAAGCAGGAGACAGGATTGAGGTCAGTTCAGGATTGCATTACAGGGTATTTAATAAGCTCGGCATATCACTGTCCCTCATCCCATATGGAAGTATGATCCACGAACCAGGGTAAGGGCAGTCTATACTGCCACCAAACCTGCAGCTGCTGCTCACATACGTATGCAAGCAGCCAGGGCAGCAGACTGAGGGCACTACATGGCCTGGGAAGGGTGAGGCACATCTACCCAAGGGTCACGGGGGACAGCTTTATTCTTGAGGAGCAGGCAGGAAGCACTTTTGATGTGACTGCGGGAGAGGTGAAGGATGCTGCACCCCCAGTACCACCCCAGTGATTAGCTGACACCTCTCCAGAGTGTGAGCATCCTCACCTTCCCCCACCTTTTCAGCAAGATCCACTGCTCAGCAATGTCAGAGGGACTCCGGGTGCCCAGAGCTTGGGTGAAAATTCCAACAGGAACAGGAGATTGAGTCTGCACAATGCAAAGATATGCAGGCCAGGTGTGACACCGGCAGGGTAAATGCAGTTGGCTGAAGACCTATTTGTCAGGCTTAATTAGAATTTAGCCCTGATAAAAAGCCAAACCATTCCCCATTATAGTCAATAGGAGTTTGTCATTGTCTTGATGGCAGCAGGATATGGGACATTAGGAAAAAAAAAGGACAGTTCATCACCTTAAATAGGTGAAAATGAAAGTCCATTCTTTGCTGTCCCATTTGGTTCCTGAAAGACAGCTTAGTGTATTGCTAGCATTTAACTTAGTATTTCTTTAAAATAATTTCAAGCCAGATAAAGTGACTTGTAAGACATTTTGCCCTCTGTATATCTGATTACTTGGTAAGGGAATGCAATTTAGTTCTCAAGAAAATTCCCGGATCTTTCCCTCCAGGAATCTCAGCCCCCTGATGCTCAGCATCCCTGAAGCACCCCCGCAGACCAGCCATGGCTGCAGTGCCACCGTGGTACAGGTGACACACGTGCCTCTCCACTCACTGTCTCCTGCTGAAACACTACTGCTCACCATGTGGTCCTGGAGTTGGCCAAGACTCTGTAGATAGGAATGAAGGGAGGAGAAAAACACAGAGGCAATCTTAAAGCAGCCTGAAAACATGACTTCAGAGAAAAACAGTCGGAGCCCGTATCCACAAGATTCCGTGTTGCAGAAGGAGGAAAAAAACAACCTCACCCTTTGAAGTTGGCTGGCAGCACATCTGGTTAGTTCTCAACTTCTCTCAGACTCTAATTTGACACTTACTTCACTATATTTATTTATTTCAGGCAGGACAGGAGAGGAAGGAAGAAGGTAAAAGCCTGATCAATGTAGTCTAGACAAATATCTCAAAGAGAGGAAGATCTCGGTTCATTCCTTCATCTGTAAGCTGGTCCTTCACATCTGTACTCTGGCTAAGCAAGGAACATGTGTGTGTCCTTGGAATAGAAATCTTGGGTTTTCTTAAGAATACTACATGAAGGTGGCACAATTCTGAAAAGCAATATTTGCTGTCACATGGAAACTGTAATCAATTATATGCATTGTTATGCACTGCGTTTTCTTAATAGCCATTGATTTTAGGAACAGATATTCAATCTGCACTGTATAAACCAGGCCTAACATTTCAGTGTGTTCCTCTGGTACTGAGCCCAGGCAGATAAGACTGCAGAACTATTATCAGCTTAAAAAACCAAACAGCAAACAAACAAAATAAAACAACAAGATAAAACCCAACTCAAAGTGTTTTGATATTCCTTCTTGCTTTTGCACAGAAAAGCACATATTGTAGCTATTTTCTCTGAACAGCATTTTTTTTTACAGATAAATGGAAGTATACTGAATATAGATCTTGAAAATGTTTAATTTTTAAAAAGCCCAGTAGGAAACTTTGACTTGGACTCTGTTACACTTGTGCATATCAATGTGAATTTTTGTTTGTTGTGCAAGAGCAGAAGCATGAAAATTTTTACAGTGTTACAATTTTTAAACTTCTCCATGAATTTGTATAATAAAAGTAATCTTTAAAAGATACCCCCATAAAGTATCATAGTTAAGCAGATTTTAGTTGATACATAGTAACTGACACTTCCACAGAACAGCAAGAAAACCTTCATAACGAATTAAACTTTCTGTTAAAGGAAACAGTGCTTTCTGTATTGAATCACAGAACTGTTTCACCAAGTAAGTGGTCAATGACTAGTATTTTACCAATATACAACCCACAGGCAAGTTAAGAGATGCTGTTTGTACCTACACCTGAAAATCCCTTTCTCACCCTTACAAGACACACAAGGAAGAGCACTCCCCCAGAGCACCACACAGACACATTTAGCTTTGATGTTTACAGATGTAAGTAGAATCAATGATGCTAAAAGGATCTTTTACACATTCATCACGGTGTTTATCGCTGTATTGCAGCCTCACTCAGACTAAGAGACGCAAAGTATCATTTCAGGTTGTTTCTCTGCCATGGAGTGTCTCCTATTGTCGCATTAGGAATGAGAAAAAAAATGGACTGATCAGTTTTCCAGTGCTTAATAGACTCTGGCACAACCTGGCCTCTGCTATAAACAAATAGCCTCCGCACATGAAACCCCTGAAGACTGATTAAAAGTAAGCCTGATTTCATCTGCACTGGTTTTGTGCAGCCATTAATATTGTTAACACACAACCTTTTGTTCTGCGTAGCTGGAGGGCAGCTCACATTGCACTCGGCTGGGGCACCTCTGAAGGTATGTTCGCTGCCAGTGACATGTATGATTATGTTAATGGTGTTTAACATTTCTTCAACATAAGGACAACTGACACCAGTAATACAGAAATTGATACTTGCATGTAAAGTGATGCCATTAAGTTCAGGGGTGGAAGTGGCCTTGCTGCCAGTGCAACCACAGATTTATATAGATGTGAGGGGGAAAAGGCATCTGGGTTGACATGGCCACAAGTGATGGACCATAACCAAGTGGGTTTCCCTTGAAAAAGCTGAGTCTTGAACACAGCAATGCTGATTTTGGACAGAAGAAGATGGAAACACTGGAAAAGAGAGCATGAGAGCAAAGAGGCACCAAACCAAGAGACATTCCCTGGAGTCCTCGAGACCCTGGGGGAACACCTACAAATGCCTGCAGTGGGAGGGAGGTTTGTACTTTCCTGTGCCTTACATCATTTCCTAGCATCGATTCAGTGTTCTAGGATTGGAAAATTATGGCTGGCTTTATGGTCTGGCAGGACACAGATGCATGTGCACACGAAGAGCCCAGCTTGGCTGCTCCCTGCTGAGGGAGCTGTACAGATATTATCCCAGCTGTAATTCTGGTCCTTGCTGATTCTTTTCTGGCCTAAGAAAAGGATAATTTTAAACTAAAATTAGGTGATGCAAATTCTAGGGGGAAACCCACAGACAAAATGATCAGGATAAAATTTTTTCTGCAATACGGAAACATTAAAATTTAAGTCTGACATTTTTAGGAAGACATGAGCTGACAAATATAGGAGTAATACAAAGCTGTCCTCACTCCTCCCTCATCTTCATGTCTTCTTTAAAAATAAACAATTAGAAGAATAAAACAAGCATTTACAAAGTGACAGCCACAGCCACAACTCACTTCATCACACACTAGAAGCTCCTCCATCCACAGACCCACGGCAATGCCACCTTCGAGTCTGCTCCTCCTGACATACTGCTAACATGAACCAGGCTCAGAAATGCAGCTGACTGACATCAAAGGACCCACTTGATGCAATTTATTCCATTTTCAACTATTTCATTTTAACGAGTACTGCAAAGCTGTAGGAGACCAGACTTAAACCTAAACCAGCGCAATTCAAATCACAGCTTCCAGTCTGCCAAGATGAGCTGTCCAGTCAGACCAGCTCTACAATCCCATTCATTTTACACTAGCATGATGCTTCTCATAAGTAAAGGACACCTGGCAGCAATCTACTCATCTGCACAGACCTCAATAAAAAACAACAAAAAATAATAATAATCATAAAAAGCTTTCATTCCTCATGATCCAGTTGCAACATATTCTGCCCTTTTGGACCTGCATGATTGCAAGCAGTGGGAGCTTGGCTCATTCCTGCCAGGTGAGAGACAGCCCTCTTCCCCTAAACACTGTGTCCTCTGCAGCCAGCCCCTCTGCTAAACCCCCCTCTCCTTGCTGGAGATTTGGATGACTCCCATGCCCCCGCAGCCCAACTGGCCATACGACACCTGAACTGCTCAGGAGCTGCAAACTGTTCAGAAGGCACAGGCTGACCACCCACCCCATGTTACCACACACAGACCAATGACCCACCTGCAACTGTTTCTTTTAATTCTGTCTTGAAATAATACCCTGTGATACAAGTTATTCTTATTAATTGGAACACAAGAGAGATCAGCCTGAGGTTTTATTAGTTAGGAGCACGCAATATACATTTATTCTTTCTTTTATTCTTTCAACCTAAAGGTAATTTTCCCCAGTTGTGCTACCAAACATCAAGGACTAAATAGAGCTCATTCTTTTTGTTTACACTTCGGTGAAATAACATGTAATAGCAAGCCCTTAAACAGAGCACCGAGTCTGGAATTCAGTACACTTCATACAAGAACCAAACAACAGCATTCCTACTTGTTAAAATAAGACAAGCACAAAGAGATACAGAGGAAGGGAGATTATTTTCCTAAAATCAAGCAACCAAGCAAGTGTAGTGCTGAGATTTGGACCTGTGGCGCCCAAATGCTGTCAGCAGGGACTGTGTCTCTGCTGAGGAGCCTTGGTCATGTTCTCCACCCCAGTGACCCCTGGAGCTGAGGGGAATGAAGAAGTGGGATGTGGTTGGAGACATGCACACATGGCCTGCTGCTTATAATGCGTCTGGAATCAGCCTCAAATCTCCTCCTGCACCTAGAAACCCTCCACCTGAATACAAATGCATCCCAGCTTCACTGCAGGAATCTGCAACGATTAATGCCACACACCAGCACACCACAGCCTTCCCACTAAGCTGTACCCAAAGACAGAAATGGATTGATTTTGAATTTTATTTAAATATTGACCAAATAGCTGTGCACTTTTCAAGAAAATCATCTCCCTATCAGCCACTAGACACACCCTCCTCCCGGCTCCAAAAAAACCAAGAAATAACAGTGCTTTGTATCAGAAACTACACCCAGGATGGTTATTAGAAGCAAGAACAAGGGAAGGCTGGTAGTTGCTATGCATGTCCAGCCAGATTAGATCACCAGCAAGTGTCCCAAGAAAGGCAGGGGACAATAACGACACCCATTTGTAAGTGGAACACGTGACTAGTTCAAATAAATGCAAAGTTTCAAGAGACACAAAAGAGGACAATTTCTGGCACCAAAGCCAGACTCTTTGCATGGTCTGGTTTGCAGAAGGACAGCCTGCCTGTGCCTCTGTCCCTCCTCTGGTGCAGCTGCAGCCCTGCAGCCCGTTGCGTGTACCAGTCAGGGAAGTGAGTCCAGAGCGGCAAGAGCCTCCAGCAGGATTTGTTTTACAGCCAAACTACAGACCAGGTCCACTGTCTGGAAGATACTGTAGTAACAAAGAATAATGAGACTGATTCCTGCTCCAAGGCACCTACAGTAAAGTAATAACGATCCTTCACCCATGACCCATTCTGATATGCTGCTGTCAGTCACTAGAGTTGGGGAAACATGTATTTGATATATGCCACTGCTCACCCAACCCTTGGGAATTACAAGGCAAGGTTTGTCTCACTGAGAATGGACCAGCTAAGTGCCAAGGGCTTCTCAGCAGGGGGAAGAGAGCTCACACTTCTGCAACAGGAGCAAAATAAACCTGCTGCCACTTCTCCAGTGTGATTAAATCAGGCCAGATCTACCCCCATTGTATAGAAGTCTGTGTCAGATTTATAAACAGTTACATAGCATTTGCATTTAAAAACAAAGCTCTTAACAGGCCAATGCCAGAGATCCAGCAGTGAACCCAGAGAAGTTCACACAGCGTTTTAAAGCCAAATGCTGTGATCTTTCAATGCACAGTAACTGGGAAGTAAAATATATATCAAAGCATGAAACTAGGAGCCTTGCATCTGAATTGAGAAAAAGCAGCACAGTGACACAAATTACAATCATAAATCCCCTGAAACACAGGAAAAAATAGTATTTAGAATTTTAAGTGTTATCAGTGCAAATAAAGGTAAATTATTTATCTCAGCATGATTTTTAAGCTGACTCAACATCCTTCTGTAACTATGTGCCTGCTTAAAATTGAAATGTCTTCATGCTTGAGAGAAAAGCCACATGAAACACAGCATGAGCACCTCTGTGTGTGATGGCTCTGGTGTGGCAGCTCTGTCCCTGGCCTGCTGGGGGTTTGGGGGACTGTGCATCATCTTTCTGTGCCCCAGTTTCCTTTTCAGACAACCACCTTAAAAAATTAATTTGGTATTGAGCTCATTTGGAAAACTGCAATCTTCTGGTGCAAAGTACCAACCCAGTTTATTATTCATTTTTTCCTTCTTCCTCCAAGTATCCCATTGATAATTACAAGGCAGAAAGAGATGTTTCACACCTGTAAAAGCAGCTGTCTCACAGCACTTATCTTATCAGAGCTAAGATGAAACCACACACAAACAATCCAAAGAGACCCTGAAATGAGGATGGGAGGGAAAACAGTTGCCTCATTTCCACCCCCGCGGCCACCCCAAGGGACAGGCAACCCGATCTGACCTCACTCCACAGCTAATCCTGACATTTTCGGAGGCCTCGGGGACGTTGGTACCCAGCTATTAGTACGTGAACCCTCGTTCCCATGGGCTTTACTGACAATCTCAGACTTAGTTAACTGCATCTTTTTGAAATATGAAAATGTGTGGGAAGGAACAGTGAGAACTTTTAAAAATCGCAGTACTTTGATCCTAATTAACAGAGTTGACTGAAAGCAAAATATGTAGAGCTAATTTTCACAATATTTTTCCACAATCCCTAGACAGAGGCTTTTTCCTGGCACTGTTTAAAATTAATGAAGTAAATATGTTTGCATATTTATCTTTTCATTACATGGAAACAACAACAAGGAAAACAGATTGAACTGATAGCAGAATTCTTCCACTCCAAAGCAGTCTGGATGTGGTTTTTGTTTCAGTTCATACATTGCAACCCAAATCAAACAAGCAATGCAAGTTCACTGGCCATGTAAGTAATCGGTTTTATCCAACAGAGCTACTACAAAATAACTGCTGTAGGAACTGACCCCTTCATTTTATTTTTGTCTCTATGGAGAGATACTGAAATGGCTTTCAAGGAGAACAATATCCTTCCTGAAGTCTGAAAAAAACAAATTGTTCGCAGGTTGCCCCACACAAGTAACAACAAACACACACTATGTCAAATGCTACCATATGGCTAACAGACTCAGGCAATGGGAAAGTGGGAAAGGACATAAGATATGGGTTCATTAGGACTCCTGTATTAATTCCTGAAGAGATATTTTCATTTTTTGGAACCTGTAGCCCAGAATCTACAAACAGAAATGCCTGAGGGGTCAGTGGTCCTGACACCACATTGTAAACTGTGTTCTGGTCTGTATTTTACACGTGTGGGATTGGAGGAGCAGAAGAACCAATCTGCAGGACTGAGCTGCAGCATCAGCACACTCCATGGAGAGAAGACAGCCAGCTTCCACAATCCTGCTCAAAGATGCAAGGAGAGTGGGATGTATATGATTAATATGTGTGCAGATAAAGCAAGAGCAGAAGCTCAGCCTTGCAAGGATGATAAGCAGAGGCAGAAGGTAAGAGACATTCCTTTGAGTTTCAAAACTCCCAGCTTGCCCCCAAGTCTGACTGGGCTCCATATCCCCTACTCATTCCCATGGCACACTACATGGAGGGTGGAAACCCTCCCTCCTATCAAGTCCCTTCAGTTTACATGTACCCCATAAAACATCCATTTTATGTACCATTTTATGGGGTACATTGCTAACCAGGCATCCTCTGTCCTGGGAGACAGAATGGGAGATGACTGCACCTCGTGTCAGAAGTCATGTCCTCTTATACAGTTTTACCTTAACTCTAATGGATACAATAATTCATTAAACCCCAGATTTTTTTTTCTCCAAGGGTCACAAAGGCTAAATAAATGTGATGGATTTTGTGCTACTCAATGATCCCTAGTTATGCTTTGATGACTGTATCAATTGCCGTTGCAAATGCTGAGCACCCATGATTGAAGCGATAATTAAAAAGGCAAATCATACTCGGCAGTTGTTCCTCTGTTATCACAGAGCTTGGAGGATGCTGTTTGCAGCATTGATTACATGTGCACATACACAACATTCCATGGAAACTCAGATTTCAGAAACTGAAAATTTTCAGAAAAAAAATAAGGAGAAAAGACCTATTACTACCCCCTCTCCATTAGCACATATTACAGAAGTCACTGGCATGCAGAGTTATCAGCTTTTCATCTACCTGGAGGAAAAGAACAGGTGACACTTTCAACCCTGCTGATGGCATTTCAACCATGAAATTTTGCTCTGTTTTTAAGCCTCTGATGTTCTAAAAGAGATCTTGCTTTTGTGAAGATCTTGCTTCACCTGCTGTACAGCTTTCACTACAGCTGTGGCACTTGGAGATGAAACTACAGATAAACCAGTTCTTTCTTCCCTTCTAAATAGCCCCATGCAGATGTCAGAAACACCACCAAGCACAGAAGACCAAAAAAAGCCCCTTCCATGCTTCTCAGTTTGTTTCTGACCCACCAGTCCACGTGTTTTGCGTTTGGTTTTGGGTGGTTTTTTTTTGACAAAGTTTTATTTTCTTTTTCAGAATGTGAATGAGCAAGATCATTTAAGTGACACTGTGGTAAATGGCATGGTAACTATAAAATCCCTTGTTAACTTTTTTTTGTGCCACAGAAGTCTAGGAAATAGGAATGGACCTCAAAAGTAAATGTTTTTTATGTGCATAAAAGGGTTTGCTCTTTGAACTTCACTGAGATGACACAGTCATTACTATATGAAAGCATGAGCATTTTCTTCTATTTTGCAACAATTGTCAAGCAAGTGAAAGCTTTATTTGATTTTCATTCACATTGAAGACAAGATTTAGTACTCTAGTAGAACAGGCAGTGTCAGAAGGGTTTTATATTGTAATGGTATCACTTTAACATCTTAAAGGCACTTTTTAGAAGATAAACTCATCCGCCTATGATGACTAAATGACACAGTAATGGAGAAGAGGTAAAGATTTTCTTATGGTAATAAAAGGGAAAGAAAAGCAGAGAGCTATGCACCTCCTAGAAACACTTTCAAGAACCTTTCAAAATAATGGAAAAATAAATACATATATTATACTAAACCAGGACTGATGTAGGTCTAGATTTCTGACAGCAACTATCACTTTAGAGAGGCAACATTAAAAAAAATGACAACACTCAGCAGAGTACCTGATGCAGGAACACAACTCCAGGAAGGAATTGGCAGGTGATGGCCCTGGGATTGTTGAAAGCTGTTGGCCAGTCCTAGCACTCCATCACTTTCCAAAAATACTTAAGTAATATAGCATAAGTATCACATACATGATGCACAGAAAAAACTGTCTCAGCTGAAAGCCCTTAAAGAGTAACATGGAAAAAAACTTCATTGTTTTCACTAATACTCTGTGAAGCAACCCTGGCTCTATACAATCTACTCAGCCTACATATTTTATTCTCTCCTAAATGTCTATAAAGAGAAAGTATTTAAAGTTGCTCCACCCTTTCACAAACATTAATGGCAAAACTCTAAACAGAAGATTTTGTGGGTGCATAACCCCAGTGACCTACACATTTCCCTGGCTGCCGAACTTGTGGAACTATTGTAATTAGAAAAATTGCTTATCATAGTTCTATGTGGAACAGCAAACAGAGAATAAAATGCACTTCATGGCGGCATGATTTGCAACTGAAAGCCAATAAAAAAAGAAATGAATACACTCTAGCAGAGCTACATGAACTGGCATGGCTCTGACAGCCAGGATGTCGACCAGAAGATCATACTTGTGATCTGGTGGTAGGTAAAAATGTGCTCAGTGAACTACAACGCCCAAAGCACTTTGCAGAATATTGATACCAGGTAAGTCAGACTGTAACTACAGCTGGACCACTAGAGGAACATCAAAGAAAAAGAAAATGTGTTTAGTTGACACAGGATAGCAATCCCAATACAGACTGTATAGCATTTTCTTTGTGATTTAATTAGATTCTTCATTTGTTTGCATTATTCTATTCAAATTCACTGCAATAGCCAATCACTTAGCCAACACTTCCCAAAAACAGAACTCTGTTCTGCTTATGCAGCAATGCCAAACAAATTTTTCCATTTTAAAATACCACTTTTAATCCTTCCTTCTCATCTGAGTGGTAGAACATAAATATACCCATTTAATGAGAATGCAGGACCATGGATGTTTGTTAAAACCATGCAAGACATCAAAATGACAGCAGAAGTCAAAATAAACATTATGATTTTGGTCTTGGTGTCAATCCTTGCTTGTGCAAAGTAGGAGAATTCATACTTTCCATCATTCCCACCCAAAAATTGTCTCGATCCTGGTTTTCAGTTTGAAAATAATCATATATATTTTCCACAAAAGATTAATTTTATTTTATATTACATGAAGGGCAATTCCTTTGAAATTGTCACGTCAGGTCATGTTTAGCAACACTTTCAGTCAGAAAAGCACCACCCTAAACCGAACAAGAAATCAGGGTGGAAAAAACCCTATCCATAAATCTCGCAAAACATCTTCAGCTTTGAGGGACTAGAAGATGTGTTCTTAAATTCCTGCCTATCTTAGAAAGCCAGTCACTGCTGTTGTTCCTTTGTACTGAAAATAAGATTGCTGCCTCTGCCCTGGGGTGTTGCCTGTGCTACAATGACAATATTTTCTGGCTTTTCCATTCTTCATTGGGGACATTTCTTAAGGTCCTGCCAAGGAAAAGCCAGGGCACAGCCACTTGGTGTTCCTCACAGAGAGCTGCAGTCAGTCACTGGTTGTCATACTGGTATCTTTATTTACATATGTACCTAAAAAAAGATGCCAAGATGACAAAATCTGTGTATTTTTCATCCCTGGCTCTGAGGCAGTATCTTGGTTTAGAGGCAAATAAAAACCTGTAGGTGTTTGAGTTTTCTGGGGGAGAGACAAGAAGTGAACAGTGGTGCTTTTTTTCCTGAATTTCTTAAAAATGATCCAATGCTGTCAAATGTTACTGGTACATCAACACTGGTGGGTGGTTACCCTTTATAAAACAAAGCAGATGCACTGAATTAATGACAGGAATGGACAAGATAAATTTATCCTGGTCAGACAGCTGATAAAGCCTGCAAATATTAGGTTTGGGGGGTAGACTGCTTATGAAAGACTTTGCTGATAAAAGACTTCATGAACAGGCACCAAGATTCTCCCTGGATTCACTGCAAATTGGAATATTCAGACCCAGTGAAAGTTGGTCTGTCTGCTCATCCTGAAACTAATGCTAAAAGTCTTCTTTCCATTGACTGGGGGAGAAGCAGCCCCAAGGATTACAGTTTAAAATTATAACTCTTGTGTTTATGTTAATAAAGAACATTTTATTATTATTTAAGTACTAAATCAACAACCACTGCAAGGGCATAAGTAGCAGCAAGTGCAGCTGCAATACAGAAAGTTCTCAAATTTGACTGTTCAGGAGGTCACAGACACTGCGAAAATGCTACTTCCACATTCTTCTTCAAGAAACATAA
Organism: Neopelma chrysocephalum; assembly: GCF_003984885.1. Classification (NCBI taxonomy): domain Eukaryota; kingdom Metazoa; phylum Chordata; class Aves; order Passeriformes; family Pipridae; genus Neopelma; species Neopelma chrysocephalum. Next base: position 11,639,549 of record NW_020897809.1, read on the forward strand.
GGTCAAAATTAACAGTTAAGATGCAGTAAAGAGTTTATTTCAATGTATGTCACTCCTCTCTTGTGCCTTCATGCTCCCCCAAATCCAATTCTGACAAGACCTGGTTCCATACAAATACAATCCAATATATCAGTGCCATTAAAATTCACAGTATCATAAAGCCAGTGAGCACCTAGAAATATTGATAATGTTTCTGTTTATGGACACTTTGGTGGGGAAATTGCTGTTTTCTTTTACACAGTGATGCAACCATTATGGATTTGGGGAGGTTGGGCTTGGGGGCTTTTTTCCCCTGCTTTCAGTATAACTATTTTCTATACCTTCAGTCAAACACACATTTGGGATCACTGGTACTGAATTTCTCCCAGTTTTAATCTTGAAATATGGTATATAAAGAAGGTTTCTCATCGGTTCAACAGCTTGTCTTATCCTGATGCATTGGAATAAAGAGAAAGCTCACTTGGGCCATATGTTTCAGTTGTTCCTCTCACTCCCCCGCTGTCTTTCCACACATACCATGACCGTGGACAACCTCTCCTTAAGTGGGCAAACAAATGGTTTAGCTCAGATTTGCACAGTGTTTGCTGACTTGTGTGGGCTCCAGAATCCAACTCTGCCTTATCATTTCAGGCAAACATATTTCTGACTGACACTGTGGTAATTAGAGCAGCTCGATTTTATTAGATTGACGACAGATTAAAGGCCAGGATCTCAACCAGCAGAAATCAGTGCTGCTCCCCTGAAATCCATGGTGCTATGCTGATCTATGCCAGCTGCAAGCGTGGCCCCAAGTCTTTTACTTTGTTTTGTGCCTCTTTATATAACAAGATTTTAAAAGTTAAATTATTTCAAGACTGCATGTGTGGTCCCTAATCTACTTGCCCAGTGAAGGACTCAGTGAAATACTTGCACTACAAATTATCTACCCCACCAAATTTCTATTCATTAAGAACAACATAACTGAACTTAAGAGGAACCTTTTCAACACTATAAAATGAAAAGATAAAAAGAAAAAAAGTAACATCTCAAACTTCTGGCACCTCCAGTGCCAGTGGACCTGAACTTCTGTCCCTTATTCTCAATGAAACTACTCAGTATGTGTCTCCTTTCTGTCTCACACCCCAAACATGTGAGCTACCTACAGGGCAAATTGCTGTCGATTTCTATGAAGAAAAAACACAGAACCAACAGGCTCAGATACAAGATCCATTACCATAAGCCTTATTTAAGTGGCATCCTAACACAGGTATCAAAATCTCAAGGACCAAAAGCCCACTGATGTGGATTCTCAAAACATTATCTCAGGAGACAAATGGCATCCTTAATCCTGGGGAAGATCCTTAGCTAAAGGAAAGCCTCATCTAAAAAGCCATTCTATACTGGATCTTGTGGCCCATCACTCAGCCTTTATTAGAAGTTTTTCAACAGGCAACAGTTACCCACATACCAAACTTCATTCTTTATATAGCTGATAGTAAGATGCCAACTGGCTTGTGAGAGAGCCCAGAGACTGCACCAGCCTGTCCCCACAGGAGGGGGTGACCTGGATGTGCAGGGGTAAGTGCAAAGGAGGCCCTTTATGTCAGATGGGTCCATGCCTGTTATTATAACCATGGGCATCAGCAAATCTCATCAAGCACATATCTGACCTCATACCAGAGGTGAGCTGCACTTGGTTTGATCAGGGAAAGAAAAGAGGATAAAAATCCATTAAAACAAACCAACTGTAAGAGGCAATTGAGACTATTACATTTATTTGAAGTAGACTTTATATCACAAAATATTTCAAGAGCTTTCTGATGTTTGGTCTATTTTTAAAGACTTTCAGTTAGTCATAGATAAACCTCAAAACACACAGTGGCTTGATATGAATAAATATGCTTATCCAAGCCTATGCCCTGACATTAAAAAAAGCTGCATGATTTATGCCAGCTGAGGAGGTTAAACTAGGAGACGGCCTCTCTTGTGATGCAGGAGGATTTTTTTTTTGCTGTTACGACTCAAGTTTAGAACAATCCAAAAGAAAGAATCTTTTCCACAAGAAAATACCACTGTTGTAATCTAATCTGATCTCTCTAGACAAGCAAGGAATGTTTCACCCAGTAATTCCTCCACCATGGCTGTAACTTCAACTTTAACAACACAGTACCTTTTAAGATGATATTTAAAGCATTTGCATGTCTCAAAGACTGGAAGAATCCAACCCATTCCTTCAGAAGTTTGTCAGGACCCAGCTTGTATGTAGTAATGCTATAAAACAAAGATACTTAATCGGTTCAAGAGAGGCAAGAGGAGTCTTTCTTTGTTCTTTTAAATCTCTCGCTAGTGTAATGCAAATTCCTTATTTACAAGGCTGAAGCCTTTCCAGAGTGAAGAGTGCTGACCTAAGGGGTCAGTGCAGCAGTTCTTTATACAAATAACCCCGTGTATGCCTCAAAGAGATATTTCCCATCAAATTAGTAGCACAACAAATAAACAAATTAAAGCCCAAGTGATGAGAACACATTACAAATTAACTGCTTGATTATCCCCCAGGTCAGAGGATGCTCATCTCCTGGAAAAACTCAGGAAATTTGGTAGCAAACCAAACTATAAGGCCGGTGAGTGTCCACCACACAGCAGCACTAGAGCTGAAACTGTTCCTCCTCCAAAAGCTTCATCTGTAGCCACACCAAAGCAATAAAGCCCCGATCCAAGGCTCACCTGAAGTCGATGGGACCAGCCCAAAAACAAGTGCCGTGTTTCTGTCATACCCAGAGAACACAACTGTTCTCTCCGAAACTCCAACTACACATAACAGAAGTAAATTAAGACAATTTATATTGGAAAACTCGTACCTGGAAAGCATCAGGACTGTAAAGGCAACATTTTCCCCCCAGTTCTCCACATAAAGCCGTTTGTAAGCACACCAGAAAAATACTAAGGGCTAAAATTGCAATTCTGTTCATTCCAAAACAAGTTTCCACAAGCTCTACCTCGCTATTCCATTTTTCAGTATCTCTTGCCCAATAAAAGACAGGTTTTAAAACACCAAAATGACACCTGTCTGCATTAAAAATTAACTACCTGTAAACTTATATTTTTTTTAATTAAGTATTTTTTTTTGGCAGAAACAGGACTTTTCTTTTGGTCACAGTTCTGTAACTTCCAAATGTTTTAACTGATTGGGGTCATATTCAGTTGAACATTTTCATTTGGGCTTACAAATAAATAACACAAATTTCACAGGAACTTCTAAAGATTTCCACAGCAGAGAATTCTGAAAAGTTTGGCAGCTAGTAAGCCTGCCAAGTAATTTCTTTTTTTTTTCCATTCTGTATTATAAAAATAACAGCTTTATGATCACTGAAGTCATTATCATGTGGGCTGACCATATGAATTCTAGCTGAGCTGTATATTGCAGTGCATTAGTTCCTTCCAGCTGGGTGATGGACAGAGCTGTTTGCTGTTTGATCTCGCCACATCTGATATCACCAGGAAAAAAAATAATGGTGAGCATGAACACTTTGGCCTAATTTATTGGAAAGCAGACTTTTCCCCTGAAATACCCTGTTTTTATTGATTTTGAGAGTGAAAGAATTGACTTTCACAGTTTTTTCTTTCCATGATTTGGATGATCACATCGTGGTGACAATGCCACAAGTTTATCCTTCTCATTTTCTGCATGCAGGTGGGCTTTTACTGGAATTAAGGTCTGAGTGTTGATAACACCCTGTGGTCTTCTCAGCAAGAATTTCACCTTGTGGTTGGGATATTGTTACAAAAAAGTTACATATTTGCTGGTTTTCATTACAGTTTTTGACATATTCAATGAATTAGTCAAATTCATCAAACATTCCAGCATTCTGTTGATCAGCAAATCCATGTGTTCAGCAAGTGCCAGTGCACATGGACAGACAAACGGGGCATTATTTTCTGTCTTCTTTTTAACTTCAGTATTATAGTCTTGACTCACTGTAGTATCATTTCTGCTTCCCATTTTCCAAATAACCCATTAGACTATATAATATGGCTTGTTATTTAGAAAAGCCAATTTAGGTGATGATTAGCTACTGAATCTATTGTAAAAACATAAAAAGCACATAGGCATGATTTAAATGTGAAGTCCCACTTTGGTATTAAACCACTCAGCTTCCATTTGACAGCACAAAATTCAGCTACACAAATTAGCCTTTATATATAATTATACACACGCACTTACCAAAAAAATAAATATTTTGAAAGATATTTTCTGGGAAAACAATCTTGAGGCAAAACAATGAGGCATTCATATCAGCCTCTGCCTTGTTCAAAGTAGGTAAAAGTGGTATTTTGAGGTATAATTTCCAGGCAAATTGCATGCAGAGCAGCTGCTTCAGAATTTGCAGGCTGCTTTTTTTGAGAGCTCTCTTTTCTTTCATCTCAGGAAACAGACAAGCATTTGAACTTAATGGCCTTGAAAATGATGTGGCCAGAAGCGTATACACCGCTAAGAATTCCATGTTACATTGCCTAAGCATCTCTGAGTCCCAAAGATAAGCAAGTGGCACTCACAGGCATCACTGGCTTTACTTCATTTTTGACCAGCCCTTCTTTTGTTTCAGTGAGCTCTTCTTTTTTTTATCCATTTTCCAGTGGCTCAGAAAGCTTCTATGCAGCCTCCACATGAGCCTGGGTTTGGTATGACACTATACAGCAGAACAGTCCTTTTTCATTTTAGCTTTAACAATGAAAGTCAGATTTCCAGAGCTGTATCTACAACACAGTGTTTTAGCGAGTGAATATATTTTTTCCCTTCCTTCTAAAGGCAGCACCATAAAAGCTACACTTCAATAATTACATAGTGCTTTTCATCCACCGATCCCAAAGAGCTTTGAAAAAAAGGAGCGTATCATTAGCCTCAGCTTACAATGGGAGAAAATAAGGCAGAGAGGGATAAATCCACACCATTATTTGCATTTAGGGGGAGCATGAGGAACTCTAATTAGATATTAGGAAAAAAGTTTTTCACTGAAAGGGTGGCATTGGAACAGGCTGCCCAGGGCAGTGGTGGAATCACCATACCTGGTGGATGTGGCACATGGGGACATGGTTTAGTGGTGGACTTGATGATCCTGAAAGTCTTTTGCAACCTTAATGACTGTAATGCACCTACAGTACCATGTCAATGCCAAATAATGGAGGGGTTTGCCCCAAAGAGGGCAGCTCTACAGCAGCTCAAGCAAATACAAGCCCTAGAACCTCGCCCAACTCCTGGTGTTCACTCTTGCTCCCTTCCTTGCAGCAGCTGGCCCATTCCAGCACAAAAGCTGGCCAAAAAGCCAGTAGCTGTTGCTGCAGCCCATTCAGCCACAGATTGAGTGCCCTGTGTGGAATGGGACAGGGGAAGCCCCAGCCCTGCTTACACAGCCAGTTCTCAGCACCCTGCACAGCCACTGCAGGCACTCACTGGGCATCTCCATCACTGTCAGATCCAGGTTCTAGCACTGACCTGCCACCCTGGGCCCTTTCCCACTGCACAGGGACACATCACAGCCTGACATACTGGACATTTAAAAAGTCTCCAGAGAATGGACTGAAGGTACCACGACAAAAAACTGCTTTAAGTGTAGTGCTGCCTTTCTTCTCCTGCACTCCCATCTCTTTGAAGATAACAGATCAGCAATTAAAGCAACCAAGCAGTGCAGGTGCAGCAGGCACCATCTACACATAACTTTCCGTGGCCATTGTTACCGTGGGTCAGCTGCAGAATGCCAAAAAGTTACACTGATAAATTTAATATCAGGTGGCATTTAAGCTGCTGACAGCCCATTAAACCCACCGTGCTGTAGGATGCGGGCACTTAATTACTGAGATGGTATCAGACCTCACAGCCAGCGTGATGTGGGGATGTACAGGCTTGCAAGCAGAGGCAAACAGACCTTTTTTAATAAAACTTTAAGCTGGAGAAGCTCTGAATACAGGAGCTGTTTTAGTCCTACTGCTGCACATAGTTTGGGCAGTTTGTAGCTGTGTCAAACAGCAGCAGAGACCAAAGGAGCAGCTATAACAGCTCTTTCAGCATTTTTCCAGAAAGTGGGATTATTCTTCACTGTTGCTTCATGTAACATTTTGAAATTTATCTTTTTTGTTTCCCTCTTTTTCTTGAAACACAGCCAACACCTAAGAAAATAGCTCTCTGGAGAGCAAAAATAATTCCCAAGAATGAAACAAACTGCGGAAAGATATGCAAAAGATCAATCACTGCACCCAGCCATAAAACACTCCTGTTAACAGAGCTTGCAGTAACTTAGGTCATTTTCCCAATCCCTTCTTTTTTTTTTGGATAGATGAGCCTGCAGCATGCAGAGATGAAGGTGGCCAGTGGCAAAGGCAGGAAGTTCGCAGAAAATACACAGCTAAGAGAGATCCAGCAGCCCAGACAGATACCTGTTGGCCCACTGAAAGCTGTGCCTCCCACTGCTCACTGCCAGCTCTCTGCCTGGTACCAGTCTCAATGCATAAAGATGTGGTTTAGCAAACCTGACTGGCTCAAATCACAGAACCAGAACTGGAAGTCTCTGAGCACCTCTGCTTCTTATTGCCTGGGTGCATCCAAATAAAACCAAACCTAGTCAAACCAGGAGAAGGCACATGAGTCAAGGGAGAAAAAACAAAAGGTTTTAACCCATCCACACATTTAGTGAGAAAGAGAGACCACAGCTTCTTGAAGTACGCTGAATATTGTCTCTAGGAAGAAGTTGGAGTACCAAGGGGATGGTCAGCAATATAAAATAACTAGACTACAAAAATTAATAGTGTCAGGCTTATTTGAATGTGTATTTGTAAAACGCATTTAAGAGAAGGAACTCCTGAGGGAAAGCTATCAAAAAATAATGTAATTAGATATGAGGTCAGGAAAGACATCAGAAGAGTTTAAGATTTCTTCCACTCCACCCAAGAATATCCAAGGAATATAGTTCCAAAGCCCAAGGCACAAATGTAATTGTTTGTTCAGGTGCTGCTCACATCCCCATTATTTCTGTTGATGTAACTACAAACCTTAAGTAGCACCAGCAAGGTAAACCACCATCTGGCAAATAGAAATATTTTTTTGCTTTTAAAACTCTTCTTAGGTTGTAGACAGATGACCCAAAAAAATCAAGTTACTACTCGCTATGCAACACCCAGCATCAGAGCCCCCCAATGCTCAAGCAGAGTACAAGCTTTTAAGCAGTGGAAGTTTTAAGAATTTAAACTAATTCCTTTCATTTTGCCTTTGCTCAGGGCAAGGAGTGCAGATATGGCTCCAGTGGCTCATTAAGCCATTCCAGCCCAAGCAATTGTGCTGTGCAAAGATACCCTTATTTTATGCCACTGTTTGTTTTGATAAACTCATTCTGTATCAGAAGTGTTGATGTTTGGAACATCAGAGGAGTTTGAAGAGCAAGTTTGTTAAGCTCTATGAATATGGAGAGGAATTGAGTAAATTTGATACACTGACAAAAGGAGAAAAGGGATCAGAGAATGGCCACCATAAAACCTCATTATGAAAGCACCCACGAGAGCCATCGGTTTGCACTATTACTATATAAAGATTTTTTGTTATAATGGGGATATCTGAAATAGTGCTTAGTGCAGTGGGGCATGCTTTAACTTCACAAAGAGTGTTACAACGGGCAACTATTTAATAAGGCTGCTAGAGGATCAGGTCAGCAGGTAATTCACCAGGAGTGAGCCACTTTTCAATATTTTACTAAAAGAACACACTGAGATAATAATATCTCATTTACCAGCTTGCCCTTCAAGATGCTATAACACCAGTATCTCCTTTACAGTGAAGCAGACCTTTTATTAGAGAAAGGTCCTTCAATTTGAAGATCTCCCCATGGCAACAACATGCCATTTTGCAGCTAGAGATGCAAAGAGTTCTACATATAAAAGCAACTTTTGGGTGGCATTCAAATCTCTCCTTGCTTAAAAGTATAAGCTTTGTGTGTGTCAGATGCAGCCAGCAGTGACACCTGAAAAGCTGTTTCACACACAGCATTATCAGCTTCTACTTTCACTGACTCCCATTTCATTTTTCCAAGCTTTAAATGCCGTGGATGAAATCTCCAATAGTTGTTCTCTGACCCTGCTTAACAGCTGGAAGGAAGGTAGGGCTTTGGGAGGAAGGTAGAACTTTGAAATTTCGGGGTGTTGCTTTGCTCCCCCCTGCCTTTTAAAAAAGCCCACAACATTAAACTTTGAAAAAAATGCCTGCTAAACTACAGTCTCCCAAATACAGCACTTCTGAGCTACCAAAGGCCACAGGTAAGGTTGCTGGAATAGTTTTTGTTTCTCTTTGTTCATGTAGGTATTTCTCAAGAATTTTTCCACCCTGATGTTGGGATATTCTTATTTCCCTCATAAAACCCATTTTTCACTTCACTTAATGAGCAGCAGAGAGTAATAAATGAGGCAGAGAGTTACCAGAAGGAGAAAGCAAGACTGAGCAAGAGGAAAGCTCTTATGTTACACATCTATTTGACAAGACTTGTCCAGATAATATCAGAATATGATGTGTAAAATGTTCAAAATTATGGCAGCATCAATCTCAACAGTCCCTAACCTTGGAACCCCAAATTCTCCACATATCCATGTCTATTCATCTCTCACCAAGAGGCAGAGTTTGAGCTAGGGAAATGCCTCATAGATGGGGCCCTAGAAGGGCCTACCAAATAGGAGCCTACCAACACGAGGCTGAATTTTCCAAAAAGATTTCTGTTGGTATAACAACCTCCCTAATGCAGTTAATGCTAACCCTGTTCTCTTATATAACTTGGAAATTCAAGTCAATCATGCTTGGCTTGTTAGACTTCCCTAGAACTGTCATGAATCCAACAGTATTTTTTCAATTGTATAATGGTACATTTCTTTATTTTACTTAGGCTGGCGAAGCTCCACAGGGCTAGTTACTCTTCATCTCTTTTCCAGGGATCCTATTACCCAAACACTGAAGCAGAAACTGCAGCTCAATGTACTGAATGGACACCTTCATCTGCGGGGAAGAAATGGGTTTTGATTCACCATGCGATGAACTCCCTGATACTGTAACACAGTGCAGCTCAAAATCAAACTGCTCAGCCCTGGAGAAGCACAAGGAAGATGAATGGAGGTCACTAATATTTAGTCACCAAGACCTTTATAAAAGTCAGAATACTTAGACTGCAGTGACCCAAAAAGGCCACTGAACTAATAAAACAATAGGATCCATGAAGTATGAGAAAGAGAAGAACTGAAAAAAAATTGAAAAGGATCCGTCCAATCAAACATTGACTAAAGGAGCTGATAAGGGGAATTAAATGCTGTGTTGTACCCTAATAACCCAATAATGAGAACAGCAGGACTCAGCCTTCACGTCCCCCAAATCACATATGACTAAAGATGAGATCTCTCTAATGGGTAAGCAGCTGCCTAACAGAGTGATGATAAAACTAGTTCAAGTACTCATATTGCAGCCTTGCTGTGGCTGCCTAAACCCTTTCCAGTTTCCCAGTGGCTTGGCACTGTGAGAATACTTTCTGGGACATTCACCTCCTTCACAAAACATCATCTCATCAGCAGGTAACGTGTGACATCCTGGCTGGCAGTCCCAGGAGTGAAGGGAAAGATTTAATGAGCACAGACTCTGAATCACTTCCTGATTAGGACTCAAAATGAGTTGACTTCATCTTCACCAAGAAAAAAAAAATAAAATTAAAGTCTTTGTGTAGAAAAGGCAAAGGACAGTTTTAGCTCACACATCTGAATATACTAAACCCTTGATTTCCCTGAAGAGTTTAGGATGACAGATTATCACACGTTAAAAATATTGCCTTGTCAACACCAGGACACCTGTCAACTAAACTACATTTAAAACACACCTTTAACCAGCCATCCCTGCAGCACTGTGCAAGTAGCTAACACTGCTACAGCCCCTTCCCAGCTCCTGCTGCTGAAAAGAACTCGGATACCTCAGTCAAAGCCTCAGGGGATGTCTCAAGCCTCAGGCTCTTGCTGTGGTCCATGCAAAAAACAGGGGAAAAGACTTTTTTTCCCCCCAGTCACTTCCCCACCTTTACCAAGGGTTTGCCTTCTGGTGCCAGACTGTCAGCGCACCATCACAGAAATGACACACTATTAATCACCAGGCAGTGCTGACAGAGCATTCATTTCCAACAGCACCTTCTACATGACTATTATTCAGCTGCTCCCCATTCATTCAAATTAGTGTAAAAACATCAACAGCAGAGTGTTTTCAATGTGAGCAATAAACCTACCAAAGGCTTCTGGTAAAACCTGTACCCAGAGAAGTGCAAACGGGGGGGGGGGGGAAAGAGCAAATTTACTTTTTCCCCCAATATATCACGATCTTAGTAATGGAGGTCTTTCACAGATTTTTTTGTGTGCCTGACTCTCACCTTATCTTCAAGTGCATTACAAGGCAGTGTTGTACCCTAATGAAAACACACAAAAGAATCCCACACAAACAAATTAAAATTTCCAGTCTACAAGGGATGGAGAGTTTCCTCAAGCAAACAAAGAAGGCAGTAACATGGTAAATTCCAGGTGGGACACTATCACTTTGGGTAGGCAAAGCAATAAGCTACTTTTGTATATAGTAAGTGATATCCACAGCTATATTCCAGTTGCTGACAGAATTACATTATTCATCTAGCAAGTTTTTTCCCCCCTATTTCAATACTGAAAATTTTCAGAAAACACATATAAACAAAGTCATTCAGGCACAGTTCACTTAAGGTTGACTTGACACAATTTTGTTGGGTATTTGCCTCATTGGTCTCAAGCTGCTAGGTCAACTATTTTTCTTCTTGGGTTTCATTTTCTTAATGAATCCTTTGAAAGTCTATTTAGAAGAAAAAAAAAATCAATCTCTTTCACAGAAAGAAGTGGGTGTTTATAACATTTTACATCAACTAATATTACACACTTTTTAAGAAAAAGTTTGACTTAAGTTATCATGGACTCTCCAGTTCGTGACATTCTGATGCTTGCAGTTAAATGCACACACCAGATACATACATCCCATGCAACCATGTCAATATAGGGCATATAGATATTAACATATTTATGCAAATATGCTAATCTTACTATAAGGAGATACAGTGTCTGTCCAGGGGGGTGGGGAGAATCAACCCAAGGTTAAACTGTCACCCTTCCCTACATAAGCTATTCTACTAAATCTGAAACATGATCAAGTAAAATAATTTTAAGGTGACACTAACTGTCCAAAAGGAAAAAGGTTTTTTTCCCCACCAGAAAGGGATTTTGCAAAAGCATATCTCCCACAGGTAGGTCTGGCAATCAAAAATAAAAAAAATCACTAGGGAAAAAGCTAGGAAAACCCAGTAACTTTAGGGGAACAATATTTACCATAGCCATCATTGTCAGCTTCAACTCTAATTAATGAGAAGCTGCAATAGAAAATCTGTCAAATCTATGTGAGTTTGGAAACTTGCTTTAAACGTGTCTTGGCTTCCACATTTGTCTACTGCTGAAATTCCTGAGAACATCCTGCACAGCCAGACCCAGCGCATGCCTGCAGATAGAGCTCAACAGATCAAGAATATTTTTCCTACTTCTACAGGTTTTATTTTTCGAGAAGAAACTCTCATACTAAAGGATGAGATAAAGGAAGAGTAGGATATTTGAACTGTTGTCTTCTAGCAGTCAGCTGGAACTTTATTGGACATCATCAAGAGGAGGGGGGGAAGAATCTTACTCATGTATGCAGAACGCAACAGCAGCTCAGGATTAGCTGCAGACAGAAAGACCATATAGGATTAACACAGTGAACCAGTCATCATGCTTACCAGAATATTCAAGAGCAAAACATGCAGAGGATTTCAGGACAGGATTTAGCAGAATTTGACTGAAAACAGCACCACATTTTGAATAAGCTTTATTGAATACCACAGCACCCAGCATCTCTTGACCGAAACGACTTGATGTGCATTCATTTCAGAAGCACTTCTTGTGTAACCATATAAAGACTCAGTGCTCTGGAAAGCATGGAAAGCTGGCAGAAAGGTGTCTGTACACAGGCTCCAAAGTGCAGGCAAGAGCCTTACCGGCAGCATAGGAACTTTTAAATGACTGAAATGCAAGGTAAGTATTATTATTGTCAGATGCAGAGTCAGGAACCCAACACCACTTAATCAGCTTCTGCTGCTGAATTATAGGCTTTCATTGTTGCTTTTTTCTTCCTGCAACACTTTGACAGCTATGCCAGTAGGGATTGTCAATATCGACAAAAGGGATACTCTCAGCTTCATATTTCAGGTTGGATTACCTGCATTAGAAGACTGTATTAAAAAAAAAAAATATATATATTCAACTGAAAAAGGCTTATTGCTGTTATGGCAAAACCTGGCTCTACAACACTTCAACAGCAGGGACCTGAAGTGCTCCTGGAACAGCTGCTTGTACTTTTTCTTACCAACTCTGGAGCAGTTTCCCAGAAGGAAGCGAAGCATCATTCTTGGATCTACATGGATCCACCATTGCTTCCATCTGACAGGACTTAGCAGTAGACAAGTGGAAACAAGCTGGCAAGGGAGAAAACACTCCCTGCACTTCTGCACCACTGAGCTCTCTCCAGACCAAAGTTACTCCTTGATATAATTTCCCACATTGTCAGAGGAGCCACATACCAACAAGCAACAGGTTCACAGCGTGGCCCTTTTCTGAGCCAGCCCCTCTAGCAGAGAAGCCCTTCACAGCAGACCCAGCCCCTGGGACTGAGCTCACCTTTGCATTTTGCCCATTTTAACTTAGGCACTGCAGAGTGGAAAATAAGCACAATTAACAACATAAAGCTCAACTTGCTGAACCTGGTGGTTCAATTTAAAAACCAGCTCCATACATTCATGCCACGTAGGTGTGCCAGAACAAGACTCACTAATTGCCTGGGTAAGCACTGCCTTAAATCTTTTTTGGCTGCCGATTCCAGCCACTACACTTGTAAAGCATTCCCACTGACAGGCACACAGACTGATATCCAAGTAGCCAGAGCATGGAAAGGACAGCAAATAGATCGCAAGTGGTAACCCTGTTGATGTTACATGACACCGTAACCTAATCCTGCACACGCTCCTCACCGGTGCCTGGCAAGTGCTCTCCAAGTGCCACTGGCGTCCCCAAATAGTCACTCTCACAGCTGGCTGATCACTAACTGCCTTAATTAATCTGCAGTCCTGGCCAACCTTTGAATAGGCATATGAGCTTGTCCATCTTACACACTCTTGGTTTATTTTCCTACACTCTTGTTGGCAGTTTACACAGCAGTAAGCGATCGAATGTGCACAAGGACAAAATCCTAGTTCATGGTCAACTTGGCCATTCATCCACAGACAAGGGATACACAGAAAGGCAGCTGCAATACGTGAAGCTGCTGCAACCATTGGCCATGCTTTACCTGCCCTATGGGCAAATTAAGCTGATCACTCTTCATCACTATTAACACACTGATAGGTAAGAATAAATAAGTAAAATAATTCAAGCCTTGCCTGCAAATTCCTCTGAAATTCCTGGCAAAGAAACCTCAAACCCTTCCCAGTGTAACAGCGGGCACGGATCACCAGCTAAGTTAGCTCCAAAGGCAAATATTCCATTTTCACAGAAAGATGCAGTGTGCCATAATATGAATAAGGAACAAAGACCCCTTTCATTCTGCTGACAAATACAGTATAGCATGTCACAAATCACAAGGGGAGCAGACAACACAATGGCAGCAATTAAATGGGTGTCTTTTTATTAAGAAATACATATAATAATGACTATGTACACTCCCCTCCTCCCCAAGCCCTCAGGAATTGAACTGGCTAACATGGCTGGAAGTATTTAGGGATGTTACTTCTGTTACATAGAAAACTGTCTTAAAGGAGGAGTATATTGAGCCAGTGTAGCAGGATGCCCACAAATGCAGAAATAGATGTTTTGTTTGAGTTTATCCATGTTATACACCATGTTTATTGCAATTCACACACAGCTTCCGCAACTCATTCACAATTGATGTATTTCTGGTGAAGCTGACAAAAATATGCCCCCTTTTAACTCTCTCACTGCTGAATTCCAACTGGGACACCATCTCTGCCTCCTCCATCCTTGCCCTCTGCCCTGGAGATTCACTTCCCAGCCCTCACACCTGCTTAGTTTCAGGGATATTTGCAGAAAAAAGAGAAAAAGAAAAAAAAAAGACCGTATTGCCCCTGCTATGCCTTTAAGCTGTAACCAGCCTCTCTGAGCCTGTCCCCACTTGCTCCAGAGCCAGCACAGGGGACCGCTGTCCAGCTCAGCTGCCGGGTCCAACACCTTGTCCCGCGCAGTGACCCCAGAGAGGAATCGCGCCGATTGTCGCCTCCCGCTTTCCCTCCAGCGTGTGCGGCCGTCTCGGGAGCCGCTCCATTTCTACTCCCGATGAGAGCATCCCTCGCGGGGTCTCCCTTCCTGCCCCTTCCCCGGCTGAGCCGCGGGAGAACAATGCGGGGACAGACATTTAGCAACACCTGCTGTATCGCATTAATATGCACAGGGACGTATTGATGGTTTTTCCCATCCAGCACTAAGACCGCATTGTTCGGGGCGATCCATCAGTGGATCGCTCCCCCCCCCCCCCCCGCCCCGCCCCCACAAGCCCCCTTCTGACATGTCCCCTTGTCTCCCAGCCCGGGCTGACGACCACGTTTAGGAATGCACTTCATTAAATCGGAGCTGCCCCATTCCAACCTGCAATGCGGAGGCAGTACAAAGCCAGCGCCACGCTTCCTCCCGCATTTCTTTCAAAAGCCCCATTGTTCGGCAGGCATCTGGTCCTGATCTCAGCCTATTCGTGCCCATTGACCCCGCTTTTCGCAGCACACCCGCTCGCCAACGGGCCTCACGTAAAGCCTGCTTGATGAATTAAAAAGCAGCACTAGCCATCTGTCCTCCCAGGCTGGGCTAAGGCTGTCAGCCCCGCTCCGCAGCTCCCTTCCCAACCCCACAGCCTCCCCTCGCATCCCGCTCGCTCCTCACGCACAACCTGCAGCTGAGGAACCGCTGGGTTCGCTCAGTAAACACAGACCCAGCTCATCACATTCGCTGCTTTTCATTTCTTATGTTTGCATCTAGGAAGGAGGGGGAAAAAAAAGGAGAATACAACAGAACGTTCTCACTTGCCTGAGTCCTTCGAAATTCAAGCACAAATACAAGATTAATCCTTCCTTTGTGAGGTCTTGTCTTTAAGTCGTGGTATGTAATGATCCTCAGCACTGCAGCAGAGGGGAATAAAAAATGCAGGGATCATAAGCAGGGGGAGGACAGGGCTTACTTACATCAGGGTTTCTGCCACATGACAATAGGTTTGAGAGGGAAGAATAAGCTGGCAGCAGCAGCTGACAGTGCAAAAGGGAGAATGCAGAAGCCTGCCTTTTATATTATTGGTGACATTTCTAACACATGACAACAATTTCCATCTGTATTTAAGCTGGGAGTGTGAGGAAAAGAGCATTACATCACGACTCCTCTATTCCTAGGGGCTGTGGAATATGTAGGCCAGAGGGATTAAAAAGCACCTGTGTATGCTGGAGATCTGAAATACCACGAGGCTGATTTTCCTCCCCTCTCTTCTTTCTCCCTCACCCTTTTTATTTCTGTATCACCTTCACTGAGCTGCTGTTTGAGAATATGCCCAGGGAGTGCAAAATGGTATTGTCCTACTTTGCAAGGCACGAGCATGGGGGAATGATGTGAATATATATTTCTAGGTCTGTCTCTCTCTCCGTAGGAGATAGAGCACTCATTTTTGCAAGCAATCAGACAGAATACAGAGCATCTTCCTGTTTTCTGTCGTGCTTGTCCCAGGGGCTTGGAGTTTCTCTTAAAGTACCAACTTTCATCTTCCTTTTAAGTCTGCAGGGAATTTCAGTGACAGTAGCAACGATGATTTTTTTTTTTTGCCTTTCTTCTACAGCCAACACATGCCTGATTCTTTTTAAAAGTAAACATCCCGAACAGGGGCCAAAGATATTTTGGAAAAAGCACTTGACTGCTTCAGAGCCAGCAGGTGTCCGTCTTGGATGCTTTCCACATATCTCACAGGACAGGATTGCTTAGATGCAGCACCGAAACCCCAGAGGAACTCCAGCCTCGCAAGGAAACCTGCTCCCCTGCAGCTCAACGGCTGCTTGGCCGGGGCTTGTGCAGCTCCACTGACACAGGCAGGGACATGGGGATCCCAAGGATCACATGGGAGGTGCTGGGGGGGTGGGGACAGTACCTGTCACCACAGCTCCAAAGAGATGCCTCCAGCCACACCAGCTGACAGCCATCACTGGCCGAGCAGCTCCGTACAGGTGTGGACACAGGTGACAGCTCACAAATTTACAGCACATGTATGCAAGGGCCAGGCAATGTAAGGGAAAAACATAATCCTCTCCCACTACCAAACCTGGCAGCAAACACAGACACTGCCCTTGCTGAAGCACCCAGACCTCAAAAGTGTTTGAACTGGGTAGGGGCAAAACACCACTGAGAGCCAGCAAGCCTTGTATTACCTTTATAAGAGAAATGGCCACACACGAGCAGGAGACTGGCCTGACTGTAAACATATAAAACAGTCTTAACTTTATGGGACATAAATATTTTCATGAAAACACCAGCTGGCCCAAGGTGCTGGCCCATTATATGCCTCTTGTTTAAAAAGAAAAGATAAAAATTCTTTGCTCAAGATTACCTTCCTGATCTTTCAACAATGGCCTCATTGAGCCATAGGTTGTTTTCTGAGTATGTGCCTGGCTAGCTCACAGCTGCCATGGGAAGTCCAAAGCCTTTGATAATGTTGGGTTTAGAACACAGGATACAGTAAATTTGAAGATTGCAATACGAAAATAAATAACTCTGAATTCCTTGCCCCTCCTCTTCATGTCCACAAAATAAAAAATCTGCACAAGCCACACTGAAACTCTCTTAACCAGATGATACTTCAATGAGGCAGCACCTAAATGGAACATTCCAGAAAAAAGCCTCTTTATTAAAAAAAGAAATAGAGCATTTTACTTTACATTTATTCAGAGATGCAGCTCCCCAATCATTTATGAAAACTCTTTCATAAGATTTAGAAGAGGGGGAAAAGGAAACAATGAAATGACTTATTTTTAATCTGGGGTTTAAAGGCTTTTTCTCTTTCAAAAAAAAAAGTCCCACACACAAAGAAAGAAATTCAATGCAAACCTCTGTTTCTGCATCATGAAAGCCCTTTCTAGCACCAGAGTAATCAATTTCTCAGAGCTTGTGTGGTCTACAGCAAAAGCCAAAGAAGGTATTTAAGTTTATACAGCCTTCAGCATATTGAAGGCTTGCTTTTGAAATACGACATGTTTAAATTTTATATCTTTTTTTTACATTTAGTTATGTCTTAAGAAAACGGTTGCTGCCAGTAGAAAAAATAGAAAGAAGGGAGAATAAATGAAATTCAACCTGTTTTTGAGCTGTTTGCCCATTCTAAAATCAGAGTAACTCAAAGTTGCACCATGAAAATTATCACAATTTTAAGTACAGCTCTCATCATTATGTTATACCCAATCTTAATAAAGCATCAAATACTTTGGCCCATATGAACAAATTAAAAATACTAAATAAGAGTGGTGCTGCAAATCCAAGCACCACCACAAGTATCCACACAAACTTACAGAAACAGCAAAGGAAATACTTTGTTAGGTGTATGATCTCTATCTTTTCTAGAGCTGAAAGTCAAAGGCAAACCATAAATCACTTCAGGATGGGGAAAGGAGTCTTTGTCCTTACCGTAACCCCAACTTCCCACCATGAAAGAAGACCATATTGAGACAAGATTTTACAGCTGGGATTTAACTCACAGGGTGGAAAAAGTGTGAGATAGAGCACTCTTGTAGGTAGAAACAAACTTCTCCAACAGACTTCTCATTCTTTCATCAGTACATTTTGGATCCAATTCACTTACCATGTGGGAACAGCAAATGGGGAACAAACTGTGAATTCAAATAACTGTAAACTCAGCAAGATGTGGAAATAAAACACAGATGGTGCACTTCAGATTAAGGGTCAGCGTTTCAGCGTCGCTTTACACTTTTACATTGTGATAGGTGATGTATAACAACCACCTCCTCCTCGAGACAGCGCTCTAATTAAACCATGACTCACTTAGGAAAACAAGGAGGCAAGTGATACCTCTGCAGAAGCCTCCTGCCAGTCCAGAGGAGCTAAGGTTACTTGGTTAAGCTGCAGCTCATGGTTTTGTTGCTTGAGTGATTGGGAGTGGAAGTTGCCTCTGCTGGACAAGACAGCACAAAGAAAGATTTCTTCAGTGTTTCCAGCTCCCAGGCACACTACAGCAGGGCTGCTCTGCCCAGCAGGGCTGTGCCCAGCACCCATCACAGCCCCTACCACAGCATCCCCCTGGTCCCCTCTTCACCACCTGCAAGTCCAGCAAGAGTTTGTAGAGGTTGCTCTGATACCTGTTTGCAAAAGCCAAGAACAAACCCACTGCTGCCAACATTTCCCTGTGCCAACCCTTAGGGATTGCCCAGTCCTAAAACACCTCTTCAGGTCTGCATCATGCTTGTCTCAACAGTGGGTTAATTTTATTCTTTAAAGCCCATTTTGTCCAAAATCTCAGGAATGGAATTTAGGATGACTTTATTCTGGCTGTTAAGTGTTAATTGCATGCCCAGGGCCCTCTAGGAAAGGGTGTGCTTGTAAGCACAAGTTCAAAGAAGAAATAAAGGAGTAAGTACAGATCAGATGACAGAAGAACCATAAATCTATAGGATCTTCAAATGCCAGATAGAGAGGAGCAGTAGTGATTGTAAGGTGATTATTACCTTCCAAATATGCCGGAGGTTGTTTATCAGATCAGAGTTAATGAGGGAGAAATCTAATAGTACCATAATATTAAATTTACCACTTTAATGGTATCATCAATGTTCTATAATGTGGGCAATTTACAGAATGTCTGTCAATGTGATTCTCCAATGTGGTTAGTTACACAGGAGCAGCACTATTGCATCTCATCAGCTGTTCCCTTCCAGAGAACAAGGTGTGTTGCAGAGGACTGCAAAAGGCTGAGATAGCAAAATATATCTTTAAAATGATGGGAATGTAAAAATGGGAGAGATATTTATGAACACAATGGGGTATTTACATTCCTGAAAGAACCGGGTTCAGCTCTGCCCCACTGTTGAGTCCAGCCTTCCTACTTCTGCACTGCCATGTAGTGTCCTCTTGGGTTTTCCCTGACTCTCTTGCACATCTTG
Source organism: Neopelma chrysocephalum (assembly GCF_003984885.1). Classification (NCBI taxonomy): domain Eukaryota; kingdom Metazoa; phylum Chordata; class Aves; order Passeriformes; family Pipridae; genus Neopelma; species Neopelma chrysocephalum. The sequence goes on from NW_020897809.1 coordinate 11,658,823, forward strand.
CAACCTCTTCTCAAAAGCTTACAGACTCTGATTTAGGATAACTGCTAAAAACCTCACTATTCAAGCACATTTTCAGCTCTCATGTGCTATTCCCCTCTGAACAAAACAAAACACCAAAAAACTCCCCCTAGAAAACATGAACAAAGATGGCAGTAAGGGCTCAGAAACCAATAGGTAAATGAAAAGAGTCAAAGTATCCAGTTTCAAGGTTTTGATTGCTAACTCAAGACCTATGAACACCAGGAGATGGTAATGCTGTGTTTATTAATAGCCATCTCCTCATGTATTCAAGGAAGAGTCTGCTAAAAGCAGCAGTTTCTTAATTTGGAGTTCCTCCTTCCCGCAGCACCTGCTCCAGCCCCTCAGTTCTGAGGTTTGCCAGTACAAATCCCTAATACAGCAAGATTACCTGCACATTTTTAGCATATGACAAATCTCCCATTAAGTAGCTTTAAATTTTGGTATTTAAGTTGCCATGATGGTCTGAGATAAAAATGATGCATCATCAATGTTTATAATTAGCTGTACTGCTTCTTGCTACAGGCCTCCTTTTACCAACGTCAACGTTTGTTTACTGCTTTTCCCCCTGGTAAATGAAGTGTTAAACCCAAAGTCCAAAGAAAAAGTGCAGGTAGTGAATGAATGATGAAGTATGAAATACAATGCAATAGCAGATGATGCTTCCAAAGGTGTCTTTGATGTTTCTCTCCATCTTCAGCTCCAAAAAGACCCTGCAAGTAGAACTATCCACCCGATCACTCCGTGATACATGTCTCATTTTGAAGATACATTAGCCTTTCAAAGAGCCATTTATTAAACATTTCCATTTAAATAATAATTTTCACAATCCTCAGTCAAACAGATGTATTTCCTCTTAAATCACTAATTAAGAGCAGTCTGGGACATTACAAAGCCCTTTAAAAGGAATTCAGAGAACTAGTGTCCCCCTTAAACAAATCTGTTCTGGCAATGACCCAGGAATCTTGACTTCATAACTCAAAGTACTAATTATTCAAGAAGACATTATAAAAAAAGGATACATCTAGACTGTTAGGACTAATAAGAAAGATTTATTTTTCCTTCAATAGAGGCAGAACTAGAAATATTTGTTCTATTTTTTTTTTACCTTCTTATTCACTTGTGGGGGGGGAAGGAAATCAATGAAGATTAATTTACAGAGTTATTCCCAGTAAAGGTACTGGATATGACTCTCCCCAAAGAAACCAGCTAGCAGAATCTAAACAGCTTTATAAATGATTACACGGCTAATCGCCTCTCTGCTGAAATAAAGACAAAAAGGATTTAGAGGAAAAATACAGCATGCTTTATGTAAAGAAGCATGGTACTGTTTAAAAAAAAAAAAAAGATAATTGTTTGAAGATGAAATGTGACAACTCTGCACCCCCATCAAAGCATCAGGAGCTTGCATCTGCCACTGCCCCCCTGGGCTCTGAGACTGTCAGGGTAGCAGTGTGTGTGACTGGGAATCACACAGGCATTTCCTCCTCTGCAGTCCCACTGGTTTTGCCCACGCTACACTGCAGGTATCACACACTGGACTAGAATAATATCATATCAGTGGGATTTACAGGTGTTCCTTTTTAAATACTGACATCTTCAATGAAAGAAGCACAAGACTTGTAACCGTGGAACCACCAACACATCCAAGCACAAACACACCCATACAGTGATGGGTGCTTTCTAGAGGGAGTTAATCATGAAATACCAAATGTGAAGCCCAAAACGTAAATGTGAGTGGAAAAGCAGCTTAAAAAACAGCTACACATTTAATTTTTCCTCATTTTAAACCCTTCCTTTGGCTTGGAACACATGTTCTCTTGCCTTGTAGCATAATCAATACCCTGTAAAGCTTGAACAGATGCATGGTGGTAGTTGAAAAGAAATCAAACTGCCTAGAAATCAAAAGCTGCGGCACTGCAGCCATCACAAATGATCTAATCAGGACCCTGGGACATCATATGAAAAACTATGGCAGGACAGAGCTAATTTTGAAGTAAATAATTCGGGGTAATTCATCTCCACCCTCCAAACAGCAGTACCTGCTCTCAGCTCTGATTTATTCTCTGCTTTCTCAGAGATTCTCACCTTAGAAACCTTTATGTTTTAAAACATATGCACATTGTTTGAGCTACCTAAATATCCACTCACAGATGCTTTGCCATAGTACAAAGCAACTGCAGTGAGAAAAAAATGCAAAATTAAGTACACTAGGGACTAACAAAGCAAACAAAGAAAACTAGCCCTGTAATCTCTTCCCACACTTCTTACCCAAATCTCCTTTGGCAAGTGGCATGGGAGAGCCTATAAGGCTGAGCTCCTCTGCTTTGTACTGTTCTCTGGTGCCTCATGCAATTTCAACTGGGTGCACAGTGAAATACAGAAAAGCTATTCCTCACAAATGGATAAGCAGATGGAGCAATATTTGCTATCATAAGTGCTTTTATTTCCATATTAAAAAAACCCCAAACAAATAAACAAACCCACCCCCAAACAATAGTTCCACTGGCACAAAACGTGCTATTGATCTGAAAGGACAGACCAGATGGAAAAAAGGTCTGCAGTCTCCCAGATTAAACAAAAATGATTGTCTATAGAAAGGAACTAAACTACAGACATACTGGACCTGTTGCTCCAAACAGGGTATTCTCTCTTTTAAATGTGAAAACACATCTGGTTCACTAATATGTGAAAGAATTTTAACCTTGAAAACTGCAGGAGCCAGTGCTGCAATTTGGCACTCCCTGGAACACAGCTAATAGGGTTTTCTAAAGCCACTGGTTGTACTCAGGACACAGTCCCTGCTGAAAATACAGGAAAAAGGTAAATGTGTGTACATAGCTTGCATGGAAAATATACCTCTTATTCTACAGAGCTGGATTAACTCACAAGCAAATGTTCTTGAGAAAAAGTAATATCTTTACATACTGCTGGTACCCATATGTTGTGTCCCAGTGATAAGGCTACTATTTGAAAAATATTTAAAATTTTTTCCTAACATAAATCTTGTAAAACAATTAATTATTTTTTGTGTTAGAAAAGAGTCTGCTGTTCCTCACCTTATCAGTGAGGCTTTCAAATGAATATTTCATGGACACTGCAACTATTTCTCATTACAAAAGCAGAATTACACCTCTAGGAAGGGAACTGCAACAAAAGGTACTTGGATAATAAATACGGCTGCAGGTCTGGAAAGCTTTTGAGAATTCAAAGAACATTTGTGTACATAAACTGATGATTTATTGCCTGGGAAGAAAACTAATGTGCACTGTCAGGGATTCTGTTTATCCTTAATAAAAATTAGTAACTAAAAATACCTTTGAAAATGTGACTCAAATATCCTCACATGTAAAAACACATTCATTTGTAACATAAAGGTCTTTATGCTTCACTTCAGCAATTTTTCCCCATATATTGATATACTTTTATACCCAATATTCCAGAGAAAAGAACCTTCTGTAAGCTGCTTTGTATATCACTTCTATCAATTCTTTCTGAAGTTTAGAAACACTTACGGGGGACCCAGAGCTACAGGACTTCAAAAACTATCCTGGGAAATCACCTAAGTCTGCATGTTTGACAGCAGTTTCATCACACTCCAGCCCATTTAGCCTCCCTAGTCCTCCATCACCTGCAGATGATGGTGGTTACACGTGTAGCAACAATCGGACTCCTGGAGCAACCCAACTACCTTTTGGAAGTTCAGTTATCCATGAAAACCATTAATTCAGATCATAAGCTTCAATGTGCTCTTTTACACCCATTTACTGAAGTTTGTCCTATCAATACTGTGAAGTCTCCTTGTTCAATATTATTTGTTTTCCTGAGAAAGGAGACCTTTCCTTTGCACCAGCAGATCACTTGGAATAAAGGAACTTGCTCTCAAATTTCCCACTGAAACGTGAGAGAGCTCAGGCCAGCCAGGTGCCTGGGTGTCACTGGTTTTTTCTAAGCCTCCTCACAGATCACTCGACACTTACACTATTGATTTTTATCCATTTCTTTCCATTTTCCTCCACACTCCCCTATAAGACTAACCACAACAGTTGGAGCTACTGTTCTGTAATTGAAGACAGAGGAACAGATCAAACTCTGGGAAGGTGAGAGAAGAGACAGCAGAAATGAAAGCGGTAAATCTCTAATGCTCACATCTCCAGCCAATTAATCCCAGGGCATGTACTTGTTTTGGGAAAGTGAATCAACTGTTGAATGATGACCTCCTGAAGGTTTAAAAGCCAATTTTGTGAAGAAGAGGGAAAAAATAAGAAAAGAATGCCATACAGTATCTAGTGTGACATCTAAGACTTAACTCTGTGGTAGCCACATTTCATCTGCCATCAAAAAGACCTTGCACCTTTCCAGGGTTTTGCTTCTGAAGGCCTGGCAAAGAAAGGAATGGTACACTACTGAAATAAGGTAAATGCAGAATGCACATGAATAGGGAGGGGACCAATGAGCTGTTATTTCAGTCATGTCTGCACCTTTACTTTGGCAAATAAAGACACAGATACAAGACCCATCACAGCTGCCTCTGCATGTCAGACAGGACCGAAACAAGTGAAGAATCAAGTAAGTGGAAAAAAAAACCCCAACATGCTGAGCTAAGCTTTATGGAAATAATATCATCTCTCTGATTCTTGTTGATGCACTCTGAAAAGAAAACTGCTGTCAGCTTGTTGAGAATAAGCAACTAGGACAAATGGCCAGTACTGTTTGTTTATGTTAAACAGATGCCCTCTACCATCACTTCAAAAAGAGGAAGATAATCCTGCCTGTTCAGCCTCCTGTGAACAGTGGTTTAGACACACTGCTGCATTAGTACCTTAAAGTGAGTTGCTATCGCATATCTTCCTTAATTAACACTACTGCACAGATATCCCAAGGTAGGACTACATGGAAACACCTATTAAATGGATATACTCTTACATGTACTTCCAACTAATCAATCACATTTTCCACTAGGAAAATCTTCACATACAACAATCCTGTTTGGGGAAGCTCTGCTCCTAGAAACACTCTCTGAAACCTAAAGCCAGGATGTCAACACACTCCACTTCACCAACTCTCAGCCTCCCCCAAATCAGGTGTAATGCAAGTCACACCAACTTCTGTTAGCACAGGTGCCCCAGCAAAATGCCTCACACAGTTGATAAACCTGCCCTTTTCCTCCTCAGTGTTTGAGCTGGCAAAGTTGAGCTTGAATAATTGAAATCCACACCAGAAATAAGGTGTAGGCCAAGTCTTTGCATCAGTCAAAGCACTTCTGGTACAGTCATGGCCAAGGGGTAATCACAGAATTGTTGCCAACTCACAGCATACTCCAAGCTCAATGGAGCCATTAATTATCTCACAAACAGAGCATTACTTTAGTCATTTTCATCAGGCACATCAAAACAAAAGAAAAATGTGATGCTTCAACAAAACAGGGCAAAGGGGTAGCTAGAGACTGGATCAACAATTTGCTAATCTGGATGATGTATTTAAGGGTTTTTTTCTAGTTTTGACACAGGATCCTACATGCTACGAATGCAAACAGTAATTCATCTAAAAATATATGAGAAAAACTTTGCTCAAGTTTTAAAATCCTGATTTTTCTTAAGCAAAAGACACAAATATTCTAAACTAAAGTCTCTGACCCAGCATGTGAATTTTACAGTGAAATGAGAGCCTGAGGAAGAAAGTCAAGGAAATAACACACAATGGTGGTTCAGTTGAAATAAAAGCTAGTTCAGTGGCTGAACTACACTAACTCCTTCAAAGATTTGCCCATAGCATGGCTTTATAACCACTTATGCACCATCCAAGTACATAAACGAGGTGTCCTGCCTCTTCCTTACTCTGTCTCGGTCCTAGCTTATGATGCTCAAGTTGTGAATTCAGAGGAGAATGCTTTGGGTCTGTAAATAAACCCGTGGGTTTGGTGTGATAGTAACAGCAGAGCACTTGCGACTCAACAACCAAACTTGGAGGCCACCTGGAATCTCGTCACAGCTGTTGTTTACTACAGAACGTGGCAGAAAAGAATCAACTCAGTGGGGAGCTGGGAGCTGAGGACTCAGAGGAAGTGCCAGAGGGGCAGATGGCACCGAGGAGCAGGGGGAGACTTTGGTTTGCAAAAATATGTGTGTGGTTCATCTATTTATTTCAATAATACGTCACCTTTGGGTCCATTTCAATGTCTCATTTCTTTATGATAGTTACCACATTTAGAGATCAAATCCTCTCAGAAAACCATCTCGTGTCACCCCTATAGGCAACGCTCACATCACCTTTGGGCCGTGACATCATCCCTCAGTGGTTCACCGGAAAATAAATCGAACTCTTAACCAACTCTCCTAAAGAAAAAATCTAAATGATGCTTAAGAGTCTGTCATTGTCATATGAAATAACGAGGTCGAGTCAAACTTGCTGCATCTTTCCTCCCCTCTGCTTGACCTCTGTCACCTACCAAAGCTACAGCCATGCCTTCACTCAGTCCCCAAGTCAGCCAAGCACACAACCAGTGTCTGTGTGAGAAACAGAAGCCCTCTGGGTTTTCTCACCACCTGTACCAAACCAGTCAGAGCTGAATCACACGGTATTCTTACCAGAATTTCTGGGGAAGAACTGGTTAATGTCACCTTTCTCTATTTTTCATTTACTACTTATCACTTCATTTAGCCCTTATATTAGTGCAATAAAAAGCAGCTGTCGGGCCAAGCATGCTCAGTCCAAGTGACCTTGTATTCTTGTTTGTGTTTACCACATAATCAGCAGGGAATTCCATTTTCAAAATACAAGGCTTCATAATCCATTAGCACTAGAGATTGGTCCAGGGCTCTGGATTTACTGGTCACATGTACCAAGGAATAAAAATATGAGCGTACAGCCAGATTAATCTCCAGACTTGTAAAGCATCCCCACCCACCGTCCGTGGGTCAGTCTCATTCAAAGTCACAGATGAATATTAGCATAATTCTTAAATACTACTAATGCCCTTCCCACAGTACATGAAGAAAAAATTAAATGCTACCTGCCTGGCAACTCAAAGTATGAAGACACACAATAACTAAACACAACTTATGTTTCATAAGTGGAACATAAATACTGATGTTCCTATTAATACTACAACAACCCATATCTCCCCCAGCTGTTTCTAAAAGGCAGGAATCACTTTCACTGCTCTTAATTTTAAATCAAAAGTCTTTAGCAAGTCCAAGCAGTTTAACTCACCATCAAGTTCAATAAATCAAATAAAAGAATCAATGGAAAGCATTTCAAAAATGTAACCTTGGTAACGTGTAAAATGCTTCCCCAGAACTTACACTCATTTGCTTTATTTGCTGCTTTAGGAAATGAAATATAACACATAGGCAGAAGGACATGAGTATCACAACATTGCATCTCCCAAGCCTAACACTGCATGTGCTCTCCTGGAAGGCACTTTTTGCACTGTGCTTTAAAAATCTGCAGCCTGGCAAGTTAGGTGATTGAAAAATAATCATATTTCACGTTGACAAAATGGAAAATGGAAGTGTTCAATAGGAAAGAATAATTCATATTTATTCTTTATGTCCATGCACAGCATTTTAAACCTAATTTGTTTCACGCTTTTCACTGATAAAATGAGAATAAACTCAATGGTGTTATAACAGCATCTGCCATTTGAAGAATTACATTTATCAGTGTTACCACCCAATTTTAACTGTGGTCTTACACAGCTCTTCTTTATGCAGCACTCAGACTGAAAATGGTGATTACTCTGTGCACCATTATGTGATTTTTGTTGGCAAATACTTATTTTTGAGTTGCAACATAATTATTCAGTATTTATGTAAGTCTACCAGGATAAACAATCTCCGATTCACACTGAGAGAGAAAACTTCAAAATATTTTGCTGTTCATTTCAGTATCCTGTAACTAAGATGTTTACTAGTTCTTATCCCATCCTGATCTGAAAGGCATGCCATTATTCCCACAGCTCATCCAGGCTAAGCAGAAAAACCTTTTCTTTACAATAGTGTCCCTTGGCAGCTGAAGAATGTCAAACAGAGGTGAAACAAAGTAGGATCACTCTCCACACTTTGTATGTCTTCCCAAAATGCCAAGGACAGTCTCATTTTGAGTAACGATTCTGACCTTCTAAAGATTACCACGCTCCAGACTTCTCAGGTTTTCTCCTGCTTGGGTTTTTTGGAGATTTTTTTGAGTGAAAGTGAGCATTTTTTTCTCAGCTTTACTAACTTTTGCTGCTTATCTCCTATGTGAATCAAGGACAACCTTCCAACAGTGGCAGTTGTCTGCTACGATGGCACCCAGCCATAAAACACTGTTCAATTCTACAAGTTAAATAAGCATCAGAAATAAAGTTCTGCTAAGGAAACAAAAATAGGAGCAGTTTTTTTAATCATAGGTTTCAAACCAATAAGGAACATTCACCATCATGATACTAATATAGACTACTTCTGTGGCAAGCACTCACTTTATGGCAGTTTTTTTAGGGTTTTTCTCCAAAGTAGGCATCAAGGGCTTGCATCAAACCATCAACTGTTCCAAGAAGGTAATCAAAAAAGCAGAGTTCAGGGATGAGTCATTTTCCTTTTCAACCCTACCTGAACCCTGTCTGCTGCCACACATGGAAGTCTGCCCAAACTGAAAACAGTGTCCCCCCAGAGCCGTGCACACCACCACAGAAAGGCTCCTCAAAAATAAAGATGGAATTCAACTCTGTGTAGTCCACCAGGCCGAGGTTTTGTTACTTACAAGGCACAGCATGGCGATAAAGGTTGTCTCTAATAGTCTGCTGCAAGTCGTGATCCGGCGATCCTTTCTGAAACCTCTGGTTGAGATAATGTCGCAGATCTTTGTTCAGTCTGCTTCCTGCAAAGAAAAAACAGCCATTTATTTATTTCTAAATGCACACAATTAACATTTCCAATTGAGGCAAATGTTAGATTTCCATTCAGAGTCCCCTAAATTATGCCATGCTGACTTTACGAGCGGAGGCTCATCTTCCTCTACAAATGGCTAATTACCAAAAATAACTCGCTGTAAACAAGAGGTCTCTCTTGTCTCATAATGCATCTTTCTTCCTGTGGTGTTAAACAGATCATCATTCCCTTTTATTACTTATTTGTCTGAGCAAATGGAAAAAGACAGATGATGGGAAAAAAGAAAAATAAAAAAAGGTAGAGTATTGCTTTTGGAACTCACTGGAGGGTGAGCTGGGCAGACAGACAGAAGGCAAAAGCTGCTCCCATTGGAGGTACTAATAAAGCTGAACATGGCACAAAATCAAGTAAGTGTTATACTTCGTATTAGTATCTACTATAGCCCACAGCAGGAGTTAGGAAAGAATTGACTGAAGGAGTTAAGAGCACCCAAAGTCCTTAAAAACAACAAAATAGCATCCAATGCTTTTCACTTAAATGTATTTATTCCCCCATTCAGTTTTGAACACTTTCAGAAGTGTGCCAGAATAAGATAAATGAGTTAAAAACAAAACAACAACAACAACAAAAAAGTAGCTGTTAATGATCAATGCCAGTTGCTGAACACCAAATCCTTTCTTGTAACAGCACATATAAGCTGAAGAAACTTAATGAAGTCTTTCCCCCCAAAATATTTCCAAGATGGGAATAGGGAATAACATTGACATTAATTTGACTGAAGAGCAAAAACAGGGATAGAAACTCTTCTGTTCTAAAAAGAAAGAAAAAAACACTGGAAAAGCTCCTGAGAAATGCAACCAGGATGATCAAAGCCAGGAGCAGTTGCAACACAAGGACCAAGACAGTGGGCTGGGATGCTGCAGCCTGTTGTGGACATCAGCCTCCAAAAAGTCCTGAGGTCAGCTGGGGACTGGGCACTTCCTGCCTCTCCCAACACAAGGACTGGGAGACACCAAGGAAAGGTAACGGGAGCCTGGTTCAAAATCGCGCAGCAGGGGCAGTAGTTCACACAGGCTGTGCAGATCCCACTGGAGAGCACTTTCAGTGCAACAAGGTTATTGAGGAGACTCAAGGGGAAATGGAAAAACAGACCCACTGGGAGTTGCAGAATCATAGAATGGTTTGGAGTGGATTTAGAACGGGTTGGAAGGGACCTTAAAGATCATCTTGTTCTCATCCCCTGTTGTGGGCAGGGACACCTTTCCATTAGACCAGGTTGCTCAATGCCCCATCCAACATGGCCTTGAAAAGAAGAGGGTGTAGGAAATCCTTTGAGCTGAAAATTAATTGCTGGTGGCTGGGAAACCTGGGAAAGAAGTGGGAGAATATCAAATATCTTGCTCTTTTCCTTTCCTTTGCCAGGGATCTTAATTATGGCCTCAGCTGAAGCCAAAATGCTGGACTACATGGACCTCAGGCTGAACCACTGCAGCTGTTTCTGTGGTTTTTTATCATTTGCATTATGATTGGTTTTGGATTATTGAGTATGTAATGCAGAGATCATCTCAATGCTTCTGGACACTGAACACAGCACCACAGTTGCAGATTCCTGGCTGGAGCCTCTAGGAATCACTGCAGAGCAAATCAAGAATAATAATACTGCAATGGAGCGCAGTTGGACGGTGGGTCTGGGATCTGGCAGCAGCACCAGGCAAATGGTGACATGAGCGAGGGGAAACTGTTACACACCCATGGACAGGATCAGCCTACCCACCTACTGCAGCCCTGCAACACTTTAACATAAACGTTGGTTTAAAAACAAAACTAAACACAAAAAAAACCCCCTCTGTAGTCTGCAGCACTAAGTCAAATTTTAAAAATAACTACGTGATTTGTATTTAGGTTCTCCTGACAGCTTTTTTGTTTAATTAAATCTCTTATTGAAGAAAGGAAAGCTCGGGCAGCTATTAACAGAAGGAAAATTTTTAAAGACCAAGATGCTCATTACAGAAATGGCTCAAACAACAAAACTGAAATTAAGGGAGATATAATTGGCTCAACACACTTTCCTGAGTGACCCCAGCAACATCCCTCACTCCAAGAGCAGATTATCAACCCATTTTCTAACTAAAGGTCTCCAGTTATTACACCATAAAACTGGTTTCCCACATAGGAGGCACCTGAAGGGTTTCGTAGACCTGTGGGCTACAGTTTTTCAATATCAGAGCTGACTTTCCAAACCTCAGATGTTTAATTTCATATCACATTGTTTTACTTCAGAGGGAGACTGGGCACAACAAAAAGAGCACCTGCTGAAATAATAAAGCAGTTCTTTATCTTTTAACTAAACAGTCCATATTTTTCTTTGCACAAGGTGGTTTTTCCTAGCAAAAATGGACAAATATGACAGTTTGGACATAATGCAAGGGTTTATTCCAGTGGAGAAATTAATGCACTGAACTGCATGTATCATATAACGTAAACTTTCTCCCAAAATACTGTGTGATCCCTGATTCAATGATTTATGGCAAAATAATATCTTGAGGTGAAAAAGCTCTGCTGAGCTAGGGCTTGTTTGACCACAAAAATATGCAATTTACTGATGATATCTGCTTTTAGCTTCCCTCTGTGCCCATTCCATCTAGCATCTCAGTCTATTATGGCCCTGCTGGAAAGTTTGGTTATTTGGTTTATGCAGTAGCTGGGATTTCCCAGCTGAGTCACTGAAGCACTAGTTTAGAAGGCAGTTGCAAAAACAGGGGCTGTAGAAATACTTGCACTCACATGAGTGTCCCCTCAGGGAGCTCACAGTGATGCTTATTTCTATTACATTTATTTTAAGTGGTAAGGAAAAAAAAAAAAAAAAAAAAAAGAAGAGGGGGAAAAAAACCCCAACCCCAAAAAAGCTTGCTAAGCTACATTCCTGTTGCTAAATTCCGGAAAAGTCTTGACAGGAATAAAGGCTTCTTGCAGCCCTGACAATCTCTGTTCTGCAGTGGCTGAAACCACAGCTGTGGGCACAAGCAGGTTCACCCCACTCAGCTCACTCCACTGCATGGTAGAAGAAAACGAGCTGACACAGAAACTAACTCTATGTAGAAAGCTGCCAAAGGGATCCAGCCTGGAACATGTTGGATTCTTTACCATTTCAAATGTTTCACTCCACTCTGATCTTTCCCAAGAATCTCCTCAAAGCCAAGAGGGCATGTGCTTGGTACTGGCATTATTTAGTAGATTCTAGTGGTAGACGCAAGTTTATGAACTCTGATATACTCTGAGCCTGAAATGTATGCACCCATAATCCCTGAGAACCTGAAAAATATGCCAGTGACATTTCAGCAACCTCCTCTGTGCAAATCATAGCAGCAAAATTCATTCTGATCCTCAAGGGCACCGCTGGCTTGTGCAAACTCACCCTGAGAAGAAGCCTCACCCTCTGATGGTTTCTGTCCAGACACCAGCCACCACCAGGTTGGGTGGATGGGCAGATGCCCAGAACCTCCTGTCTTTATGCAAAAGTCCTCCCTTTGTAAAATCTAAATCCACATGTAAGTTGTGCTCAAGAAAATACCTGGTACCAGTTTCCTTAGAGATGAGCCGTGTTAACCAGAAGTATATACTGCCCTTCAAAATACTCCTGTGTTCTCATGGAGACTGGATTTTACATTTACTCTTTTGAGATCCATTCTTCTCTGCTAAAAAGCATGTGAAGAGGTCCAACAGTGATAATAATGGAGGAACAAGAGAGACAACCCAAAACCAGCAGTTTTCCAAAGCAGAGGATACAGGTCTGAAGACCCACTGCTCAGCTCTTCCTTCCTGCTGGCCAGGAGACGCTGGAAATCACTTATTTGCACCCAGAAAAATCACTTTGTTATTTCCATAATCAAAATTAGGCTGATACATGTAGCTTTAGAAAATGAAACATACAAAAAAAAATGCAACACTCATCAAAATTTACAAACTTCCATAAGTAAAACATGTTCAAAGGTTTTTGTTGCTCTTGCAACAGTTTCTTTCCCCTTTTTTTCCCCACTGTAAAAATACAGTCAGAGAACCAGCTTTTCCATTGCTTCTCTCCCCATAGTACTACTCCAAATTTGAGAAGTTTCCATTTTATTATGTGAATCCTTCCCTATCTTTGAATGAAACAAAGAGCAACTCACTGAATGGCTGTTTTTCTCAGTTACTCTTAATTATTATACTGTATTTTAGAGAACAACAATCATCCTCCCCCACCACTACATCGCAACAACAATATTTTAGTAGTAAAAGGAAACTCAAGAGGGAAACATCTGTCACCGAAAAAAAAATATTTACTGACATATGGTTTTCTGAGAAACAATAAACCCTCCTTGTCAGTTTTGTGTAGCTCAAAATGTACCTTAGATGGTTTTGTGATTAATGAAATATATTGACTTTTTCTAAACACATTCTTTTCAAACTCGCAATTCTGTCACACATTTGTCCTCCAACAGTTACCTGATATGAAGTCACTAGAGAAGCTGTGCTCTGACACTCTGACACTGCTACAATTCCCACTTTCTGCAGGAAGAAAGCTGCACGTGGGATCACCCAGCACCGTCTTTGCTCTGTGAGAACATCCTCCCTTCGAGAGCAATCCCACCACCGAGCAGCAGCACAGACCCGGGGGCTGAAAGCCTCTTGCCTTATTGACATCTTGGCTTGCAATAAGGAGAGCAGACTGCATAAGTGACCAAGCAAAACCTGAATTTTTTTTTCCCAAGAAAAAGCTGAGTGTGAACATCGCAAGGCTGCCAGCACCTTCCTGCCAGCTGGTGGAGAGACTATGCCAGAACTGCGCAATGTGTGTATTCTGAAGATATATTTTAAACTCATGTTTTATGCCTTTGGAAAGTATCATTTCATAGTTTATATTAATTACTGCAGCTGTTTTATCCCATTTATGTTTAGAGATGGTCGTAGATAATCCTGATAAAGAGCCATACTCTGACAGAGCCTATAGATGCTCGTGCAAAGATGGGTCAGGGTCAAGCCCGGGACACACTGGTCCCTGACCTATATTACACTCCTGTAAGCAGATTACACCAGTATATATTTTTTTGCTTTACCCTTCTTTGGGAAGGCTATCAATTGCTACATTCACAGGGGCTGATAGCATCTGAACTGGAAAAATCCATTTTCCATTCCTGAATTGCAGCAGAATCCCCCCTCTCTTGTCAGGAACTCTGTTTAAAGGCGTCTTTAGCAGAGGGATTCTCTGTGGGCAGACAAAGACCATTTCAAAACAACAGGGCCATGAGGCAATGAAAGGTTAAAGGCCTCACTAAAGGGATAAAAGTGCAATAGAGTCATCTGGATTAAGGCTCTCTCTCGCTGCCCTGATGTCTACATCGAGAGGGAAGGATTCAATTTTTTAAAGACACATGTTGGATTTGCAGTATAAACCCCTGATTGTAACATACTGTCTTTCATCTGAAGATCTCTATCTGAAGCTATTTAACAAACACTAATAAGTTATCATGGCTGGCAGGGTTTTACTTCTGTGCTACAAAACACAGAACTGCAGAAAAGGGGAAAAAAACCCTACAAAAAACCCCAAACCTTGCTCGTTTAGAGGCATGAGCAGAGAACCTGCAGCTCACATTTTTTAAAGCAGCAAGTGGACTTGAAATCTCAGCTGACTGGCCTTTGTGGTTGGGTGACTTCTCTCATGCTCCTCTTTCCAGGGCTGCTGCTCCCAGCAGAAGGCACTCAACACAAACTCATCTATAATTAGAGCCAAAATAGCTCCCCTTAACTATAAAGTACATTAAGTAACCTGGTTATAAATCTATCAACTCCCTGAAAAAAACACCACATTTTTAAAAGAAATATTAAAATATTAATAATGTAACTCAAGACAACTTCTCAATCTGTTGTTAAATCCTTACTAAAAAGTGGGGTGTAGACAGGGCTCCTGGGAAGCAGAAGACAGTTCTTAAAACTTTTCCATACAGCACTTAGCACAACAATAGTGCCAGGGCACCACCACTGTCTCTTACTAATACTTGCAATGGATTTTCATCAAGTCCTTGTGAAAAGGTGGCCCTGAGACTCACATATATACTTTGTTAATGCCTGGAGAGATTCATATTCTATTTCTCAATAGGATAATTTTCATGGCAAGGTCCTGGAGGCAGCAGCCCATCTTAAAAATGAAGGTTGAGTAGACTTTTATCATGTAACAAGACTGCACTGGTAACCACATCATCAGAAAACATTCCTAATCCCAGCAGTTGTTATAGAAATGATAATAGTTTGTGCTACATCGTTTCAGTCTGTCCCATCCTTGTCTTCCAGCTGCTGTCCAAAAGTGATTATAAATAATGGGGCTATAAAAGCCATTCAATAATTAGAAGATTCATTGGCCATATGCCAGCAGTGACAAAAGAGAGTGATTTATGTAAGATGAGTCTGTCACATCTGCCAGATCACAGTTTCATTACGCCTGTGGCTTTAAGGTCACAGTTTAGCGCTGTTCCAACAGCCATTTGTCAAGGGGGTGCTGGGGAGAAGAGGTGAAATACATCATGGTTTTGTTTGCTTTCTTGTTTTAACTACTAAGTAAATAAGTAAATAAAGTCCAGTACCTACATTTGTTATTTCATGTCTCTTGTGAGGTCAAAGATACAAGAAAACATTCATCATGGTTGGCCAGAGTTCAAATAAGATCACAAAGCACAAACATCCAGTTTAAAAGCCTTAAGCATTCATGTGGCTTCTTAAATTCAATATAATCTAAGCATGTTCTGTCTTCCAGCCACCCATGAAATGAAGGCACCTTGTAAACCCGTAACATGTTGGTAAATTAATTGCTACTACATTTTCCTGACACAAGTAAACTTAAAAACCTTTTATGGCTCAGTGTTCTAAACTGATATATAAACATTGCCATAGGAGTTTCAGCTTAACAATTAACATGGCTCAGCAAACACCTAATTTGATCCCGATTCCATTTTCTCCTCTTTTTTTCTTCTAAACAAACAAACAAAAAACACCAATGAACTTTTATTGCTGGGGACCAATACCAGTACTATAAAGTCCAGATGTTTGGATGTTCCCCATAAAAGATTCAATAACCTCATCTGTTATTGTCAATGATTGTTTCCATTCCAGTGTGGACAGTCTCTGGTGACAAAAACTACTGGTCTGAGGGTACAAACTGGATCTCTGTTGGAAATGCTACACCCAGTCAAAGCCAGTATATTACTTTAATTTGTATCAGCCTCCTAGAGCCAGACTGCACACAGAAGAACTGCTCAGATCAGAGCCTGGATGCTGCCATTATTCTAACAAATCCATACCACAACCAAAGCAAAACGACTGCTCATCCTTTACCCACCTCTTGAAGCAAAACATAAAACACTTTCCAATCTTTATGCTTTAAAACCTTCTCAGAACAACAAAGCCTCATCCACTGCAAAAGCCTTCCAGTGGAAGGAAATTATGATAAGCTGGAGGGTTCTGCCATAAAGAATTGCACAAAGTTACAGGATGAACTACCTACACAGCAATAAAACTCCACTTTGATGGAGCATGGTTAAGGCTTCAGCAGCAGCCTGGCTGCTGAATCAGCAGTGAGCACTTCAGTGCAGCTAGTAATTCCTGTCTGGAGAATGAATAACACTTGTTACTTTATTACTAACAGAACTTCTCAAAATATTATTTTAGGTGTAAGCCGTGAATCTGAAGGAGATGTATTCACTCAAAACTTTCGTGTCGTGTTCAGAATCAGGCGCAAGCAAGAGTTTTCTTGGCACGGTACCTTTGGTATCACTCTCAACCTGCATGGGTGAATGAACCAGCACTGAAGTGATAATTCAGCATTTGCTGCTACAGAAATGCACTTAGCAGATCATAAATCCGCAGTGAAACTATTCTACGAGCACCTCACCTCATCTACTGCATTCACAGGGCGCTCCACCTTATTTTCTGTGCATTAATAGAGATTCACATTTCTCCTGCAAATTTAAACAAATAGCCTTTCAGCTGAGAAGTGCCAGAAAAACCCACAGAGCTCAGGCTTGGAGGTTGAAAAGAAAAAAAAAATTGTCATTTATACACTAGGCCTGAAAATTTTGAACACTCGTGACAAACAGACTTCTGTTGCCCCCAGTGGAATTCGGGCCATCAATACCAGCAAATACAGCAGTAAGCCAAGCCTTTCTCCCCCTTTGGCCTCTTCAAGCTTCTGGTGTCCTCAAAGTTTCAGCTCTGAATTCTTGAAGCTCTTGGGGAAGAAACTTTCCTTCACCCTCTGACATCTTTGCAGCCCAGGATAACCCTGACCTGGGATAGAGGGAGGTCACACAGCCACGATGGCACCCCAGCAAGGGGAGCATGGTCTGCCACAGGCAGACAAATCAGATCTTTCTACCTCAAGAAGGAACTATTTTATTATTCTCTTCCACAAAATACTGAGGTTTGAGTTTGGTTTTTCTTCTGTGCCTGAGCAGTCAGTGTTGGCAGGTAACACAAATTACTGGGGGTTGCTAAAGCTTGTGTTCACATGAAGCAAAAACCTGATCCTGTTGATCTTTGCCACAGCTTTGCTACAGGCTATAGCAGGTTTCAGTGCAGAGGGATCCTATTTAAAGTAAGGGCATGAAGAAGAATATGAGGACATTTTCTGCTCCTCTCTTCTTAAATCATGTGATACCTTTTGTGTCCATATGGATCCCAAAGCACCACAACACTAAATAAACAATGACATTTCTCCAGAGAAAGTGGCAACCATATCTGCCCCAGTAAAGTCTAAGGAGGGAAAATCTGATACATGTGATGTAAAAATATGGATAACTGAAAACACGCAGCTCAACAACAAGAGCACGGGACGAATAGAAAAGGGAAAAGAAAGGTCAGCAGTAGTAATGACTGCTGGCCTTAGATACCTCTAAAACACATTCAAACTGGCCAGGCACAGAGCTTCAGAAACACGACACTGGTGCATCCATATGGATGCTGGTAGATGTAGAGCCAGCCAGGGTGCTTCACAGGCAGAGTTGATTATGAACCCAAGTAACTATTAAGAGCTGGAGATTAACCACTCCTACGCTGCTACTGACTCATAGGAGACCTCTTTTTTTCCCCTCATGCCATTTTCAAAGAATGCTGCAAGCTCCCCAGCTCTTGCCTCAGCTTTTTTTTTCCTTGTCCACTTTGAAGAATCCATAGACACACAACTAGGAGAGTCCAGACTGTCAGGTAGTCTCTGGGAATGACAGTAGAGAGCAAGGTGAGCCAAGGTGAGAGAAGGGACCTGCTGGAATGACAGATGCAGAATATTTTCCTAATAAAATGAAAAATCTCCAAGATAAAACTACAATCCTGATTAACAGCCATTAATATTAACATTAATACTGATCAATGTTTTCACAGGAAAGCTCAGGGAGGTAGATGTGCAAAGAACAAAGTAATGCAACATTCTCTAGATCTGTTTTCAATGAAATTTGGATTAGCATCATGCTAAATACTTTAGACAGTTCTGTGGCCAGATCAGTGTTGAACCAGAGTTAACTGACTGACAATCAAGCAACATTAAAGCTATGTCCATAAATGCTTCCTCTTGGCAGTGACCTTAAACCAAGCGCCCTGAGCAAAGCCTCAGCTCTGCAAAACTTTACAGAAAGCCAGACCCAGAGGTGAACTTAGAGAAGCAGAGACATTCCTCTGAGGAAGGCTTTCTGTCTTGCACACAAAGACACTGCTGTGTTGGGGCATTTTGCACTGCGTGTTCCAGCAAGAAAGAGCAACGAGGAGTATGAAGCGGTCAATAGTGGCAAGAATCGTTGATGCTGCCACGTAGGCTTTTAAAAAAAAAAAAAAAGTAAGAAAGAAAATAAAAAAACCCTTCTACACAACTAAAGTGAATGCAGAATGAAATCATTGTAAGGGAGTGCCACGGGATGCAGCCTCTTTCCATGAGCGGCTCTGAAAGATTGAGGCTGAGCGGCTCACGCCCCGTCTGCGCTGAGCCTTTCCATCAATGAACACAGACCAGGCTATGTGAGCAACCCAACCTTCCGGTCATACCTCATCAGGAACACACAGCCTGCCCGGGAGCCACACAACAGCGTTTGTCACTGACACCTACTCTGTACAACTGTGTTGTGTGAAGCAACCTGGATAAGGGAGCGTTGTTTCTTTTCCTTCACTCCGAGTCTTAAGTTGCCAGCAAGCCTTGCCTTTTCTGGGATGCGGGGAGGGCTTATGGGAGGCAGCAGAAGTAGGGCACGGGGTGAAGAAGAAAGTCTAGCTCGAACAGTAAGAAAAGGAAAATCAAGATGAAAGGCACTTGCAGCCTTTCACTCCAAGGAAACGACCCGTTTCTGGAAATGAGATGCATATCTCTGTACGTCTCCTGAAAGGAGTTACCATATGTTCTAAAAGTAGGATATAATATTTGAGCTGTAAAAGCCAAATCAGCTTGAGAAACAGACGGTATTACAATGCTTTAGCAGAACAAGCCCCACATAACAATATGCCAACAAACTCATTTTCTAGAATGGCACTAGGAAAATATTTGCAAAATCTGAAACCCATTCCCTAAATACAGCATTTGGTTCTTCCAGAAAAGTGGGGAAAAAGTGATACATATGCCAGAATTGGGGAATTTTAAGTAGCTATTCGTATTCTTTGATTTTTTTGCTTGCTTTTCTCCATAATTTAAGCATGGATAGTAGGTTTTGCTGCTCTTTTTTAAACCTCAAACTCCTTCAGCAGTCAAGTCATTCTTGTTCCTCCTTGACTGCTGGAGGGACAAACTCTTATTGCCCAGCCAGGTCACCTCTGAATACTAATCACAGCATTACAGTTTTTCGCTCTGACCTCACGGGCTCTGGGGCACATGTCAATATTAACAGCCTCATTTCCAGAGGTACTGAATACATAAAATTTAATGCTGAGAACCTGTGATTGTCAGGCCATAAACACACACTAAATGCAGATATTGTCAGAAGACTAGAATTTTGATGCTGCTTTTTAAATTTTTTTTTCCCCCCTCACAAGTGCCTCTATCACATAAAAAATGGCCTTCTTGGAAGAAATCAGCTATAAATCATAATGTGTCCATCTGAAGATCTGTCCAAAGCATGTGCCAACTGCTTTGGCCCATTCTCCGCTGTGGCTGGATGATACACACTCAGGTGCACCAGCATCTCACCAAGGAAAAATAAATTTTTTTTTTCCTCTGCAATATACCCATCTACAGAGGGTTACAGGTTAATTTTCCAGCTTGCTCCAGCAATTTCCCAGCAACAAGATTTCCGAAGAAACAAAATCAGAAACAAGACTTGCTGTGGTCTTGCTGTAGCAAGTAAAGGTCCTGCTCCTACTACACTGTTTTCAAAGAGCACAACTAAGCTTAACCTCAGATGGACCTGCTTTTATCTTTTTCCTATTTTAAATGTAATTACACATTTGTGTACATATAGAATAGACACCGAACTACAAGCATACAGTACAGAAAAGAAGCACACAGGCAACAATGCTTTGCGATTTAGAAAGTCAAGCTCTCAAAGCTGAAAATAATTACAAGCTAAATCTGTTGGGAAAAAACATTTAAATGGAAAAACGTGTATAACAGTTGGGAGCTGCTGAAGCACACTTTACAAGAGGCACAAGAAGCCACAAAAATGGAATAAGAAGGTCACACTGGTTTAAAAAACAACCTGGCTTATAGGGAAAGTGACTGCAGCTTTTTTTAATTTCGTCTTGTAGACAAAGGGAAAACAAGATCTAAGCAACTGGACTAGTTCTGTTTAATTATCCTAACTGCAAATACGTTTGTTTTATTTTTATTTTACCATTAGAAGTGTCTTCTGAGGGTTGGAGGATATTCTCCATCCCTGGAAAATGTTACATCAAGATTGAATGTTTTTCTTGAAAAAACATGTTCAAGTTTAAAGAGAAATTGATTCAAACTAGTTCTATAATGGCCTGAGCTATTACTCGGAAATGTAATTTAGGAAGATAGTGTTGAATAGTCAGGTAAAGTATCTGGAAGAATGGGGAATTTAAAAGAGTTCAGAGCAAAATAATGCCATGAGCTGAAGTTTTTCAATCAGGTGACCAAGAACCTACACAAGTTGAGAAAACCTCAGTGGTAAAAGGAAAGTGTTAACATGACTATTCTGTTGTAAAAGCAATTCAATACACAGCATTGTGGGCCTCCCTTTTGTGCAGGAAATGGGACTGAAATTCTAAAATAAGATTTTACAGCACTGACAGAATAAATGAGTTGGCTGAAGCAAGCAAGAACTACGGCAGTCCAGTTTGTTATGGGTTTTAATAAAGTTCTACTATATCTTATTGGCAAAACTCAAAACTAAGAGTGAATGAGGGCAACTTTACTGTTCACCGTTCCACATACAGTCATGTTAAAAAAAAAAAAAAAAAAAGAAAGTTCTGATTCTCAGGTCTGTCTCTTCCACATAGAGCAACCCTTCTCCTGTAACCTCCACATTAAAGGCTAGTCAATGACAACATCTAAAATATCAAAAAACTCACATTTGAAAAAAAAAACCAACAAAAACAAGTAACTTGAATAGCCTTGGTCTCCAACATAAATTTAATACCTCATATAAAGCAAGTTTGGCAATAAAAAAAAGTACATGAAAAAACTTACTAGGCTCTGTAACAAATATCTTTTTTGCCTTGGTCACAAGGTCTTGGTTTCTTAATGAGTTTAGGAGTGCCTGTATCATGTTTCTGTCACCCCAACTTTCCCCCCCAAGAAACAAATATGAATATTACAGATGGTAAAAACCACATTTTCTCGAACAGGAAATAAATGTTTATACGTGGCATATAGCAAAACATACATTTCCAGAGACAATAGCTACAAGACTTAGACTTATTAGTGCAGGAATTTTTAATGGAAAACACATTTTTGGGCATAAGAATTTTAATTACAAAGAAACAGCACACAAGTTGCTCCTTTAGATTTAAAGCAGAGCAGTTCTGCAGCAGAATCAAAAAGACATGGTCTCTTTTGGTGAAAAACAGAATACTGGAATAAAGAGAGAAACGCTTAACTCAGGCATGTGGCGGGTTAGACATTTCCATGGAATGCTTTTGATCACAAAATGGCATTTGTCAAAAATGAAGATATTTCTCAAGAACATGACATTTCTGCAGAAATCAGACATAGCTCTGATGGTGCCTTTTCCAATCATGCCTTAGCCTGCCAGGCTACTCCTGCCCAGTGGTTCATATGTTTCCAAGCTCAGTCAGTCAAGCCCATCTTCCTATCTCTCCCCTTCTTACAATCTTTAGACAATGCATACAGCAGGAATAAGAATTAACACACCAATCTGAAGGAGGTGTCTTATGAAAGACACCGATATCCAGGCCTGATCTTCACACTACCAACAAAAAGAGAACCAAAGCACCAGTTCAGTTTTAAAAACACAAAAAATTGGTACCTCCAGAGTGACGTTTCACAGATTCTGGTTTGGTAGAAAAGGAAATACAGGCCCTTGTGGCAAGTGAACCCTCCTTTATGTGAACACATCTACTTAGCTGCAGGCATCTCGCCCTAAAAACAATTAACTGGAAACTATAAGACCAGAAGTGGTCAAAATAACAGTTTCCCAGAAGTCAAAGGGGAGGGAAACACTGGTTTCATTCCCATAACATTACTCTTTCCAGCAACAGACTTGGTGGCTTTCTTGCATATCCACAATAAAGGGCTTTTGTGAAAGATTAACAGGAAAAGCAGAGATGAAATGTTTAATCAGGCTTTCCTGATGGCTTTGGCATCATGGGATTTTTCCCATTTTACAGGACACAAGCAGACCTGACCATGCTTTATGCCATTTTTGCCAGTAAGTGTTGGCTCTCCAGACTCACATGGTTCTAAGCAATTTGCAATTCTGTCAGGGAATCTTCATGCTCAAGCATCAGCTCTACTGTCACTGCCATTAAAACCAACAGCCACTTAATTTTTTAAATTATTTTATAAGCGTTCCGATGACCCAGCTAAAGACAACAAGAGAGGCAACAGAAAGCAATAAAAATCAGCAATAATTGTCTAAATACTAATTCTTCCTCAAGTTTTTATTCTTTAATTTTTGAGAGCTCTCCTTGTACTTTCTCGGTTGGTTTGCCAACAAACAGTTTTCAGCCCCATTTAATCAAATGCATTTTGATGGAGGTCTCTGACTCTGAAATGGAAAGCTCTAATCAGCTTATCCTCAAATTCATTTTATGCTTCTCTCACTTTTGGTAGTGCATAGTCAAAGCCCTGGAATTTCTGCAAGGCTGAAAGACTTTTTAAGCAACACAGGCGCACTGAAGCCTCTTGTACTCCATCTACAACTGGAGGAGAAAAACAAGCTGTAGAGGTCTAAACTGATCTAGCAAGAGATGCAAGGAAGCACAGTATGGGCCTCACATTTCTGCTGAGTGAATGTCACTGTGGTTTCTGCTTTTATGTTACTTTGGGACTTCCTAAAGTCCCTTCCACCTCCACTCATTAAGTCATCAGGAGCTTTTTGGCTGACTTAAAAGGACTCTGGGTCAGAACCTCCCAGCTTGGCAAGAAAAGATGTCAGACCTATGGCATGCAAAAGGAATAGCTATTTATCAAAGGAGCAGTCCAGAATAATGCACTGTTCCTGCTTGAACACAGTCCCACTGCCCCACTTTTAGAGTCTGAACCAGCACAGATGAACAAAGGAGGAACTTTGGAAGACAGGTGGGTTTTTAAATAGAATAGAGCATTATGCACAACAGGCATCCTGGGGCCACAGAAGAACAGTTAACAGAGGGGACTCAAAATCCCAAGTCTCCTCTAGAGAGGAGCTCTGTACTGTTGTCTCCAGCTTTTTGCTCTCACACTCCCCAGTTAACAAGCCCCATGGTGAGACCCTCTGGTTCCTAGAAATAAACTCTGTTGCTGTTTCTTAGTGAGTCCAGCCAGGCTGGCATGGTAAATCCACCACCTTTGACATGTGTTTTCTCATACTTCTCTACTGGGAGTTTTAAAATTTTATGCTTAAATATTAATTAATTGGTCTAATTTTGCATTTCTTTGTTTTTGGCTTTTCCTTTCAGACACAGACTGTTTGACTGTCAAGCTTTTAAAAGGAGCTTAGGAGAGTGGTCCTTTTGTGATACAATGCTCCCCTGGTCCTGCCTTTCCACCTGTGCTCAGACCCAGAAATTCCACTCAAAAAACATACATCCACAGCTGCTGTATAAACACCATGTACACACAGGCCTATACTGCCAGCACATAAATGGCAGATGCATCTACACAGGCTGACAATTGATTTACTCGTAATTTGCAACCCTTTGCAAAGGAACTAGATTTCCTAGCAATCAATGAGAAAATAACCTTGTTAGCAAATAAGTCAAGGTTCTTTTAAATTAATCAGTTCTTTTTCATCCAAACAGTATAGATAATGAAAGAGATGGTGACATTTTACATGACCTATAAAAAGTAGTGTTTCTATTTTAGGTTCGTATGGGTGCCAGGATGATTATGTTTTGTTTACTGGACAAAATAATCTCTTATTTGTTAAGGCTTGAATGCAATTTCATACAGTACAAAATCTTATCTTCTATTGTCTTAATTATCATCTGGAGGGTTGAAACATGAGACCATAGCACAGAGCAAAATGAATATTAATGTATTCCCTCTGCAATTTAAAGAGAAAGGACTTGGAGTTTTCTTTTGCCCATGTGCTTAACATGCCACAGCAGACTAGTGAATTATATCCCATTTAGCTGTTATTGTTTCTCCAAGTAGCACGAAGAAAACAGACATCAACCTTTTGCAGACTCCCTGCATTACAGGTGTTCAAACACACAACCTTTTCCTCTAATTTCCTTTTAAATCATTCCCTCAAAAGTTTTAAAATGTTTCCTACTTAGAATGGGGTGCAAAGCTATGCCACTGCTTTTAAAGTTCTTTGTATGACACCTTTGTCACCTACAACATGTTCTCCTGTCAGCGTGAAAGTAGAGGCAGCAGGAGCCTGTTCTCTCATTTACATCCTAATAGCCAGAGAATTCAGCGTATGGAGGAAAAAAGGCGCATGTATCCCGGGACGAGATGGGGAAAAAAGAGAAAGTCTTGGATGGTGAACAGTGCACAGTGACTCCTTCCTAGGTAGAAATCAAAGGGAGCTTAGTGTGCTGATTTTAAATTAAAACAATCATAATGCATGGCCTGACCGGTTCAGAGTGATTCCAAAAGTATCAATAGGAAGAGAAAGACAACACTCAGATGCAATGCTACATGGTTTAATTCTTTTGCAGTTTCATCCTGCTTTATCAGAGCTGACCTTTCCAGGTCTGGAAAAAAAAAAACAAAATGGGAAGAACAAAATATTCTCCCTTTTTTGAACAAGAAGAGGAACTGGGTTGGACTTTTTTTGGGGGGAGAGGGGCTTCATACACACTGTTAGAAATTTAAAAGAATAAACAAAAATCAAGAAAGAGAAATATCAATTAGAAGAAAATTGCTTTCCAAATTTGTGCTGATATGGTAGTCAAGCTATATTGCCAAAAAAAAAATAAGCTGTATTTCAGGAAGAGAAATCTAAGTTACCTGAAAACATAGAAACAAAGAGTTTGTGCAGCTTATCAATATAACTCCTTTTAATTTACTTTTCATGCAAAACAAAAATGCACTTAGGCATATGTGTCTCTGTGGCATCTTGCACCCATTAGGAAAGTGAAGCAAACGTTTCAAGTTTGACTTGGCCCTTGTGGACTCCAGGGTCAAATACAAACACAGCAATGATGATACAAAAAATCTTTTTGCCCTAATGCTGTTTTATGCCGTGATTATTTTAAGGCCATTTTACATCTAAACAACTGCATCATAGTTTTTTCTCTTTGAGGTTCTTTTAGTTTGTTTTAACTACTTTGCAAAATCCCCAGATGCATAATTCTGCTTTAGCAGCTGCAAATTCTATGAAGTGGATTAACTTCATGCCCACCTAAGCGGTGTTGAGAATACAAAAACATTCATCATCCCGGTGTTTCT
Organism: Neopelma chrysocephalum; assembly: GCF_003984885.1. Taxonomy (NCBI): domain Eukaryota; kingdom Metazoa; phylum Chordata; class Aves; order Passeriformes; family Pipridae; genus Neopelma; species Neopelma chrysocephalum. The sequence goes on from NW_020897809.1 coordinate 11,684,734, forward strand.
GTTGCAGCCTGGATTCACTGAAGGATGAGACAAAAGGAAGACAGCCCTGTGCACACACTGTGACACTGTTAGGATAATCCCACCTGGGGCAGCAACACTCTGTGTTGGCACATTCCCTACAGCCAAGGAGCCACAGCCTCCTCTGACCAATGGAATCCTCTCCAGTATATTCACCATGCAGAATTAGAGATTAAAAGTAAGAAGTGGGGTTTAAAGGTATTAAAAGTTTGAGGAAACTGCTCCAATTAACGACAGAAGACTGTGAATTAGGTGCTAATCACCCCCATCAGCCCACTCCCCTCAAACCCAACAGGAGGTGAGTGGATGGGATCTGAGGCTTCTCGCACCTCCAGTTTATGGCTGTGGGAGGATGGAGGGTGCTCGGAGTTTGCAATGGTCTGTCCAGAACCGGCCTCCCCCATGGCAGCAGCACTGCACTCATGGGGAGCAGAGCCTTGAGCCTTTCCTTCCACAGCCAGCAGCTCTTCTAGAAAACTCCACACTGTCCTTTTGCCCATCTCGCACAAGCTTAAAAAACTCCAAGTCACCACCACCTGTGCAAGAGTCCATACACAGAAGTCCTCCTACTGTATTTCCAAACTGTTTAAACACCCAGCAGCACCCACAGAAACACAAATATCTTCTGTTTATTGGATGACATAGGACATTCCTACCTGAGCACTCCAAATAACAATCAACACCTGTATACATACAATGCTACTTGCTACAGTCAAAGAATAAGGCCATTCAAAAATATCCATCTGAAAATAAATTTAAAAATAAAGAAAAAGATGAAAAAGACCAAAAAAAAAAGTGGAATTATCAGCCAAACACTAAACAGCTGAGAATGCAGTTCAGCTGACTGAGGTAAACCAAGAGCAAAACCTATCTGATAAATGATCAAATCATACAGTCTAGCAGATCAGTGTCTACTGAACAGAAGGGCTGAAGAACACAGACCCTCCAGTGTGATAGCTACAAAAGCAGAGTTTAATGAAATTATAAGCTATTTAAGTAAAGCATTCACGGCTACGACAATTCATTTGCACAAAGTGAAAATAGAGTAAAAATTTGTCAAAATGCAAATACAACAGTAACCTATTGACACAAGGTCAAAATGTGAAGGGGAGAATCAAGTTCAGGACACCAGAGCTACAATTACTGCAGTGTTCTTATAACAACATTTCTCTCTTTACATTGCCATTTTCCATCAAAAGGTGGATCTAAGGAGCTCATTAACACGAAGAAAGCCAAATCAGACATTACTGAAAAGGAAGCGAGAAATATTCATCTTATAATTTGAAATAAGATTCCCTGCCGGAGATCACCTTTATCTTTCCAGGCAAAGTAGCAAAGCGATTTTGTAGAATTTAACTGAGAAATAAGGCACACAAAAGGGCTGCTTATATGCACATCTCAGTGGAAGATACATGATAGAAATAAGTCCTCTGTACAAAAACGAGCATTGCATATCAAACAACACTGCCATTGCTTACCTATGAAATATCATATTTATGTCATTGCTTACCTATG